>NC_064850.1:99445771-99786771 GCF_024139225.1 Suncus etruscus | reverse complement strand
TATTCAATTTATAATAACGAGAAATCCTTCTCACACTACTGATAAATTTTAAAGTTCTCAAATTGCCTCCCAAATACAAACTAGGGCCCCAGAAGACTTATCCTTGATTGAGTCTATGACTCATTCTCTGATATCAAAATATCAGAGAACAAAGACTCTCATCCTAAGACACTGCTCTGTGCAACCACCTCATTCCACCCACACGAATATGATTATTCTTATGTCCCTCCTTGTATCTAGTGAGATGCCACTGTCATTACTGATGTTGTCAGTCTGCAAGAAATACAGAGAGGCAATTTTATTTAATTTCAAGCAGATATTTCTTGGTCTAAATGCTTTTAGCTCCCTGCATTCAGGCATATATGCATATATCATAATGATATATCTTAGGCTAGAGAGAAAATAGAGGGTTTGAGGCATGTGCATTGCATGCAACCAATAGATTGGGGGGGGGGGCACACCCGCATTCAGAAGTTACTCCTGGATATGAGCTCAGAATAGTTCCTGGCTTGGGGGACCACATGGAACGCCAGGGATCAAACCAAGGTTCACCCTGGATCAGCTGCGAGCAAGGCAAACGCCCTACTGCTGCACTATCACTCTGGCCCCGATTTCTATCATTTTTCTTCATGTGAAATTAGAATAGCTATGTGTGTAAAGATAAGAACCTACTTTAGAATACGTTGTCTTTATGGTTAACTTCAATTTAGATGTGTAGATTTGATTAATTTAATTAACGTCCCTTTTAGTTAGAAGGACAAAGACAAATACTCAAGATTTTGTCCATTTGTTGGATATACATAAGTGTAAAATGGGAATTAACATAGGCAAATGAAAACAAACCTTTGGCCTCATAGAGTAGAGTTGAGGTTATTAAGGGCAAAAAGGTGGAGGCTGGGGGAGATTTGAAGAGATGGGGGAATGGTCGAATGAGCTGTATTGGAAGTTGTGGTATGGTATTTTGAAAATGTATGTGATTATAGACCTAAAATGTAGTTTTGTACATTATAATTTTAAAAGTACTTTAATTCCTGTTTTAAATCAGTCATCCTTTCCTATAGCATGCTACTGATTGAAACTATTGCATTTAAAGCAGGGGTCTCAAACTCAATTTACCTGGGGGCCGCAGGAGGGAAAGTCGGGGTGAGGCAGGGCTGCATAAGGGATTTCACTTACCGAATATTCGCAATAAAAAATCACATTAGTAAGAAAAAAATCGCAAAAAATCGCATTAAACATTTGCATACCCCGAAAGAAACTGCTCGGGGTATGCGAATGTTTAATGCGATTTTTTCTTACTAATGCGATTTTTATTGCAAATAATCGCGAATACTGCGATATTTGAAGGCCGGCCGTGGGCCACAAAATGTTGTAGGGAAGGCTGCAAATGAGCAGAGAGTTTGAGACCTCTGATTTAAAGAGTCTGTTTGAACCATAGAGCATGAATTATATTGTTCTGCCTCATATTTCTATGTCTTCCTAAAAATTGAGAAAATAAAAAATTGAGAAATAAAAGTTGGGCAAAGCAGTCTCCTGAGCACTTCTGAGTGGAAATAAAAAATGATCAGACCAAAGTAGCAAAACCAAAGTCAGCGACAATAGAATCAAGAGACCCAAACTACAACAAGCTATACACAAAAGGAACCTGTTATACTAGTAGTCCAGGGGATAAGGGTAGAAGTATGGATGCTTTCTGGGAACAGTGGTAGAGAGAGGTCAATACTGGTGATGGGAATGGCCTTAATTCACTGTCACTCTGCCTTAAATTTAACTGTGAAAGACTTGTAATTCACCTTGGTATCAATAAAAATAAAAAAAAAAAAGAGTTTGTTAGATCTTTGAGTTTTGTCACACTGGGTAATTTGAGGTCCAAATTATTTCTTTGCTTTGACATAAGTTTGTATATTCAAAATAATAAGAGTGAATTAGTCTATTTCCATCTCTCAGGCACAGCAAAGACAGCAAAATAGAATGTATTGATTAAAGTATGAAAATGCTATTCATTGACAATTCTGTCTACAAGTAAGTACCTAGCCAAAGCATCATAATGTAAATAAAAAAAAATTTTGTGTCTGTTCACAAATTTACTTATACTATAAGTAGTGTTAAATTAATTTACCTTTATAGTTCATTCTATAATGTTAGGTACTAATTCCATTCCAATTTTGTTTCCCCTCAGTTCTTTCCAGAGTATATCTAAATTCTGAGGCACTGGTAACATATTGAGTACATGAAGATTACACACTTGACATTCAATACCCTCTGTTCATAGCAAGTATCTGGGAGACATTGATTTTCATATATGATCTGAAGTCTCCTTAAGTTGAAGGTTTCTCAATGCTTCTTTGCCATACAGGCATAAGAAAAATGATTCCCCTCTGGTTCTGTTCTAATTTCTGGGAAACAGTACACACCCCTTTCACAGCTCTTTCCTTTTCTCATGACTAGCTGCATCCTGGAATTCTGACCCTGCAACAGTTATTCCAAAATCATGTGTAATTTTTTTCTTTCCCACTCTGGATTCCTCTGATATTGATTCATCCTTGCTCAGTAATGTATTTTTATGTGGAAGGAAAACAAAAAAAAATTTTTTTAAGAAATCTGTATATGTTTGTCATGCTGAAAACTCAATAAAGGAGGACTCTTAGAGAACACAAATATTTTCTTATTACAAAAACATATTTGAAAGAAAGAAGCTATACTGAATGATACTGAACTCCCTCAAAAATACTTGTGTTGGAACCCAGGGCACAGGTTGAATCAGTGCTAGTTGCCAACTCTTCTAATGGAAAGTTTTGTATTACTGTTCTTGCTTCATCAGGCATATCATAACATAAAAAAGAATTTTTCTCCCACTTGTACTCATAAAGTTGATGAGCCACCTCTGTGTCAACATTTCTTTACTTCTGTCTCCCATAAAATGTGCCTTTTTATATTGTGCAGATGTTTGAGGAAGCTTTACCTTTTTCTATATATTGTTTTTCAGGAAAAGGTTAAGCTAGAAGATGTTAAAACATAAAAAAAATGTTTCATCATCTTTCTCTTTTAAAACTGCATCCCCAGACAACAGGGAATTTGTAAATAGAAAAGGCAGCTCCATCTTTGTAGAAAGTCATGATGCATCTATAGTCAAAACCTATAAAGGTCAAGCCATTGGAGAAATGAAAGAGTGATTTATAGTCAAAGAACACATGGGAATACTCCAACAGCCAAAATATCAGACAGGGCACAATACTCTCAATGGCATGGTGAATCCAAAGAGACTCCTACTTACTTGAAGCAAAAAGTATGAATATATGGACTGTTGATAGATATTCCTTTCTCAAATCCTCTGACATAATACAACCAAAACAACCACTGGCATATTTAGAAATACACTAAAAACATCATCTTTGAAGCCCAATGTGACAAAGAACTCTGAAGCTAAACAACTAGTCAGAAAACTACAGAGATTTCTGAGAGCAGAAATTGTTCTGTCTCTTTATTTAGTAAGCTGCTGGTCCAAGAAGAAAACCCATGTGAATTAAATAGAATTTTCAGAGCCAGATAGTCAGTTGAGCACCTGCCTTGTACACAACAAACCTAGGTTTGATCCCCAGCCTCCCATTTTGTCCTCTGAGATCCACAAGAAGTGATTCCTCATGCAGAGCCAGAAATAGCCCTAAGCAGAATCAAGAATAGAGCCAAAATTAAAACTAAGTAAATAGAATTTTATCATGTAAAATATATAAATATACATATAAAATAAAGGACCAAAATTGATAACAAAGAACAGCAAAAAGAATAATAACAATGAAATAAGTAAAATTATTAAATAAAAATATTTCTAGTAACTCCAATTTAGTACTGGACATTTGCATCAAAATAATAGGAGTTTAGGGCCAGAGTGGTAGTGCAAGCAGTAGGGCATTTGCCTTGCCCACGCTTACCTAGGACAGACCGCGGTTCGATGCCCTGACATCCCATATAGTCCCCCAAATGAGGAGAGGTTTCTGAGTGCATAGCCAGGAAAAACCCCTAGGCATCATCGGGTATGGCCCCCAAAACAAAACAAACTAGCACGTAGCTGACCTGGGTTTGATCCCCAGCATTCCATATGGTCCCAAGCCTGCCAGAACTAATTCCTGAAAGCAGAGCTAGAAGTAATCACTGAGTGCAGCCAGATGTGCCGTCCCCCCACAAAATAGGTGTTTAAAAAAGATAAATATAATAAAAATGTCATATGGGGTTAATTAATTGAAGGAATAAAAGATAAGTAAAATGAAACACACCACAGATGAAATTGTTTTAAAAATTAATTAAAGGAAAATTCCTGGACTAAGGAGTTATGACAGAAGTAAGAAGATTGGCTTGCACCTGGCCAATTCTAGTGAGATCCCTGGCACCACATTGGTCCCTAGTGCATTATTCGTAGGAGCAGCTGAGCACAAAGCCAGAAGTAAACCTGAGTACTGACTGATAAGCATGCTTGGTTCCCTAATTTAAAAAAGAAAAAACTCCCTTGAAATAAAAAATAATACACTTGAAAATTTATATTAAAAAAAGAATATCAATTGAGACATGGGGGAGGGAAGAGGGTACTAGTGCAGGGATTGGTGTGTCAGAACATTGTACAGTTGAAATTCAATCATGAATATCTTTTTAACTAGTAGCTCAATAAAAATGTTTTAAAAGACAAAAGTAGGGGTATACCTTGTGTTAAAAAATACTGATTCCTAAGTTTTGACTTCTACTGTCAATAATCCCAAAATTATTGACATTCTAAGAAAAAACACTTTTAAAAAAGGAGAAAAAATAAAGTGTTTCCATTTCAAAAATCAGAGTTGTTTTTTTCATTTTCCATAGTAATCTTCATTTTTAGGGGAGAGCTACACCCTACAAAATCACTATATACACAAAAGTTGACTTAACCAAGCTTCTTATATATACATTTAAAGGCTTATTAAAATAGTGCATAAATGTGACTACTCTAATTTCTTTAAAAAATATTAGAGGGCCCGGAGAGATAGCACAGCGGCGTTTGCCTTGCAAGCAGCCGATCCAGGACCAAAGGTGATTGGTTCGTATCCCGGTGTCCCATATGGTCCCCCGTGCCTGCCAGGAGCTATTTCTGAGCAGACAGCCAGGAATAAACCTCTGAGCAAGGCCGGGTGTGGCCCAAAAACCAAAATATATATATATATATATATATATTAGAGGAGAGGGGCCAGAGTGGTGGTGCTAGTAGTAGGGCATTTGTCTTGCTACGTGTTAACCCAGACGGACCCTGGTTCAGTCCCCAGGGTTCCATATGGTCTCAATCCAGGAGCAATTTCTGAGCACATAGCTAGGAGTAACCCCTGAGTGTCACAGGGTGTGGCCCCAAAACCAATATATATATATATATATATATATATATGTATATATATGTATATATATGTATGTATATGTATTAGAGGAGAAAATAAAATTTAAATTGTATAGAGAAATCATGTTAAATATTGATGTCAGTGAGTCCACAAAAATATAGAACATAGAACATCATAGAGGGATGGAGATATAGTACACTGGACAGGATGCTTGCCATTCACTGTCCACTGAACCCCATATTCATGAGCACAGAGGCAGGAATAAGCAGTAAGTACTTCCCAGATGCAGCCCTGAACCCAAACACCGCTCAAAAATACGCTATATTTACACAGAAGTTATTTTAAGTTATAAACTCTATGGAAAGAGTAATGCTAACTAATAAAAATTGAGATCACAAAGAATATCATTATCTTCATCTTCTTTGTGGGAATGTTGCTTTGGAGTCATACATGACAGTGTTCAGGAGCTACTTTCAGCTGTTCTTGGAGAACCATGAAATGATGTAGATCAAACAAGAAGCAACAGAAAAGAAAGCATGTGTTCCAACTCTTTGAACTAGCTCCCTAGAGCTCTGTTTCTTTTGAAACTTGAAACTAAAAAGTACAGCTTAAAGTTGATAAATGGGGTAAGAGAAAATATGCTCTAAGGTACAAAGACTAAATATTAAACTAGTTGTTGAATATTGTATGAAGTTCTGTAAATAAAGGTGCCTTATTTAAAAAATAAAATTTTAAATATTTAAAGAATTTTTAAAACACATGAATTTGTACACCAAAAGTACAAGCAGTAGCACTTTATAACATGTACTTCAAGAAAAAAATTAAAATCTTCAGATACCCTCTATCAAGTATCCCAACTGCAGATACCCTCTAACTAGTATCACAACTAAAAATGTAAAATAAATCATTAAAATACAAAGTCAGGTAAAATAAAAACAAAAATAAACAGAAATAAGAGGACATCAAATTGTGTTATTTATAGCAGAGTTTATAAGAAATCATTGATAAAGTCAGTGATAAAATTATAGAAAGTAGTAGTACTAAGGGGAATTACTTAAAGAACTAAAAGTAGACTGCAAAAGTTACTTTGTAAGAAGATATATAGATTAATCCAAAGAAAGAAAGAACATGTCTATCTCTATATATAAACAAGAACTGAATAATCAAATCAAGTGAAATACATTTTCCTGTGTAGTTTTAGGTAAATATTGGAACAAGCGTGATTCAAGTCAAATTAATCTTTAAACTTTGGAGTACATTTTGGAGTTCAAGATATACTCTAGTCTTCTGGTCTGTTTGCCTTTTATATGTTACTGCTTTCCTTTTTTAATTAATTATTTTATTAAAACACCATAAGTATAAGTTGTTTATAATGTAGTTGTGTCTTTTTCACAGATAGAAAGTTATTCATGATTTTCAGTCATACAATGTATAACACCCTTTACTAATGTGCATTTCCCATCACCAATGTCCCCAGTTTCTCTCCTTTTATCCACCTCACCTGCCCTAAGGCTGATATTTTCATATCTCTCTCACACTCTTTCTCTCTCCTCCCTCCTTCTATCTCTCTCCCCTCCTTCTTATATATCTCCTTCCCTCCCCCTCACATCCCCCTTGCTTTCTTCTCCTCCTCCCCATTATGGATTTTATCATTAACTAAGGGGTATCATGCCTATTACTTTATCTATTAGCACCCAGTTCTTGTCAAGAGTGATCATTTACATCTATTATTATCCCTTCTCTACTTTAACTGCATTATTCTTCTATTTTAGGGAAGCTTTATACCATGGACTGGTCCTACTTTCCATATATATATATATAGTCTTTGGATATTATTACTGTACTATATTTTTGTTTATATTCCACAAATAAGTGTTTTTATTATATATATACATATATATTCCTTTGACTCATTATGCTAAACATAATACTCTCCATAGCTATGCATGTATAAATGAATATCGTGACTTGGTTTTTCCCAATATTTGTGTAGTAATCCATTTTGTAGTTGTACCAACAGTTTTTTATATACTCGTCTGTTCTTACACCCTTATTTGTTTTCAGATTCTGACTATTGTAAATAGTGCTGCAATGAACATATGGATGCAGAGAGCTTTGCTACATTGTGTTCATGGGCTTCTAGAGTATATTCCTGGGAGTTAAATTGCTGTATCATATGGAAGCTCAATTTCTAGTTTTTTGAGAAATATCTATATTGTTTTCCAAAAAGGCTCTATCAGTCTGCATTTCCTCCCTCAGTGAATGAGGTCCCTTTCTCTCTGAATCCACACCAGCACTAGTTGTTTTTATTCTTTGTGATGTGTGCCAGTCTTTGTGGTGTGAGACGATATTTCATTTAGTTTTTTTTATGAGAAAAAGAAGAGGTTTTAATTAAATTCTGAAACAATTTTTTTGAAGATACTGTGATTCAAAATATTATTGCTTATATTTTTCATACATGCATCATACCAATCCCACATCCATCACCAGAGAGCCATCTTTCTTCTACCAATGTCCAAAGACACCTTCCACCACACCCCTATGTAAGTTCAGTTCTAAAGAATTTTTGGTGCATGGATTTTGGTGCATGGATCTGTCCATGTCCAGGCTCGAATCCCGGCATCCCATATGAGCCTGCAAGGAGTGATTTTTGAGTGTAGAGCCAGGTGTAACCCCTGAGCACTGCCAAGTGTGGCCCAAATACAAAATAAATAAATAAATAAATAAATAAATAAATAAATACTTAAAATAAAAGAACAGTAGGGAAGGACTTGACCTTGAGCTCAGCAGAATCATGTTTCCTATTGAGCCCATATCCCTACCTGATCCAGGCACCTCCCTGTCACCTAGATTGTAGCCCACAGTATCAGTCCCACAGTAGCTCTCACCTACTACCTGCAGGTGCTCGTACATCTCCAGCATCACGTCTCTGTAGAGCTTCCTCTGATAGATGTTCAGGCATGGCCACTCCTCTGGGAAGAATCACGACCACATCAGGGAAGGTCACCAAACCCTGGGGACAGGGCATCAGATGGTGAGGCCCCATCTTCTCCACCATGAATTATTCTTAAAGAGCAGTAGCAAGGTTCGTTGCACAAAGTCCTGGCCGAGACCAGCAGCTCTGGGCAGGGAGAAATAGGACAGCGGGAGAGACATTCATCTCTCCTGAGCCCCCTGCAGTCGCAGGGACCCTGAAACAATGACAGCAGAATCAGCATAAGGATTTTGTTAGACAGTAATGGATACTTTGGTGCTGATGAGGTTTAGTAATTATATATCAACACCATAAACAATGATAGTGTATGGTAAGTTATAAATTATAATAATAAAAATAACAAACAACAAACAAAAAGTTCATTTGTATCTTCTCCAGGAAAAAAATAATTTATTGTTCTGGTTACTTAAATGTTGGGTAAGAATTAGTGGACAAGGATTTAAGAATGGTAAAGTATGTGGTGAGACAGTACCCAGAACTCTTGACTTGTACTTTTTCAATTTAGGAAAATGCACAAATGATGGTCAAGAATAGAATAATAGTCTTCGAGTGACGAATGTAATGTAATATATATATTTTTGACTTACCAATTAAATGTATTTTAAATTTTAACTCTCAAAAAAAAAAACACTTGAGAACCTGGAGTGATACAGTACAGTAGGCACATGCATATGACCCACAACCCATATAGCCTATGTAGACTGTCTATATAGATTATATAGAGAGACTATATAGAGTATAGACTATATAGACAACCTATATAGAAGAAGAAAAAGAAGCAAAAGAGGAGGAGGAGAAAGAAGAAAAAGGAAGAGAAAAGGAAGAAAAGATAAAAGAAAGGAGAAGAAGATGGAGAAAGAATAAGAAGAAAAAGAGGAAGAAGAACAAGAAGAACAAGAAGAAGAAGAAGAAGAAGAAGAAGAAGAAGAACAACAACAACAACAACAACAACAACAACAACAACAAGAACAAGAAGAAGAAGAAGAAGAAGAAGAAGAAGAAGAAGAAGAAGAAGAAGAAGAAGAAGAAGAAGAAGAGGAGGAGGAGGAGGAGGAGGAGGAGGAGGAGGAAAACGAAATAGAAGAAGAAGCTGGAGAAGATGGAAGAGAAGATGGAGGAGAAAGAAGAAGAAAAGGAGAAGAAAGAAAAAGGAGAAGATGGAGAAGATGGAGAAAGAAGGAAGAATAAAGAGGAGGAGAAGGAGAAAGAAGAAAGAAGATGGAGGAGAAAGAAGAAAGAAGATGGAAAGATGGAGGAGAAATAAAGAAGAAGAAAAGATGAAGGAAGAAGAGAGAAGGAAGAAGAAAAGTAGGAAAAAGAAGAAAAGGGGGCCGGGGAGATAGCATGAAAGTAGAGCTTTTGCCTTGCATGCAGAAGGACAGTGATTCGAATCCTGACATCCCATATGGTTTCCCTAGCCTACCAGAAGCGATTTCTGAGCATAGAGCCAGGAGTAATACCTGAGTGCTGCCAGGTGTGACCCCCCCCCCAAAAAAAAAAAACAAAACAAAAAAGAAAGAAAAAAGAAGAAAAGAAGGAAGAAGAAAACAATTAAGAAAGAAGAAATAGGGCCTGGAGAGATAGCACAGCGGCGTTTGCCTTGCAAGCAGCCAATCCAGGACCAAAGGTGGTTGGTTCGAATCCCGGTGTCCCATATGGTCCCCCGTGCCTGCCAGGAGCTATTTCCAGACAGCCAGGAGTAACCCCTGAGCACCGCCGGGTGTGGCCCAAAAACCAAAAAAAAAAAAAAAAAAAGAAAAAGAAAAAAGAAAGAAGAAATAGTCATGTATGACAAAATCCCTCAAAAATAGTGAAATAGGAACAATTCCTCAAAATATTACCTGGCATTTTTAACAATATCACAATCAATATTATTCACAACACTGAAAAATGTAAGGCAGTTCCTCTGAAGTAAGCCATAAAGTAAGGAGATTCATTTTCTCCACTATTATTCACTAAAGTATTAGAAGTTATTAGCAGTTATTAAAAAGCAATCAATCAATCAATCAAGAAATCCAATTTGACAAAAATAAGTTAAATTGCACTATGTGCAGATGACATGGTATTAAATATAGAAGAACCTAAAATTTCACTAAAAAGCTTTTATAGATAAACCAGTACCTAGAGCAGTACAAAAATCAATATTAATATATATGCTGTATTCATATATGTAAATAGTGAACCAGAAGAGAATGAGATCAAGAAAACTATTTTATTAAATATTGTGGCCAAAAACATAGATAATCTAAGAATCAATAAAAGAAATGAAAGACCATTTCCCCTAAAAGCGATTTATGAAAAAAGTAAGCAATTTTAGAAAAGTATAATAATAAAACAGTATGATACTGAAAGCAGATGGATTATCATATCAAGGGATTAGAATTGAAAACCCAATGAACAGCCATTCTATATATGCATAGCTAATTTACAACAAAGGAGTTAGATACTAGAAGTGGAGTAAAATAGCCTTCCCAAAAAATGGTGTTGGAAAAATTAGAGAGCTACATGGGAAAAAGAAACAAGAAATTGAATCTGTATCTCATACCTTAAACAAAAGCTATTTTAACCTGGACCCAAAACCTTGAGATTAGACCAGGATTTATAAAATAGAGTGGAAATTTTAAGCAGATTCCATCAAGATTTGTACCTCAAAGATATTTTCTGTGATATGATTCCACTGGAATAAACAACAAAATAAAATAAGCAATTGGAACTGCTTATATTTGCATGACAAAAGAAATTCGGACTAAAATTAAGAGACATCCTACTGAATAAGAGAATATATTTGCATATAACATATCGAATGAAGGGTTAATATTCAAAGATTAAAAACACACAAAGAACAATAACAGAAAATTTAATAATAATCCCATAAAAGTGGGGAGAAGAAATAAAGAGGCACTTCTTTGAAGTAAACAGACAGTTGGCCTGTAGCACACTAGAAAGTATTTGTTCATCATCAAGTATTACCAAGGAAATCCAAATTAAGTGAATAAGATATCACTTCACACCAGTCAGAATGAAATACATCAAAAAGACTAGAAACAAGCTGTGTTGGCAGAAATGTGGTAAAAAATAAAATCATGCACTGCTGGTGGGAATGTGTTCTGGTGCAGCTTCTAGGGAAAACAATATGGAGAGTATTCAAAAACACTAAGATTAGAGCTCCCAGAGTCATCTCATTTCTTGGTATTCATTTCCAAGACATGAAAAGATTCAATACAAAAAAATTATACAAACCTACTTTCATTGCAACATTTAATATAATAACCAGAAAAGGTAAACAACTCAGATATCCAATAACAAAAGAGTGAGTAGGGTTCCTCCCACCCCAACCAGCTGCCAGCCAGCTTTCAAAGCGAAATGACAGCCTCCCAGCCCACCTTGCCTAGGCCAAGAAAGAAGCTACTTCTGCTGCTGCTGATTTGCTCTTTGCAGCCCCTTTTCTTCCACCTTCCTTTTGTTGGACTAGCTGTGGTGTAATATATATATATATATATATATATATATATATATATATATATATATATATATATATATATATATTAGTAGTATACTATGAAACCATAAGGAATAATGAAATCATACAATTTACTGAAATTTGGGTAAGACTGAAAGACCTCGTGTTAAGTGAAGTAACTCAGAAAATCAAGAATATGCACCAAATGTTCTCACTAATCTTAATATGTGGTATACAGAATAACATGTTTAGGGAATAGAACTTGTTGAAAGTTCACAAACCACTGCTCAAGAATTTCATATTTAAAAATGCTAGGAAAGAAGATTAAATGGAAAGGAAAGTAACAGAAAAGGTGAAAGACTTACAGAAATAAATCTGAATGAAGAACTTATTCAATAAATGGTTTTGAGAAAATTGCTTGGCTATATGCAAAAATAAAAAATAATAATTTGGACACTTATCTCATACTATACACATAAGTTATAATATATTAAAGGCTAATAGACAAGATTTATAAAGCAATTTGTTTTTTAGTTTAGATATTTTGTTTTTATTTATATTTTTATTTTTATTTTTAATAATATCTTCATTTAAGCACCGTGATTACAAACATGATTGTAGTTGGGTTTCAGTCATAAAAAAACACCTCCCTTCATCAGTGCAACATTCTCACCATCAATGCCCCTCCCTCTCTCTCCTCCCCCACCCATTTCCTGTATTCCAGACAGGCATTCTACTTCTCTCACTCATTATATTGTCATGGTAGTTGTTAGTGTAGCTATTTCTGTTGCTGCACTTAACACTCTTTATAGTGAGCTTGATTCCCTGTGTTGGTCCTTCCATACCTCATCTCTATTATCTCTAGGAATTATAGCAAGAATGTATTTTATTTTTCTTAAAATTCATAGATGAGTGAAGCTATTCTGTGTGTCTTTCTTCTCTGACTTATTTCATTCAGCATAATGGTTTCCATGCCCATCCATGTATAGGAAAATTTCATGACTTCACTTTTCCTGATGGCTGCATAATATTCCATTCTAAATATGTAACACAGTTTCTTTAGCCATTCATCTGTTGAAGGTCATCTGAGTTGTTTCCAGATTCTGGCTATTGTAAATAGCACTGCAATGAATATATGTGTGAGGAAGGCATTTTTGTACTGCATTTTTATGTCCCTAGGTTAATATCACTCTGAGTGGTGTAGCTGAATCATATGGGAGCTCAATTTCCAGTTTTTTGAAGAATCTCCATATTGTTTTCTATAAAGACTAAACTAGAAGGCATTCCCACCAGCAGTGAATGAGAGTTCCTTTCTCTTCACATCCCCCCCCCTTCGGTCTTCACCCCCGCTAGCAGCACTGATTGTTTTTTGTTTTTTGTGATGTGTGCCATGTGTATAAGATGTTGTCTCTGTGGTATGAGATGGTACTTCATTGTTGGTTTGATTTGCATCTTCTCGATGATTAGTGATGTGGAGCATTTTTTCATGTGCCTTTTGGCAATTTGTATTTCTTCTTTGAGGAAGAATCTATTCATTTCTTCTCCCAGTATTTTGATAAGGTTAAATGTTTGTTTTCTTGTTCAGTTCTGTCAGTACCTTGTATATTTTCAATATTAGCCCCTTATCTGTTGGTTATTGGATGAATAGTTTCTCCCATTCTGTGGCTGGTTACAAAGCACTCTCAAAGCTTAATAACAACAAAATCCTCACAAAATGGGAAGAAGTAAACAGACACTTCCTCAAAGAAGACAGACAGATGCACTTGATGCAAATTGCACTATTTCACACCAGTGATAAAATCATACATTAAGAGTAGAAACAACTGTGTCATTAGGGATACGAGGAAAAATGAACCAACATTAACTATTACTAAAATTGTCTTATGGTTTGGTCTCTATAGAGCAGGGGTCTCAAACACAATTTATCTGGGGGCCACAAGAGGCAAAGTCGGGGTGAGGCAAGGCTGCATAAGGAATTTCACAAAAAAAGTTCTCAAACGTCATTATACAGTTTTAATTATTTCTTCTGAACATGAATAGAACATTGAGTGAAGATCATGAAGTTCTTCTGAGCATGACATGTTTTGCCCATTTCTTGCTGCCAGAGACTTAACAGCGCTTCTTCTCACAAATCTGAACCACATTTGGCTTTAGAGAGGAAGCAGTTGAGACCCTCAGTATGGCTTGAAGATGATCATCATTAAGTCTAGACCTGTACTTTGACTTATTGAAGTTCAATGTGGAGTATAACTTTTCACACAAATATGTGCTCCCAAAAGGGCACATGGTGGACTTGAACATTCAGAAAAGCACAGGGAAGCTGGGGGGCAATTCTCTCAAAAATTGCCCATGCATGTCTGCTTTTCCACTAATCTCCCTGAACTTGGCTTTGAGATCAGAGTTGCATTGCAGGTCAATGAGCTCCATTTGAAGCACAGAAGGGGCATCTTGCACATCAAAGGATAAAGGGTCCACAAAAATTTGAAAAGTGGCTCTGTGCTTTTTGAAGTCTGCAAATCTGTGATCAGATTCCTTCTTTAGCTTAAAAATAGCATCAACATATTTCTCACCACTGAATGGTGTGCCTGCATCCACAAGTTCCTGGCATGCTGGGAAATGGCAAAGGTTTGTCTGAGAGAGCTGGGATTTTCATAACACAAGTTTTGTGAAGAATGCTCTCACGTTGTCATAGGCAGCAGTGTCTGTTATATCTATGCCCTCGTCAAGAGCAACTGAGTATGCATCAAAACATTTGGCTTTCTCTCACAGTTGATGATAAATGTCACTTGACATGTCAGACATGCACTCTGCACAGTGTTGGCAGAAAGGCTGATTTTGCTAAACTGACCTTTCTTTTCCGGACATATAATACTTGCAGCCTATAACATGCATTTTTTTAAACAAACTCTCCTGTGAATGGTTTTTCTGCCTTAGCAATCATCTCACTAACCATGTAACTAGATTCGACTGACACAACATTCTTTCTTGAAGAAATTTTGTTGCCTCATTAGACATGATTTAAGACTGACAACCCTCTTGGCTGTCTCATTTCCTTGATATTTTGCACATTCCTCAGCATGTTTAGTTGAATAATGGAGTTTCAAGTTGTATTCCTTGTGCACTGCAACTTTCTCTGAGCAAATCAGACATGTGGGATGCCCCTGTGCCCAACAAAGAAATACTGCATCTCCCACTTTTCCTGAAATTGTCTGCTTGTCATCAATCTTTCTCTTCACTGCAGGCTTTGATGAAGTCATGATGAAGGTATGACAAAATCTAATTCTGTAATAAACTTCTCTCCCTTCGGCCTCCGATAATGCAAGGGATAGCAGGCAGGAGCAGCAGAAATGACATCTGCACTAGGCACAAAGTATTTGCGATTATTTGTTTACCAAATATTTACAATAAAAATCATATTAGTAAGAAAAAAATCGCAAAAAAAACTTATTAAACATTTGCATACCCCATATGGAACTGCTCGGGGTATGCAAATGTTTAATACGATTTTTTTCTTACTAATGCGATTTTATTGCAATTATTCGGTAAGCAAATAATCACGAATACTGCGATATTTGAAGGCTGGCCATGGGCCACAAAATGTTGTACGGAGGGCCGCAAACAGCCCATGGGCCACAAGTTTGAGACCCCTGCTATAGAGTTTTCTAATGTATGGAGATTTTTAGGAAGACTAAGACTAGAATTTCCATATAACTCCATAATTCCATTTTCCATTATCTGTCCCATGAGCAGAAAAATATTCATTGAAATGATATTTGTATTCCTAAATTATCTACAACACTATTTATAGTAACTGAGATCTGGAAACAACATATGAGACCAGGAACATAGAGTAGATTAAAAACAATGTGGGAGAATGTCAGAAGTATACATCCAAAACATAGACTCAACAACACTAAAATCATGAGATTTAAGCTGCAACCACCAAACTTAGTAATCATTGTGGCAGACATGGATGGGGCAAGAAGGGGGGAATGGAGTATGGAAACAAATGGTGGAGCAAAGTTGACAGTGGTTGTGAGATTGTTGCTGAAGTATTATAATGCCTAAAACTCCAACTATCCAAAACTTTGTAAATCACAGCTCTTCAAGTAAATGAAAATTATTTTAATAAAAAGAAAAAGTGCTACATTTACAGACACAGTGGTATAGCACTAGTTATAAGAAAATATAAAAGCCTTCAGTTAGCTACAACATTGATAAAACTGCTGAGTTTTATGCTGAACAAAGTTAATTGAACCCAGGACAAGTAACAAAGGATCTCTCTCTCTTTCTCTATCTCCCTCCTTCCCCCCTTCTCTCTGTCTCATGTGCTACTGTAACACAGAGAAAAAAATTATCAATAGTGAAAACTATCAACCCCAGAGAATTTGTCTATAGTATAAGGTTTTATTTTTTATGATGAAAATAATTTCTTGGTGATGGAGAAATAGCACAGTGATAGGGATTTTGCCTTGCATGCAGCCAATTCAGGACCAATGGCAGCTTGAATCTGGCATTCCATATGGTCCCCGTGCCTGCCAGGAACTATTTCTGAGTGCAGAGCCAGGAGTAGCCCCTGAGTGCCACCAGGTGTGACTCAAAACAAACAAAAAAAGTAATTTTTTATTTAAGCACCATGATTGCAAATATGTTAATGGGGTTTCAGCCATAAAATGCACACCCCTCCTTTACCAGTGCAACAAGCATTGTACTTCTTTATCATTTTTATGGTAGTTTTTAGTGTAGCTCTAACTGCACTTGCCACTCTTTGTCACACTCTTTGTGCCACTCTTCATATGATTGTTTCTGGGTATTATTACTATACTGTCTTTTATTTTTCTTAAATCTCACAGATGAGACTATTCTATGTTCATATCTCTCTCTGATTTATTTCACTCAACATAATAGTCTTCATAACCATCCATATATAGGCAAATTTTGTGACTTCATTTTTTCAACCAGTTGCATAGTATTCCATTGCGTAAATGTACCACTGTTGTTTTAACCACTCATTTGTTGTCAGGCACCTGGGTTGTTTCCAGATTCTGACTATTGTAAATAGCTGCAATGAACATAGGAGTAAAAGTGGCATTGTTGTATTGTGTTTTTGTGATTCTAGTGTACATATCCTTTCATTTTTCCCATATGGGAGTTGAAGGTCTATTTTTTTTAAAGATTATCTATATGTTTTCCATAAAGGAAAACAAGAAGGCATTCCTACCAGCAGTGAACAAAAGTTCCTTTCTCTCTACATCCACACCAGCAATGTTTTTCTTGTTCTTTGTGATCTGTGTCAGTCTCTGAGGTGTGAGATAATATTCCTTTTGTTGTTTTGAATTTCATCTCTCTGATGATTAGTGGCATGGAGCATTTTTAAGTGCCTTTTGGCATTTTTAGTAAATATTTGTTATCCCCATTTGATGGGGTTATATGTTTTTTTCTTGTTAAGTTCTGTCAGTACCTTGTATTTCTTAGATATTAATACCTTATCTGATGGGAGTTGTGTGAGTAGTTTCTATCATTCCCTGGGTGACATTTTTACCCTAGATACCTGCTGACAAACAAAAGTAGATATCAATAACAACACAATAATAGTGATAGACTTCAACACTTGATAGTTAACATGCCTGAAACTTAAAAAGACTATACTAGCATTGAAAGAAGCAATAGAAAAAAAATTGCCTAGTTGATATATATATGGGTTTCCATTCTCAGCAATCTGGATTCACATTATTCTCCAATGCACATGGGTCATTCTTAAAAAAAAAAAAAAAACACATGCTAGCTCATAAGACATACCTGCATAAAATAAAGAGGATATAAATTGTACGTATTACTTTCTCATATCATAATGTACTGAATTCAGAAGTGAATAGCAAGCAGAGAGGAAACATTTTAATATTGAAAATTAAACAGCTTCCTATTGAGCAACCAGTGGATCAGAGATAAAATCAGAAAGGAAATCAAAAGATTCCTAGAAATAAATGAGAAAACACAAATTATCAGAATCTCTTGGACACAGCAAAAGTGGTACTAAAAGGAAAATTTATAGCCTTGCAAGCATTCATCAGAAAGGCAGAAGGAGCCTATGTAAATAATGTAATGGCATAGCTTATAAAATTGGAACATGATCAACAAAATGAACCAAAAATAGAAAGATGAATGGAAGGAAAATGCTAAAACTTAGAGCAAAACTGGGTTTTCTTTTTTTTTTTTTTTTTTTTTTTTTTGGTTTTGGGCCACACCCATTTGACGCTCAGGGGTTACTCCTGGCTATGCGCTCAGAAATCGCCCCTGGCTTGGGGAGACCATATGGGACGCCGGGGGATCGAACCGCTGTCCTCCTACACTAGCGCTTGCAAGGCAGACACCTTACCTCTAGCGCCACCTCCCCGGCCCCCAAAACTGGGTTTTCTAAAGGGAGAAGAGAGAATAAAAGGAGACTCAGAAACTGTGGTATAGGGATACTGAGACTCTGGTAATGAGTATAGTGCATTGCAGTCCTGATGCAATAGTAACTGTAATTCATTGTACCCTATGTTTTGTTTTCCTTTGTTGTTGTTTTGTTTTACTGTTGTTTCCTTTCAGTTTTGAACCACACCTGGCAGAGTTCAGAGACTACTTTTAGCTTTTTGCTCAAGTGCACTCTGGCTTTGCTCAGAAGGTCATATGTGTTGCCAAAGATCAACCCTGCATAGTGTGTGCACTTGTATGTATATAGTATGTATTCTAACTTACTCTATGTAAAAGAATAGGGGAGTCCCATCCCAGATATTGATGCTTCTTCCATAACTACAGCAAAAGTGTATACAGTTGATAGAGCACCTATTAGAGAGAAATAGAGTCTTCCAACAATCTCTTGCATAAAATATGAAAGTAATTATTGCAGATCAGCAAGAAAGAAAGTAGACTTTGAAGTAAATACTGTTGAGCAGTTACATGTCTATTTGATAAGAGAAAACAAATAACCATTTTTCATACATACACAAGAATGAGTCAATGGAAAAATATAGACCTTCAGTGTAAAAAAGGTGTATTAGTGTTGGAATGACAGCATAGCAGGTAGGGAGCTTGTGTATACAAACCACCCAAGTTGATTTCTGGAACCCCAAGGTTTTGCATAGCCTACCAGGACCAACTCTGAACAAAGAGACAGAATTAAGCACT
Organism: Suncus etruscus; assembly: GCF_024139225.1. Taxonomy (NCBI): domain Eukaryota; kingdom Metazoa; phylum Chordata; class Mammalia; order Eulipotyphla; family Soricidae; genus Suncus; species Suncus etruscus. The sequence continues at coordinate 99,767,801 of NC_064850.1, read as the reverse complement.
GGAAAAAAAAAAGAATTAAGCACTGAGCACTACCCAGTGTGGCCCCAAAACCAAAAAAGCAATAAATAAAATAAGAGGTCATATCACCATGGACCACCTATTAATTTTATTTCTCAAACAAACAAAAAACATTTTTTTTTATTTAGAACCATTACACAACCTTCTGGAATATTTAAATCTAAAGGTAACAGATATAGAATATATTGAGATCTGTACTTGATTCCAGAAAATTTATGAGTTAAGAGGATTTATCTCATAGTTAATCATTCAGTTAAAAGAAAAACATGAAATAAAAGAATTGGAACATGTAAATTGAGTATTTGGAGTATCAGCAATTAATATTTAAAAATGTTAGCATTGTGGTAAGCATCATTCTAAAATGACCTACAGTGACCTTTGCTCTAGTATGATCTCCTCCCCTTTGAGTGTAGGAGGAATCTGTGAATAAAATGAAATATCACTCCTATGATTATGGTGCCAGTTACATAATAAAGCAGCTCATTCTTGACAAATATGCCAAGAAAAGCTCTCAGCAAAATTGCTGCTCTTTCCTTGCTAATAGATATGCATTCATCCAAACTCTAATCTACATATATTGCCTTGATGTTCATTTGCAACTCTAAAGTCTGTGCATGCATCAGTGTGTTTGTGTGCGTGTATGTACCCCTGTGTGTGTGGTGTCCGTGTGGGTGCACACTTTCAGAGATTAAAAAAATCTGAAGTTAAGATTCTGTTTTTGCTTTTGCCAGTGATGCCACGCAGGGAGTGTGGGGGTTAGTCCTCACACTGTCCAGCTTCACAGTTTGCTGATGGAGAATTCCCCCACAGATTTGAATCTCTTTTTCCTGCAGAAGAATAAAAGGCTGTGGGGAGGATGTCATTTTATTCAGAGGAAAAAGATTCCTTCTTTCTTTTCATCAATCCAAAGAATTCTATTTTATCTTTAAGGATTTAGAAAAGTAAAAATCTTTAAACTAATGTTTTTATTTTGGTGTACTCAATTCATACTTCTATTAACATTTTAGCAAAGAGTTAACTCAGCATAATCTGAAACATGTTAGAAATATTTTGTTAAAATATTTTAAAATCTGCATTCTAAGATATTGTCATGAAAAGTTCTCCAGGATTTTCAAGAAAGAGCATGAGAAAATTATTCACTCATTCACCATTCATCCATCATTTTAGTTACCTGAGGAGAGAATATATATATATACACATATGCAGAGTCCATTTAATGTTATTAAATATAATTTTTATTTTACATGCCAGCCACAATGTCTATAATAACTACAAACCTAAAGCCCCCAGTCCTTAGTCATCCCCTTCTTGATCCATGTACCATCAGCTTGCCACACCTCCAACTTTATTTAGATTTTTAGGCCACATTCAGCTGTGCTCAGGTCTTACTCTCCTGTTCAGTATCAAACATCACTCTTGGTTATGTTCAAAGGAACACTTGGTGCAGAAATAGAATCAGACTTTGGTGGGAGCAAGACAAATAAATGCCTTAACCCTAAACTATTTCTTAAGCTCCACCTCCCATTTTCAAAATAAAAGCATTTTTTCATTTTTGAAAAAATAAATTATTTTTTAAAAGTGTGTTGGCACTACAGACAATGTCTTGGATTGGACGATCTAGCTTGCCTGGAGCCTAGAGTTGGTCTTATGCCAGGAAACTTTAGGGGTAGGGTCTCTTTGTATTTAGGCAAAGGTTATTTCTTTCCATGCCCCTCATATTTTGGTGGGCCTATGCAAACAACAATTGCCACTCTAACACCGGTTTTACTGTGCTCCTTTGACTCTAATCCTTAAAAAAAAAACACTTAAACTTTTGAGGTTAACTTAAACTAATATGCATGTACATGGAAATGTAAAAAAATACTATGCCTCTAATGTCTAAGGAGTTACATAAGTTTTATGGCTTTAGGTTGCCTTGTCTGCTGCTAAGAAATATTATAATGTATTACAATCTGGGGACTTGAGGGACAATGTAATTGTACATGGATTCTGTTTATTTATCTTAATGTTCTTTGGCTGAAACTTCAAAGTTAAGATAGCAGCAAGGAGACTTCTTCTGAGAATTATGTTATGGATGATTGCCCTTCCACTGTAACTTTACCTTGTCCTCTTTCTTTGCATCTTTGTTCTCATAATTAAAAATAAAAAATAAATTATTTTTTAAACACGATAGTTACAGAAATGTTCATAGTTGATTTTCAGTCATAGAATTTACACCTTCTTCACCAGTGCAATTTTCCTGCCACCAAATGTCCCCCATTCCCCATTTCTCTTCAGGACCCTCACCCCTTGCCTATCATTCTCTCTCTCTCTCTCTCTCTCTCTCTCTCTCTCTCTCTCTCTCTCTCTCTCTCTCTCTCTCTCTCTCTCTCCCTCTCTCCCCCCCCTCTCTCTCCCCCCCTCTCTCTCTCTTTCTGTCTCTTTCTCCCCCTCCCTCCCTCCCTCCCTCCCTCCCTGTGGCTAGTTCCCTTATTTTGTTTAATCTGGGTCGGCCACATCCAACAGTGCTCAGAGCTTCCTGGCATTTAGTACTGGGGCCATTCCAGATGGTGTCTGAGGAACTATGTTAAACAGGAGAGAAACCTGACCTCTGGAGGCAAAACTTGCCTTTTGCTAGTTGAACTTTTCTCTTTGACTCCAAGATATTTGAGTCTTATCCCAGATTGGAGAAGGCTTGATAGATTCCAGATCATAGGTTATCCTTCAGTGAGGCAGTATTGGGGTTTCTCTTCTTCCCAGTATAGCCCTCAAGTTGAGGGTTATGTCTGGGAATACAGAGAAAGGCTCTGCAGGAATACAAGTTCACTTGGCTCCCTGGGGACTGATCATTGCTTAAAGCAATGTTTCCTCCCCCTCCCATCCTATTTTTCTCCTCCTGTCGTTCCTGACCTTCAGTGTACTTACTTCCTGATTTCACACAAGCACACTTCCTCATTGTTGTCTACACAGCAAAACTTGCCTCTGACTAAACTAGCTTCTAATTAGAGCAAATGTATATAGTTTTAATGTCTTATTGTCTTGGGTTGCATAGTTTTATAAACCAGTTTAAAAGGTGAGCAATAAAAAAGAAAAACAATTATTAAGATATATTATCCAAAACAGATTAAATACATTGTATTTAATGTTTGTTCTAACTCATTCTAAGACACTGCTAATTGTTATAATACTGTGTGTGTGTGTGTGCGTGTGTGCGTGTGTGTGTGTGTGTGTGTGTGTGTGTGTGTGTGTGTGTGTGTGTGTGTTTTAAAATAAGTTCTAGGTTATTTTTATTCTCCTTCATAATCTGGGAGAGGAAGTAGGGAGAGAACCCTTATGTAACTAAAGTTTCCCCCAAGTGATATTTCTCTCTGAAATTTTTTTCTTCAAGACAATAATAATTTGTTTCTACTTTTAAAATCTTATGTCATAAAGGAAATATTGCTAGCTGTAATAGAGATAATAGGATCCATTTCTCACATTTCTAAAAAAACGTTAAGTATACTTTAAGCAAACTCATTTGTCTTTTTTTGATGGGTACTGCAAATTATTAAGCAAAAAAGACTGATTTTCTAATTATGAGAAGCAGTTACATATGAATATTAATAATCTTGCCCATTACTTTTTAGTATTAAATCTGCAAGTCCTCAAGAAAGTTTTGAGCATATAAATGCTTAATGATACTTTTTTAAGTAAATAATCAAATGACTGGTTTCATAAGTATACTTTTAAAACTTGGAAAATGAAATCTCATTCATCTTCACTTGAAGACTATTTATTTTTATCATGTCCAAAAAATGAATATTATTCTTTTACGTATTTTTCTCACCATCAGAGTAATTGACAATCTGCAATAATGATGTTATATTCCCTTTGAAAAGCACTTTTTTTCTTCTTTTATGCCAGAGGCAAAGCTAGAGATGAAATCAACATAGAAAAAGAAACCAGTACTGTCATCATCAGAATGAAATTTAGAACAGTTTTTGAGTCATTCATTTCCTTAATTCTCGTACCTCTCAGTCTTTCATCATAATAACAAAAATAATAAAGCAGGTGGAGAGATGTATTATTTTATTATTAAAAAAAAAAGCTTATGCAGTCAGACACCGAAGGAATAAAGCTAGACTCAAGAACTCTTGGTTTATCAGCATGAAACATAGGTCCTGCATAAGTGAAAAATATTGTTAGGAATACACAGTAAGGCACAGATTTATAAAGTTTCAAAGTTGAAGGCAGCAGTCAAGAGCCCAGAAAAGATAAAAAGGCTTCTCCAGGTAAGTGACCTCAGAACTGCATCTATAAGAATGTTCTTAAGGTCAAAGAAGTCATTTGGGTTTAAAAAGGAGGGGAGTTATAAAATTGATAGTGGGAACTAGCTAGGAGTTGACAGTTGAAATATCTAGATGCTGGATCAATAGGATTAGGAAATGGTTAGTACTAAGGAGAGATAAAGTTAAGTCAACTGAGAAGAAAATAATAGTGAGAGAAAACAGGAATATAAAGTTATGGTGGTTTGAATCTCAAAAGAGAAAACTGGAACTGTGAAGGAGAAAGTTTTTGCTTTATGACTCAAGCCAGTTGCATATAATTAAAATATGAGTTATCAAGGGAAGTCCTGAATACAATATAAGCATATAATTACACAGCAGTAAAGCAATGTGATGAACCACTTAAGATGAAGGCCCAGGAGACAGAACTGAAGGTCTAGAAATGTACTTCCCAGAAACAGGGATGGTTCAGATTAGGCTGTATGCAACTGATACCCCTAACAGAGGTCTAATTCCTAGAGCTACACAGTTTCCAGGCAGCATTGGTTGCAGCTGTAGAGACCCCAATCACTGGTGCATTTCAAGTCCAAAATAGTATTACAGCCTTAGTCCCTGGCATGCCCCTAAACAAACAAATGAATAAGTAAATAATTTCCTGTGGAGCAGTTTATTCACAGAGAGAAAAAGGCCACTTTTCCGGATAGAGAGGCCCTGGCACCACTTGCTTAAATCAAGGGCAGACATAAGGATTAAGACTGCAGAACTCAGAGCCTCTCAGATCGCCTGACTTGATGCTGAAGTGGATACTATATTACAGAGAAGAATTAGCCAGCTAACCTGTTAATTTGGGGCTGGGCTTTTGAAATTCAGTTCTTTATCTGGTTTTGCTTTTGCGAGTTCAATTGAATGACAAGTTGTAGTTTTCTTTCTTTTCTTTTCTTTTTTTTTTTTTTTTTTTCCTCTTTTTTTTTGTGCACCGTTCCTGGAGGTACTGCAATACCAGGTCAATGTGTATAATGGACACATTATATGGACGGAGTAAGCTCCTATTCCAGTTCCTAGTGCCAAAAATCCATTTAATATATTGTCGTCGAATAGACGACGTATCAGATATTAAACTGATAAGAACAGATACTACACTTGATCTTAGCCAAAAGGCCGAGAAGCGATAAGTTGTAGTTTTCTTAATGTCAGGGATAGTTGCTTTGTTTCTTATTTTATTTTTTAGAGGGGTGAGGCTTTAGGCCCATAACCAGCTGTACTCAGGGCTTATCCTGGCAGTGAACATCACGGAGAAAACTTTTGTTGGTTAGATGCAAAGCAAACACCTTACCTGTTCTACTATCTCTCTGACTCCTAATAGCTCCTAATCCTCCAAAGCAAATCTTCTTTTTAGAGACAATATTCTTCATAATATTCAGCCAGTTATGAGTTAATTTGATGCCTATTGTCATACAGGTCTCTTTTATTTTCTTATATTACATTGCAGACAATCATTCTAAAGTGTATGTTGGTTAGAGCAGGTTACTGGGGAAAAAGGGAGGCTTTGGGGATGGAGATTACTTTCCATTAGGCAATATTTGGAGTCTTCCAGGAGTTCAACCCAATTCTAACACTATCTACTTAGAGAAATCATCAAATGCCACCGGTTAAGAGCTCAACAAGACCGACCCTCTAGCCTCATTTCACAAGTTGCAACTTCCATATTATCATTTTTACTTCCAACTTATAGAATATAAATGGGATTTACAACAACTGCCTCTGCATCTCATTAGTTTTCTGATTTGGTTCAGAAAACTCATTATTCTTCCTAGATTCATTGTAAAAGGTTATATAAATCAAAATAATAAGATGGAAGAATGAAAGGAATGGGGAAAGTATGTAGAATTTTATATCTTTTAAAAGCATGACTCTCATGATTCCCAAACTGGCAGCTCTTCCATTCTTTAGGACTATATGGAGGTCTTAACATAATGGTAGATATGATCAAATCTCTAACTTTCACTAAATTTAACTAACCTCTAGCCTTCCTCTATACTCTATGAATATGGGGGGCACAGCTTTAATCTCCTGAAAAGTATCACTGACTTCCCTGATATCCAAACCCCACTTTTATTTGCTTTCCAAAAGTTGCCTATTTGAATAAGTCATTTTGATGAGTAGACGTTTTACAAATAGCGAGATATTCTTTTCTCTTGCAATGACTGAAGCAATTTCTGCAATGGCGGACAAAAGACAGTATTATGCCACAATATTTGTCACTCTTTAAATCAATTTTAAAGGCTTAGAAGCTTCACATCCTGAATGCCTTGATGATGAAAGATATGCAAATTAATTTAAATCACAGTTTCACACTTTCCCTAAGCTGCTTAAAGAATTTCTCATTATTTCTCATCTCGTCTTCTTTCTTCCTAGACCTCTCTGTCTCTCTGCTAGCCCTATTCATTCATCACTCCCATGGACATTTGCTTAGGTGATAAGGCTTCTGCTTATTTAGAAGACAGGAATATAAAATTAAAACACAAGCGATTGAATATGAGTGTAATTTCTTCTCTTTGTAAAAATGTGGGTGTTCTCTTAAACCTTCCTGAATTTAAAATAACTAGTCAAGGTTGGACATTGCTATTTTTTGCCTTAATGACTTATTTTTTAAATATAAATGTTTATTTAAGCACCATGTTTACAAGCATGTTTGTAGTTGGGTTTCAGTCATAAATAGAATACACCCTTTCACCAGTGCAACATTCCCACCACCAATGCTATTTTTAAGGAATACTATGTTTAAAAAGGAAGGACTTTCTGAAACAAACACATTCAACAAAAAAAAAATGCTGAAAATGAAGACCCCCAAAAAACTAAAATTGTAACAAAATAGAAAGGTGAGAGAAGAAATTATGAGTAGAAAAGTACTTCTTCCTATTCCCATAATTTTACGATTTCTAGATCTATCAGAAGAATTATTGATGTTCAAAAGTGGTGTTTACTGAATATGTCAGAAAAATAAAATAAAGGTTTTAAGGATGTCATCCAGGATTCTGGTTTAGGCTACTAAAGTTATAGTAATGAGAATAAAGTGAACCAACATGTTGCCATGCAGTTAGCTGCAATAATAAATATAAAAATCATAATCATACTCATAAATAATTATAATAGTAAGAAGAATAAGAAATTACATGAATATCAATATCAGACCAGTTCAATCTGTGATCATGATGGTATAAGAAAAAAGCAAGTTTCTCAGTAATAATGACTGACCGCAAATGAACATCTTGAAAAACATTTAAAAAAAAAAAACCCTAAAAATTAATCTCCATTTATTCTAAGATGGAGAAATAATACATGGAGGCAATTGCCTTGCATCTGGTTGACCCCAGTTTGATCCTTAGTACCAAATATGATCCCCCAAGCACCATCAGAAGTGATCCTGAAAATAGAGCAAAAATACTACCGGTGTGGTTAAAAATTAAAATTGCCCTCTGTTAGAAGTTGAGTGATTAGTGTTTCCTATAAATCATAACATTGGCCTCTGCTCCACTTTTTCTTCTTGTTTTGTTATAAAAAAAAGTATTAAGAGACCCAATTACAAAATTTCTCTAATGAACATGCTCCCAATTTAGAGTGAACTATCATACATGAAAGCTGTTTCTGTATCAATCTCCCTCTAACACACCCTCACTGATAGCAAGTGATACCCTCTGCAAGCAGGCACCTTTGCTACAGTGAAGAACAAGCCCAAATTACATGACAGCAGCTGTCTACTGGTGAACATTGATGACATCTTTAAGTGGAAAAAAAATGAAGCTAGGCTTTTTTGACAAAAAGTTTTATTTTGTTCATTTGTTGACTGTGATCTAAAGAATGCTGAAATAATTAGATGCATTGATTCAGGACTTAGAAAAGGAGTTTGCGCTGGGAAACAGAAATGAGAGTCACAGTATAGAGACTATAAGGAAACAGAAGGAGGGGTAAACATGTGTATCCTGGAAAATATGTTCAGTGAGAAGAAAATAGGTTCAATATATATAAGAAAGCATTAAAATATGAATCAGGGGTAACCAAAATCAGAGGAGAAAAATATATTTTTATTGTAATTTTGTAGAAGGCAAAAAGCAGTTTAAAGCAGTTTATTCCATGCTTTCACTTTTTTCTTCTTATCATTATATACAGCTTACCTTAATGATATTTTTAGACTGTTTTATCATAAAATATAGTGCATTCCTAGGTGGGCAGAGTATCACTGGAGTGATCTCAGGCTCCCAATGCATTATTAAAAAATGAAAAAGAAATGTATGCAACTTAACATTTAATTTATAAATTAAAAAACCCTGGGTTCCACACAGACATTTAGTGCAACTATAATTTACATATTTGGCATATTTTGGGTTTAAAAGTCTAGAACAACAGACTGAATACATGCTTTGCTTATAGGAAACCAGATCACTAGATCCACTGGCTTCTATGAGTATAGCTGGGAGTGAATCTCCAGTAGTGAGCTGGAAGTATTCCCTGAGTATCACTGTGTGACCCCAAACAAAAAATGGTAAATGCTCACTTGGAGTTATATTTTTTCTTTGAACTTTTATAAATACAGAAAGAACCATGTCTATATATATATTAAACAAATTGAATCATATAGCTGTTTTTGTACTTTTCAATAATAAAAATTATGAAATCATAATTTTAATAATGAACATTCTCATAATTGATTAATTTAAATGTATTAGCTCTTTATATAATATAAACAATACATATAACAAAATATTAAATATGTATAATTATTGTATTAATGATTTATTTTTATTAATAAATATTGTTAGCATTAATAATAAAATGTCTACTTGTGACATTTTAATAAATATTGCTTAAATATTTAATAATTAAAATATCCATTTTGACAAAGAAAATTTGCACATGAATTATATAGCCAGTTGTTTACTGTTTGTTTAAATTATTTCCAGTCATAAATAAAACCATAGAGAAGATCTTCCTGCACAAAAGCTTTAACTGTTAGTGCAAGTACATTTGATGAATAAATTCCCCATTCTGTAATTTCTCAAATAATGGGTTTTGTTTATCTAACTTTCAATAATTATTTACCTAAGTGGGGTAGTATATTTAAAAAAGCATATGAGTCATTATACCCCAAGCATCTTCAAAGATGGATATAATTTCACTATCCTCAAAGTTATTTCTCCTTTTGAGTCTCTCAAGCCCAACCCAGAACAAACTGATGCATCATTGCCCTGACCTCTCTGGATGCAATTTTGGTTCCCAAATAGTATAATTTGCAATCAGCTTAATGAGATTGTGCTAAAACTTAAGAAGTAAGAATATATCTCCAATTGTTTTTGACAATATTATATTCTAATATATAAAATTCCCCAACTTGTCTCCCTCCTTTTCTTTCCACAAATGTCCCAAAGCAATACTGTTTTGAAAAGAGAAAAAATCCAGTGGAAAATAAAGTCCTATTTTAGTAATCTCATAGCCAAAGACCAACAATCTCCAAGACAGGTTTCTGGCAATGTTTCTGACATGAGCCAAATACGGCACATTCCCACACTACTGAGGTCCCACTCAGATCAGGATCTTGGCAGATCCTTCCCATCATGTAAAATAGTGAAAAGGTGTGCTTCTGAGTTAGCCTATGTATTCTCTGACAGACACATAAAATATAAAAATCATAGCAGAATCTATCAGGACTAATATGTATATTTAATTCAAAGTCATTTTAGCCTTGGTGGGAGAATTAATTTCTGTATTACTTTTGTTTGTTTCTGGGCCACACCCAGTAATGTTCAGGGGTTACTCTGGTGGTGTTCAGGGCAGCACACAGTACCAATGGTCAGCTATATACAAGACAAGAACCTTAACCTCTGCGCTATCTCTAGGTCCCCCGGGGGAGACTAAGTATGGTTTGGATTATGAGTGCAATAGTTTCTCTTTATTAGACCAGTACAAGAAGTGGAAAAACATATTTTCCCTCCCATAGCTATGGAATGCTAACTTAAAAGAATAGTCATACTAGATGAAAATAAGTTTCCCTGTAGCTGCCTCTTACTGGACAGATTAGTAAGAGCTAAAATCAAGGCATACATATAAAATGTCTCTTTCATGACATGTTACTGTCATTTAAATACATTTTATTGTGGTTATACAAAATACAAAGAGACCACATCATAAAATTCTTGGATGAACGTGAACTTCACTATAAATTTTCAAATGAACTTTACCATAAGGACCTATGTATTATACTGAATAAATATGCTACCAGTTCCATGTTTTTACTGATTAACTAGAAAAAATTTACCAACGAGGTAATTGTTGCTGTTGTGCATAGTTAAGCAGAATATAGATAAAATTAAAACGAAGCTGCATAGCCATTTTTTACAACTCCTAGTACAAGTCGTAGCATGTTTTGAGACTAGTTGCTCTTTATCAATCAGAAAGCTCCTATTTACTTCTCTTTTTCTTTTCCTTTTTTTATTTTGAGCCACACCCGGTGATGTTCAAGGGTTACCTCTGGCTATGGACTCAGAAATTGCTCCTGGCAATTTCTCTTGGGGGTCATATGGAATGCCAGGGATCAAACCGCAGTCTGTCCTGGGTCAGCCACCTGCCAGGCAAATGCCTTATCTCTGCGCCATGGTTCCGGCCCCTCCTGTTTACTTTTCAAGGCAGTATGAATATCACCTTCTCTGTGGTTCCTTCTGCATTCTCTTCTCTTATCTCACTGTGTCCCATAATTATTTCTCCTGTAATACACAGTTAACAACTTTTATCTGTCATTGATGATGAGCTTCATAAGAGTAATGTGCTAGCACGAGGCTACAGCTCAGTGATACATGTTCTCCATGTTTGGGGTCTGGTTTGTTCTTAGGCACTAGACATAAAAGAAAGGGTATGGTTTGTGATATAGTCATTGTTCTTTCCATACCTCGAGAAATGACTCTATAAAAGGATAGTCAATTAATAATTATAAAACATATAAGATGATGCATCATCTTAAACTACTAGTTCATTCATTGAACGTACAAGGGATAAAAATCTTACCATAAGAAATGATTTCTCTGCCATAGAGCCTCCTGAGGGAAGTGTTCCAATAACAAGAAGAGCCCAGAGCATCATAGAGAACTCACAAAAATTATGAAAATTGATCTTCAAATTAAAATTTCAGTAAGATTAGCACTTGGGGGATACTCAGTTAAGAGCACAGGAAAGGAATGACTTATCTTCTTGAGTCAATTGAGCAGTAGATCCGGTGCTTTTTATTAAACTTCAACAATTTGTGAACAAGGTATGAAGTGTAATAACAATACTTACCTCCGCTTTTTTTAATCTTCTAAGCCTTACTGGCAATCAAGGACGATTATATAAGAAGGAAATCAGCACTTCTGCTAAAGAGTTTTTCTACAGCTTATTCAACTTGTTCTTTTTAAGTTTAACTATTCCCTGCCTCAATACATACTGATAAGCACTTTCACTTACAATAAAATAGAGATGGTAAGAATCTAAATGAAAAACATTGTTCTTGCTACAATTAAATGAAAGGAGTTGCCTTACAGACTTTACCTTGTCATATAGCACGTTGTTTTCCCCTTCTTACAATAGTTTATCACAATTATAAAATGTATTACATACATATATTGGATATTACTTAATAAAACTTGTATTTATTATTCCACAATAGAATTATACAGAAAGATAATAACTAAAATGACAGACTTGAAAGACAAGTTTTAAAACTTCTTCCTTGGAGCTGGATGATAGTACATCAGGTATAATGCTTGTCTTGTACATGGTTGACACAACTTAGATCCCCAGCACCCATATGCTTTCCTGAACTTGTCATGACTGGTTCCTCAGTATAGAGTGATTCCAATCACTGAATATAATACAAAAACAAAAAAGCCACTAAAAATCAGTAATTCAGTCATTTTAATTAGCTTACAAGGTTGCAGGAAAAGTACAGGGCTTTAGGTACTGGCCTTGTAAGTGGTCTATCTAGGTTTTATTCTCAACACAACATATGATTTTTAGAGTGCAGGCAGGAGTTATTTCTGAGGACAGTCAGGAATAAGCCTTGAGCACCTCTGGATATGCCCCAAAACCAAACAGAAAAAGGAATATATTTATCAGACATTTTACAGAGTGCAAAAGGATCTACATACATGACTAAACTCCTTAAATTATAGCATAATTAAAAACCTGAAGGAAGTAAATACAGAAAAGGCAACTTGGGAATTTGGGGGAGAAAATTAAAGAGAAAGAAAATGGTGATGGGAATGTTGCACTGGTGAAGGGGGGAGTTCTTTACATGACTGAAACACAACTATAATCATATTTGTAATCAAGGTGTTTAAATAAAGATATTGATTTAAAAAAGAAAATTTAATAATTATATGTTCTTCCAACTTTAAGTATTCTGAAAAAGAAAATGTGGAGAGCAAAACACAAAGAGAAAATCTGAGAGACAAAGAAGATAAAACCAAAGAGAAAGGAACTGGAGATGGCAGATAATTAGTTACCCATATTCACCAGGGCATAGCCGCATCAAAACAAACATGGTAACACAACAGCATAGGGCAGATGGAAGATGCAATGAACTGAATTGTCCCTGATACTACCAAATTCAGATGTTTAGGTTCTGATCACCAAAGTAATCACACTTGGAATTAGGGCCTTTTAAAGACATAACAAAGGTTAAAAATGGTTACAAGGATGGGGTTCTCCAGTAGGACCAGCAGCCTTTTAAAAAGTGGAAATGATACCAGTGAGCTCAATTTCTCAACAAGTGTGCTTCAAAAAAAATTATGTGAAGATGCAATTAGATGACAACTAGTCCAAAAGGGAAGTCATAGTGGAAACAGAATTTGCAAGCACCCCATTCTTAGATAACTATCTTTCGGAACTATGATAAATGTTCATTGTTCATAGCACCTAGTCTAGTTTTAGATTATGGTAGCCTGAATCCAGATATAGAAGAATTAGCATTCAAAGTCTTGAGTCATTCGATATAAGTTCCAAGACATTTTGCTTAAGGGAAATTTATTAAGGTTGAAAAGCCAATAATTTGTGGAAATTTTGTCAAAAGTGTGTGCTTACATTGGTACTAATTCTCACCAACATTTTTGTTGTTCTCATTATTTACCATTTATTTACATGCTTCAAAGGGACACTGAACTTTCTGCAGATGCTTCAGTTCTGACATACCTTGACTATAACAGTACCAAGCTCTGAAATTTCATTTGGAGTAAACTCCTTTAGACTTCAAACTCAGTTTCTTCGTCTTTCATCTATCAGAGCACCAATGACCAAAGATAAAAGGAAACAGCCCTTCTTTTTTTGTTTGTTTTTACCTTCTTTTCACCTTGTAACTATGAGGCAGAATGAAAGTTTGGGGGGAAAATAAGAAACTCATTATAGCTTGGTTACTACTTTGAAAGGTCAAAAAGCTATAACCCTAATCTCCCATAAATTAAATTGACTCAGCCTTACAATTTCTTTAGTTTATTTATTTTTTTAGTTCAATATTCCAGATTACTAGAGTCCTCACTGGGAATTTTGTTACTAAAACAATAACAGAAGTCATGTTATTTTTGGTGACAGGGTGGCACAAATTGTAATCATCAAAGTTAATATGGCTAATATATTAGCTAGGGCTTTCTTTTATTGCACCTCAGACATTTGTTTATATCTGACTTCAAATGTGTTGTAAGAATACAGATTCTCTATTCATCAAATTACTCTATAGACAACAATACAAATTTACACTTCAAAATGTAAATAAAAGTGCAGTTAAGACTATAGTTTCAATTAACAATACTTTTGTGATATTAGCATTTTATTAAGTATAAATGGTTAAAATATTGAATGTGTAGAGTAGAAAATTAATATATGCATGTCTTGGATTTTTTCTGTTATATTGCATATATTTGACTTACTTCTGCTCTTAGTTTAACTGAACATAACCAAACCTGAACAAAGTTTCTAAATTTTGGAGGCTACACCTAGCAGTACTCAGGGATTACTTCTGGCTCTGAACTCAGAAACTACTCCTGGCTGTCTTAGGGAATCACATGGGATGCCTGGAATGAACACAGGTCAGCTACATGTGGGCAAATGCCATCTCCAGTGTCTTATCACTCTGGCCTAATATTTTTATTTCTTAAATCTCTCACTGTATTAATGGCAAGAGGGGATATTTTTTATTTATTTATTTTTGGGTTTTGGGCCACACGCAGTGATACTCAGGGGCCACTCTTGGCTATGTGCTTAGAAATCACTCCTGGATTGGGGGACCATATAGGATGCCAGGGATTAAACCTAGGTCTGTCCTTGGTCAGCCACATGCAAGACAAATGCCCTACTGCTGTGCTATCACTCCAGACCTGGGGGTATTTATTTTTAAGAAAACATACTCATCTTAGATGGTAAGATTCATTAATTTAGTAACTAGTCATGATCAATGATCCTAAAAATTAATTCACAATGTAATACAATGAATAACTTCACTTTCTGAATAACAATAGAGCAAGATTATCCGAGAATGCCAGTAATGTAGTCTTTCCAAGTTCAGTAGTGAATAATTAAATCTTGAGAATTTTATGATGATTTAGTAGAAGTGAATAAGAAAGCTATTGTGTTTCAGATAAATTCAACTTAATTATAGTCAGAAATCAACTATTTAGTGTCTTTTCATGCATTAGTAAATTTTTAGTCTCAAAAAATTCCCCCCATATCAGAACTTGAATTTTTTATTACTAGACTCCATATAAACCTTTCTTTATATTTAATGTCAAGAAATATACTCCAGTAGTGGTACACTAAGACGTCAGGAGCCTCTGACTTTATAATCCTTAATTTGTGGAGTCCATTTATTGTTACAGGCACTTGTTATCATATAACAGAAAATTCTTAAGAGGTAGATAATGCAGAGGTTAGGATGAAAGCCTAGACTGAAGCATGGCCCGATGCAAATTGCAATCCTGCTATCTCTAAGCCTTAGTAATCACTGTGAACTACAGTTTATTCCATGGTATAATTCAGATAATAATAGTGCTTATCTGAATAGGATAGAACTGTTATACAAAAATGTTGTTATAAGCATTAAGTAAGATAACAACTATAAAATTAGCACCAGACATTGTTCTGAGTATATAATTTTAAATTCTTAGTAACTGTTACCTAAATTAGAATGCAAACTGAAAACTAAAGGGAAATAGGGGGAAAAAGAACAGCTGAAGCTTAAACTCTTAAACTCATTATCTATAGGTCTTTACCAAAATTATTGTCAACTATTTAACATTATTATATTTTGTAACTATTTTATATTTTATAACTATTTCATATTAAGGTCATATAAACATTCTCTTCATAATGTATGTAGATTTCAGATAGACATTTATAATCTTTGCAAAATGCTATTGGAAATAATCTTTACAAAAATAAACTTTCTAGACAGCATTCTCATTTTATTATAAGCAGACTTTATTATCATCACAGAATAAAACATCTACTTAACAACTTAGTTGTCTCATTAACTACTTTTTAGATCAAAGTAATGTAAAACAGTTCTACTTTTAGAGACAAAATATTCAGGCATTTAAAGGAATCTTGAGACAATTATATTGTGTGAAGCAAGTCATATAGGGAAGACAAATTCTGTGTATCATTTATATGTTGAATTTGAAAAAAGCTGAACTCAGGAAAACAGTCAGTTCAATGCTTTTTCCTAGTATCTGAACAGTACATGAATGGGAAAATGGACAAAATGCATAAACACAGATTCCCCAGGTATATGGTAAGTTAATTTTTGATAAGGGAGCAAAAATATGAAATGAAGCGAGGAAAGCCTCTTTTTTTGGGGGGGGGGCGGGGTCACACCCGGCAGCGCTCAGAGGTTACTCCTGGCTCTATGCTCAGAAATTACCCCTGGCAGACTCGGGGGACCATATGGGATGACAGTGTTAGAACCATGTTCTTTCTGAGTCTAAGGCAAACGCCTTACCACTGTGCTATCTCTCTGGCCCCTAAACAGGATTTTGTTTTGTTTTGTTTTGTTTTGTTTTTGGGTCACACCAGGCAGCACTCAAGGGTTACTCCTGACACTATGCTCAGAAATTGCTCCTGGCAGACTCAGGGGACCATATGGGATGCCAGGATTTGAACCACCATTCTTTTGCATGCAAGGCAAATGCTCTACTTCCATGCTATTGGTCTGTAATTTTCTTTTCTGGCAGCATCTCTGTCTGGTTTTGGTATCAAGGTGAGGTTGACTTCATAAAAGCTGTTTGGGAGTGTTCCCATTTTTTCAATTTCATGGAAGAGCCTGGCTAGGATTGGTAGTATTTCCTCTTGAAAGGTTTGAAAGAATTCATTAGTAAATCCATATGGGCCTGGTCTTTTCTTTTTAGACAGACATTTGATTACAGTTTCAATTTCCTCAATAATGATGGGGGTGTTTAGATATGCTACATATTCCTTACTCAACCATGGGAGATTATACTCATCCAAGAATTTATTCATTTCTTCTAGGTTCTCATGTTTAGTAGCATAGTTTCTCAAAGTAGTCTCTGATTATCCTTTGGATCTTTGCAATATCTATCGTGATCTCCCTCTTTTCATTTCTAATACGGATTATCAGGTTTCTCTCTCTTTTTTGTGAGCTTTGCCAATAGGTCTATCAATATTATTTAAAAAAAAACAACTTCTGCTTTTGTTGATCTTTCTAATTATTTTTGTATTCCTACTTTATTAATTTCTGCTCTCAGGTTTGTAATTTCCTTCTGTCTCCCTATTTTTCTTTCCTTTTGTTGGTCATTTTCTAATTTGATGAGCTGCATCATTAAGTTATTCAGGTATGCCCCTTGTTCCTACCTGATGTGTGCTTGCAAAGCTATAAATTTTCCTCTCAGTACCAATTTTGCTGTATCCCATAGATTCTGGTAGTTTGTGTCTTCATTATCATTTGTTTCCAGGAAAGTTTTGATTTCCTCTTTGATTTCTTCTAGGACCCACTGGTTGTTCAGTAGCAGGCTGTTTAATTTCCAATTGTTAAAGTTTTTCTTTTGTGTGCCTTTGTAGTTCACATCTAATTTTAGAGCCTTATTATCAGCAAAGTAAGCCCTGAAAAATTTCTATCCTTTTGATTTTATGGAGGTATGTTTTATATGCCAGCATGTAGTTTATTCTGGAGATTGACTCATGTACATTGAAGAAGAATGTGAATCCAGGTTTTTTGGGGGTGGAGTGTCCTATATATATCTACTAGTCCTCTTTCTTCCATTTCTATTTTCAGGGCTAGTATGTTTTTGTTGGGTTTCAGACTGATTGACCTATTATGTGTTGACAGGGTCATATTGAGGTCTTCCACAATTATTTTATTATTGATGTCTTCTTTCAGATTTGTCAATAATTGTTTTAGATAATTTTCTGGTCTCTCATTGGGTGTATATATATTTAGTAGTCTGATTTCTTCCTGTTGCACATATCCATTGATTAGTACAAAGTGTCCATCTTTGTCCCTTATGACTTTTATGAGTGTAATGTTGATGTCATCAGATATTAATATGACCTTTTTTAAAATTTACTTATCTATTTTTTTTTATTTGAACACCTTGATTACACAACCCAGCTTTTTTAAGGGTGTTCTTTGCTTGGATGATTTTCCTCCAGCCTTTGATTTTGAGTCTATGTTGGTTCTGACTATTCAGGTATGTTTCTTGTAGGCAGCAGAAGGTTGGGTTCATCTTTTTGAGCCATTTTGCCACCCTGTGTCTTTTAATTGGTGCATTTAGTCCATTGACATTGAGGGAGATGATTATCATGGGATCATCTTTGTGGATAAGTTTGGTGTGTTTGTTGATCTGTCTTGTCTTAAAGTAGACTTTTCAATATTTTCTTTAAAGCTGGTTTGCATTTGTGAAGTTTCTGAGCTGTTGCTTATCCATGAAGCTATGTATCCTTCCTTCAAACCTGAACATGAGTTAGGCCGGGCGCAGTATTCTAGGTGAGGCATTCATTTCATTCAGTCTTGTCACAATATCTCACCACTGTCTTCTGGCCTTGAGGGTTTCTTGTGACATGTCTGCTGTAAGTCTTAAGGATGCTCCTTTGAATGTAATTTCCCTTTTGATCTTGCTGATTTCAGTATTATATCTCTATCTGTGGGATTTGTCATTGTAACTAGGATGCTTCTTGGGATGTTTTTCTTTGTGTCTCTTTTAACTGGTACTCTTCGGGCATGCAGGATTTGATTGCATGCATTCTTTAACTCTAGGAGTATCTCTGTGATGTCTTTGACTGTTGATTTTTCCTGGGGATCTCCTACCTTGGCCTCTGGGACTCCAATGATTCTTATGTTGTTTCTGTTGAGTTTATCAAGGACTTCTATTTTCATCTCTTCACATTCCCTTGAATACATTTTCCATTGCCTGATCATTTGTCTTAAGGGTGTTTTCCAGTTTCTTCTGCTGTATTGCGTTGTTCTGCATCTCATCTTCCAGCACTCTGATTCTGTCCTCAGCTGCTGTTACCCTGCATCCACTGAGAGGCCATTCACTGAGTTTTTCAGTTGAGCTACCATGTTTTTCAGATCAGTTATTTCAGTTTTGAGTTTTCTGATTTCTGTCTTTGTGGTCTGTTCAGATCAATGTATCCTTTCTTTGAGTTCTATGAACATCCTCAATATTTCTATTCTAAACTCCTTATCTGAGAGATTAATCAGATTGTTGGAATTGTTTGAGTCATCAGGGCTATCATCTTCATTCTCTGCGCATAGTGTTTGCCTGCATGGTTTCCCTATTGTCACGCTTGTAGTGTGATTTTTTTCTACATGTTTTGTTGGGGTTCATTGGTTAAAAAGAGTGCGTGGCCGTAAAGTAAAGTGGAGCGACCATGCTCTTCTAAGGCCTCTAGGTAACAGGTTATTTTTTTTTGGGGGGGGGGGGCTTCTTAGCCCTCTGAGGAGAGCTTGAGGGAATCAGAAAAGAGACACAAGCAAAGCCAACATGTCCCTTCAACTTCTCAGAATCATCCCTGCACAGCAGGGAAGATCCTCCACAGACAAAGGTATCAGCTCTCTGCCTGGTGACCCTCACAGCCAGTCCTTACTCACAGTCTTTCTTGGCTTCTCAGCCTGAGCAGCTCCAGGGCACATTTTTTTTTGGGGGGGCTTCCTAGCCCCCTGAGGAGAGCTTGAGAGAATCAGAAAAGAGACACAAGCAAAGCCAACAGGTCCCTTCAAGTTCTCAGAGTCATCATGTTACTTAAATGAAAAATATATTAAAAAAATAAATAAAAGCTTAATAATATTTTGGAGAAAGGGTGTTCTACAGCAGTGCTAGGGAATCCTGGGACACTCCCAGGAATACTTAGTATAGCACTAAAACTTTCCTGGTTAGGTGCTAATGTCCAGGATTAGTGTGCTGTCCGGGCTCACCTATGCTGGGAATTGTTTGGTGTCAAGGATCAAACATGTATGTGCAGCAGCCCTTTTAGCTATCTCCCCCTACCCTTGCTGATGTTTTGTTGTTGTTGGTTTGGGATTTTGGGCCACACCTGATGACACTCAAAGTTTACTCCTGGCTATGCACTCAGAAATCGCTCTTGGATTAGGGAACTATATAGGATGCCAGCGACCAAATATAGGTCTGTCCCTGTGTCAGCCGCGTGAAAGGCAAGTGCCCTACCACTGCGCTACCATTCTGGCCCCTTCTTGTTGTTTATGTTTTTATAACCAGAAGTTGCTATAATAATTTAACTTGAATTTATATTAATTTGTTATGGTAAAGTTTTCATTCTATATTGTTTTCTTGATCTATCAGTCTCTAAGAACTTAGTGACTTTAATTAAGAATTTACAGATTTTTTCGATAAGTTAATATATGAGAATAACATATGTGTATGGAAAAAAAGTATGGTAATCAGAAGACAATGATATAAATACAAAATGAGAGGCAGAAAAAGAGGTCATAATTTGATCAGTGGTTTCGATAATCAGAAAGAGCTTCCACAATCTACATGGGAAGCTAAACACCATCAAATTGCAAATATTTCAGGATCACCTACTTTCAGCATGTTTGAAGATCATTGACATTGCCAGTAATTTTGACAATGACCTACAGACATAATTAGGTAAAACATGAATGTTCAGTAAAAGATGTCTGATCTAGAGTGAAATAAAAACATAATTTCTTAACCAGAAAGATTTTTTTAATTTTAATATATTAGGAAATGAACATTTTACTTTCCTTGTCTCTTAGTTTGTCTTCTTTACTGTAAATGATATTTGGGATGACACTCACCTTTTAAGAGTCAAGATGTAGAGATCCCTAAATTAGAAATAAGACATTTTTTCATTATTTATTTAAATAGAACATGAAGTACATGATAAATTTGAATTTCAAACTGGGTTTCCTTGGAAACTATATTATATAAAAGTATCCCTGTCTAGGTTGTAGATTTCTAATGCCAACAGTAGCACAGGAAGGTTTACAAATCCCATCATCTTGATCAAAGAGTAACTTGATTAGTGAATTTTGTGGTGGTTCCGGTGAGCTACTCCCATCTGAGCTTGGAGGTTGCTTCCTGCAGTGCTTGAAAATCAAGTGGTGCTAGGGAGATCAAATTAGGGTCAGTCACATGAGCCCTAGTTCCTGTACTAGTAATCTCTAACTATTCTAGGACCTCTAGGTTAGGAAACATGATGCCCATATGTTTTAGCTCATTTCCAAAAATTTCAAGTTAATTTTCACTTTTACTTTTGGGTTTTCTATTTCATTCCCTAAAACTTGAAATATAAATTTTACTATATATGTCAAACCAAAAATTAATGAGCACAAGCCATTAAAAAGAGACATATTTATATTGGTATTGGCGTTTCCAGTTTCCTGGAACAACATCTCTAAGGATGTTATTTATATTTTGAAAAATAGATAAAAGACTTCACAGAAAACTAATAAAGCTATCTTTTAGATAAGAGCTAACCCTTCTAAAACAAATAGAAATCATGTTATTTTTCACTTGTTATAAATTGGACTCTAAAAACTACTTTTCAAAGATATTTTATGAGACACCTACTCTTGTACACATCTTTATTTTTATTTTTGTAGACAGTAAATGTCTCTTATTTCATTTCACCCTATATTGCTTTGTGAATTTTTTCTTTCACTGGTGTTGAATATACCTTCTAAATGTAAAACTATTTCAAATTTTAACTTAATAGTAAACAGATGAATATGAATTAAAACAAATGATATGTGAAGCCGGAGCGATAACATAGTAGTAGGGCATTTGCCTTGCATGCAGCTGACCCAAGATGGCCCTGGGTTTGATCCCTGGCATCCCATATGGTCCCCCCAAGTCAGGAGCAATTTTTGAGCACATAGCCAGGAGTAACCGTTGAGCATTATGGGGTGTGGCCCAAAACGAACAAAACAAACAAAAACAATCAAAAAAAACCATGGGCATTAAAGGAATCAGAGGGAGATGTGGGTTAGTTTGTTCGTTTTTGCTTTTTTTTGTTCTTGAAGTCATACCTGATGGTTCTCAGGGATTACTATTTGCTCTCCACTCCTGGCTGTGCTCAGGGAAATGTATGTGATGCTGGAGACTGAACCTGTGCTGGCAACATGCAAAATAAACACCCTACCTGCTGTGTGATCACTCTGGCCCAATGTCTGAATTTCTTTGACTGTAAACATGATCATTAAATTAAGAGCTATTTCTGAGAAATTGGAAAGAAAGAGCAGCCTTTTTCTTTCTTCCTTTGCTCAAAAAAAAAAAAAAAGGAGTAAAAGCAATATCCTTATTATCAAAAGTCAATATCCTTATTGACTTTTGATTTGTTTTGGAACCATGTGTCTTGAATCTAACTAGTGATTGGAGCAAAAAAGCTGTGATTAACTAAAAGATCAGAATCTTCCAGTGAAACAAGCCTGCAGTGAAAATCTACCTCAATTTTGGACATGTTAAGATATGTATTAGTCATCTATGTAAAGTGTCAGGCATTCTGAATTTCTGAGTCTGAGTGAAGTCTGAAAAAGAGATGGATACATAATCATGAAAGTCTGGTTCCAGTTGGTACTATGTTAGTAGACTAGAGACTGTTAGTAGACTGGAACACTAGACAAAGCATTAAATTGTTCCTCTTTGTTGAAGTTAATCTTAACTTTCGAAGCAGTAAATTCAGACAAAAATCTCTGAATTACAACAGTTTCAAATTAATCTATTATAAAGATAAAATGCTGACTTTCAGTGTTTATGCAAAAGACATTGCCATAAGTTATTAAAAATATACTATATTTATAAAAAATAAACACATATGCTGTATTTATGATACCATATAGTTACTAGGTTTCTGTACGTCAAATTCATTCTCAATAGTCCAGTCAGTTCCTAAAACTCTATATCCTGAAATGTTAAAATGTCCATTTTTCCAAAATAACTATTTTATCATTTATCTATCACTCTTTTATACTATTTTATTTTCAGTGCAGCAAGCTGAAGCATCTGTCAAAGATATTCTTCCTACTGGTTTATCTGAATAAGGCATTAGAACAATTTTACAGATGGTAAAATGTTTTAGCATGTTCAAAATTAAAGGGCTGGAGAGATAGAACAACAGGTAGGGTGCTTGTTTTGCTTTGTCTAGCATCCCACATAGTCCCTTGTGCCCACCTGGATTGATCTGTGAGTAAAAAGTACCTGCAGAGCACCATTAGTTATAACCCCCCAAAGAATATCAAAATTAAAAATCTTATAAAACATTTGGCAAGAAAATTTGCTCAGTTTTGTGACAATTTCTTAAAATATCTAGAATTAATCAAAATTGAAATTCTCAGGATTTTTCAAATAATTTTAGATTATTCACATTATTATTCACATATAAGTTAACAAGTTTATACATTTTTTATTACGTGACAATGCTTCCTATGTAGCTTTAATGAAAACACTAATTGGACATGATTCAAATTGATCTCTCCATAAGAGGAAAATGTGAATATTATGTGAAGTCTTCACTCTTCCAATACCTTTCATACTTACTTTTCTTTTAAATAAACAAGACCCCTTTTCCTGAGAATTTTTATTTCTGGGAAGTTTTTACTCACTGGTATAAAAAGAATTAAAATAGACATAACTATATTCAATTAAACATTTAAGCAAAGTAGCATATACTTCTAAATTACAAATAAAATTTAGTTATTTTAAAACTTAAACTAAGGGTAGGAGTGATAGTATCATATTTTTCTTGCATGCAACTGACATGGCTTTGATCTTCGGAAATCTATATGGTCCCCAACCCTGCCGGAAGTAACCTGAGTTCAGAGCCATAGGTCAGTCCTGAACCAGGAGTAAGGCCTAAATTCTGGTGGGTGTATCCCAAAAAGAAAAACAGAACAAAACAACAACAACAACAACAACAAAAATGTGGCCAGAACAAAAGCACAGTAAGTAGGGTCCTTGCCTTGCATGCTGTCTCTATCTTGGTTCAGTCCTTCACACAACACATGATTCCTCAAGACCCACCAGAAATGATCCTGAGAGCAGAGCCAGAAGCCCTTATTGGCCCCCTAAAAACAAAAATGTGGAGTGGTAGCACAGCAGTAGCATTTGCATTGCATACTGCTGACCCAGGACTGACGTTGGTTCCATCCCTGGCATCCCATATGGTCCCCCAAGCCAGGAGCGATTTCTGAGCACATAGCTAGGAGTTACCTCTGAGCATTATTGGGTGTTGCCCCACATCCAACAAATAAACAAATAGATAAATAAAAAATATAGACTTAATAAAAGCCTATTAATAGAACTAGCAAAACAATTTTAGTGTTTGATTATTACTTTAGATACTATTATTTATATATATATTTATATTATATTTAATACTATTATTTTAGTATTATAATAGTTGTATTTTATGTAAAAAGCATTCCAGCATCTTAGTTAATACCAGCTAGTCAGATTCCCTCCACCAATTCCCAGTGTCTATATCCCCTCCCACAAACACCATCCTATTCTGACATAAAATAATTTTGATGACTTTCCAAACAAACCAATTAAAGATTATATAATCTGAGGGAAAAAAACTTACTAGTTTTTATAATGCCTTTTATATTTTTAGAAAAGAAAAGTTAAAATTTGATTTTACTTATATATATTCAGCTAGTAAAACTTAATTTTGCATTCAATTTTATAATCCTTATAACAATTTTTTTATTAAAACATAATCCTCAAACATTACTCTACATACATTATTTCCTTTGATTTTTCTTTTTTCTTTACCATTTCACAACCAACTTCTCAAGAGAGAATTCCCTCCTTTTCCCCAACCAAGATATCTCCATCTTACTTAAAATACATATCTATGCTTGACCATTTATTCCAGCAGACAGGGTGCTTGTCTTGCATGTGGCTGATATGGGATAGGTCTCTGGCATCCCACAGGGTCCCCAGAGCAGGAGTGATCTGAGTGCAAAGCCAGGAGTAACACTTGAATACTAGTGATTGTGGCCAAAAAAACAAACAAACAACAAAAATAATATTTATGCTGTATGTAAGTGTATATCCCTTCTTTAGGTTTTTAATATGTTTGCCAGGACTCACTCTTGACTCAGGGATCACTACTGGCAAGGATGGAGCCAAGGACCATATGGATGCTAGAAATCAAATCAAAGTTAGCACTTGCAAAGCAAGTGTTTTACCAGCTGTACTATCTCTCTGAGCACCTAGAATCCTAGTTTTTAACATTCCCATTATTACATTTTGCCAGTGCTATGACTTTAAGTTTATTAAGGTGGATTTAATCTGCTCTGAAATGGTCCATTACTCACTCTCATTAAGTAGCTTTATCTAATTAAGTCACCAAAAATGCAGAAATCATATATTCCTTGATATTTCTATCATTTGCTTTAATTTTTTATTGTTCAAGCTGGTTTACCTGACATTTAATTTATATATTCTTAGAAAAAGTAACTGTTTGATTTCCATATTAGTCAAAACCCCTCAAAACCAAGTTAATTGCTTTCCTTGTTTAGATAATGGAAGATAATTTTAATTAATGAACACAGGTAAGGTAAAAATTTTGCATTCAATTTTATGACTCTTGAGACTTGCATATTTCATACCAAATCATTAGATTATCCATCAGTATTCATTCATTCACCAAATTATCTCAGACCATAAACATTGTGATTTAGATAGTGTAACAATTTAACAATAACATCCCAAAGCAAAACAAAATTAGAGAAGACATTCAGACACAAAAAATTTATTCTCTCAATTTTCATTAAAAGTTTAAGTATCTATAAACAAAATTTAAAGATATCCATATAACCATGGTATTCATGGTTATTCCTGCCTCTGAAATCAGGAATTACTTCAGGGGGCCTCAGGAAAATTATATTGGATGCTAAGGATTGAACCCAGTTGGCCATGCCCTACCAACTATGCTCTAGCCCCTTGTAAAAGAACATATTTTAGCTACTAGTGCTTATAATAAAAATATGAGAATTTTCTTTGATATAATTTCAATAGTCTCATATAATTGTTTCAAGATGTTTTTCTTTAGTGTTGCTAATATCATGCCTTCATCTGTATGACAAAGATAATCTAAATCCAAATGGAATCTGGATCTTGACTTGGAAGATAAGCACTGCAGCTATTCAGTCATTTCATGCACAGAAGACAAATCTCAGGTATATAGAAGAGAGATCTCTTATCTTATTTTCTGTAGTTCCTGGACAAGATAAAGACCATTCCATCTTTTTCCCTTAGCTCTGAGCCTTTAAACTTACTAGCATGATTTTTGAAACTCAAGAGAGCCCTTCATGGCCACTGACATCTTAAGATTTAAACTGATATTAGGTGTCAAACAATTTGCTTTGCTAGCCACACTATTCCTATATTATTTTACTTTTTAATCATCTGCTCGTTTTTGCCAAGAAATTTATATTAAGGACCAGAGAAATAGTACAGAAGTTACAGGGCTTTGCTTTGATTTCCTGCACTACATATGGTCCCCAAAACATAGCAGGGTTAATCTCTGAGCACAGAGACATACATAATCCTTGAGCACTGATAAGAAAGGACCCTGCCCATAACATACAAAAAATTAGATAAAAATCTCCAATTATTTTCTCATAAGCCAAATAAATGTTTAGAAATTTCCCAACTTAATTGTGATCCAACAGAACAGTGAACATTAAAAAAAAAAAGAAGAGGGAGGCATATTTTTAGAAAAGGTTGTGTCATGTTGATCAATAAATTCTTTCACTAACTGATACCTTGAGACAAACGTCTGCTGTCACTGCAAATAAGAGTTCTGATTAAGGTGTCCATCCCCTTATCCTTTAAAGGAAAAGCTCTGGGGTTTTCTTGACATTGTCAACCTTTCCAAACCAGGCAGGTTTTCTGGTTTGAAATAATGAGCTCAACTCCTAATTTCTTCGGACAACTTCAAGCAGACCGTACAGTGATGGATCTCAGGGATTGAACCTGGATCAGCCACATGCAAGGCAAGTGACTGATTTACTTACTCTGATTTACTCTCTGGCCCCCATCACCCACTTTAATCTAGAACTATTATTTCCAGGTTTAAATAGGAGTAATAGTACAGCATTTTATTTCTATGATAATTGATTGAACATATTAGACCAACTGCATTCTTGAAATAAATCTTACATTGCAGAGCTATAAATTATTTTTTTATACTTGCTTTATGAATGTTGCTGATTCACTGTGCTGGTAGTAATTTCAAAAGAGAGGATCTTCCTGTTATTTTCCTTTTTTATGTCTTTTTCAGATTTTGGCAGTAAGTTTATGCTGGTCTCATAAGATTAGGCCATACTTTTATCTATTTCCTGGTAAATTTTATGTGAAATTGCATATTTTTTCAAAATATCACTAATAAAGGTTTTTTTTTGGACTGGAATACTTTCTGTGGAGAGACAGTTTTTCTTTTAATATTATATAACATAAAATTTATGGGGCTGGAGATGTAGTACAGCAGGTAGGACATTTGTTTTGCATGGTCCATCACTGCCCGGAGTAATTCCTGAGTGCATTGCCAGGAGTAATCCCTGGCCATCACCTGATACGAACCCCCCACCAAAAGAAGAGTTAAGAAGATATTCTGATTTTTTACTTATGTTCTTACTGATACCTTCATGATAAATTTTAAAACAAGAGATTTTAACTATCTGAAAAGCAATTCAATTTCCAGCTAATTAATAGGTTGGCAGAATGTTAAGAAGTAATGAAGTATAAAACCTGAATAAAACTCTTGGATTTTCCTTGGCTTAATTATGTAACAATATAGCAATATTATTATGAATATTATGAAAAATTATAAGCAGATACAGAAAATTGTATCATTAATATTGAATCACTTTGTTCAACTGTGTCTCTCTATATTTCTATATCAAGAACATGTAGTTTCTCTAACAGAATTTCTAACAGATTTCTTTAGACAAATTTCTAGCAGAATTTCTGAGCTCTAGGTTCTTTTTCTCCTTCATTCCTTCTTCCTTCCTTCCTTCCTTCCTTCCTTCCTTCCTTCCTTCCTTCCTTCCTTCCTTCCTTCCTTCCTTCCTTCCTTCCTTCCTTCCCTCCTGCCTTCCTTCCTTCCTTCCTTCCTTCCTTCCTTCCTTCCTTCCTTCCTTCCTTCCTTCCTTCCTCCCTCCCTCCCTTCCTCCCTCCCTCCCTTCCTTCCTTTCTTCCTTCCTTCCTTCCCTCCTGCGTCCCTTCCTTCCTGCCTACCTTTCTTCCTGCCTACCTCCCTTCCTTCCTACCACCTCTCTTCCTCCCTCCCTCCCTCCCTCCCTCCCTCCCTCCCTCCCTCCCTCCCTCCCTCCCTCCCTCCCTTCCTTCCTTCCTTCCTTCCTTCCTTCCTTCCTTCCTTCCTTCCTTCCTTCCTTCCTTCCTTCCTTCCTTCCTTCCTATTGAACCTAGGTTCACTGTCTGCAAAGCAAGAAATTGTCTTACTAGTAGTACTATTTCTACAGTCTTTCTAGTTCAATTTTTTTTGTGGGATAAGAACCAGTTTGTGCTCAGGGTTTACTCTTGGTCCTGAGCTTTTGGGGGTCTTCATTTTCAACATTTTGAGCATTTTGAGATTTTCTTTGTTTTTTTTTTTCTTTTTAAGCACAATTCTTTTGTACATTCCAATAAGTCCAACCTTTTTAAATTGTGCGATTTGTCTGAGTCTGTTGAGTAACCTAGCTCTACGAAATGGGATAACATGGTTAATCTCTACAGTTCTCACTTTCTTCTTTGTAAAATGATAATTGTGTTTTCTACCTCACAAAATTACAAAGGTTAAAATCATTTGGTTTCAGCACTCTATGGCATGATCATAAGCAACAGAGTATGGCCCATAATCTCAAATATCAAACAAACAAAAATATTTTAAGACACCATATAAAATATAGCCCTTTTCTCAGATCTTCCCTCAAACTATAAACTAAACTTCCCTTAAACTATAAACCTGAGAGGCATTCCAGATGCCTTCCTTTCTCTATCCTCTTCCCTAGAAAAGTCCTGGAGTTCACTGTCTTCTCCCCATTCAGACATTTATAAATCTTCCTCCTCATTCTCATATACATTAATTTTATTAATAATATTCTTATCTGTCTTTCTCAATGCTGTCCCAGAGAATTCCAACTCATTCACTCGGATAGCTTTATTTCAAAAATAAAAAATAAAGATGTCATTAACCTAGTGAAAAAATACTGATTGAGAATCACTACCAATAATTGAACACAACCTTTCTATTATCTGACCTTAATTCAATTCCTCTCTAGTTTCTGGAGTGGTTTCTGCCATTTCATTACCATAACCTCTATATCCATCATACTTAGATGCTTGCTGGATTCTAAACTCAATGAGCTGCTTTTTATAGTACAAGTTTTTCTCAAACTCATTCCACATTTAACTTTTTCTCTTCTTTCCTTCCTTCCTCTTTTCCCCAGCCTCTCCCTCCCTTCTTCCCTCCTCTCTTTCTTTTATTTATTTAATTTATTTGCATCAAGGATCATCCCTGGTGGTCTCAGGGGCCCACATGTGAGGATCAACCTGATTTAACAACACACATGGCAAATGTACAACCTACTGTACTATTGCTCTGGTCCTTCCTTATTCTTCATTTTCTAAAATTCATTTCCAAAAAACATGTCCTCTGAGTTACTCCCCCTTCTCTCCCTCATGGCACCATAAACAATAAGAGTATCCCCACTAACTCTGTGCAAATACATGCATATAGGTTTTATCTATCCCCTATAAATGGAGATTGCATTATAAGAACTGTATATCTACTACCAAGTGAATAATTAGTAAAATACATTTTGTAGTAAATAAAATGAATGTTCAATGACTTTCTTACTTATAAATCCTCATCATTTTCACTCCCTAAGGCATTAATCAAAAATAAAAACAACAAATTATTAACAGTTCTCATCAGTAACTCAAAGCAAATTAAAGGTTTGTTCCATTATTATTTTATTCATGTTTAGAAGTAAGTTTAACCATAATTTCTTTATCCTGAAACTATTCGTAAAGCAGAAAAAAAAAACCTGAAGGGAAAAACAGTAACGTCTAGAATACTAAGACTTTTCTTCTTATCCATTAGTTTTAAATTCTTTATATACACATATATATCAATTATATTCCCTCTAAGTAGTGCTTAGGATAAATCACATGTATACAATCTTACCTGATACCAATATAGAGATTAAACTTAATCAAAACAAAACTACAGTAACAAAAACTTGGGGGCTTGAGATAATATTAGTGATATGGTGCTTGCCTTGCACATGGCAGACCTGGATACAACCCCAACATACAATATGTCTGCTGAAAGTATTTCCTGAGTTCAGAGCCAGGAGCAACCCCTGAGCATTACAGGTGAGATTTCAAAACAAACAAACCTTTGATATATTATTCTTTAAAACGCGCTTGCACGTGATGTGTGTGTGTGTGTGTGTGTGTGTGTGTGTGTGTGTGTGTGTGTGTGTGTGTAGATAATATAGAAGGTGAGGCACACCTTTTGCAAGTAACTCAACTAGGTTTGATCTCTAGTGTTATACCTGGTTCGCTGAACTCCACCGTTAGTGACCCGTATGACAAAGTCATGTATGAGTCCTGAACACCACCAGGTGCCATTCCAAAACAAAACAAAATTGATAGCCATATTTTGTGATCATCTAAAGTCTAAATTTTTAATCAATTTTCATTAATCCTAAAAAAGACCAATTCTGTTATTTAATACTATAATGGAGAACAGTGAAAATACAGTGGGAAAGTGCTTGCTTTGCACAGGGCTGACTCAAATTCTATCCCAACACCCTCTAGGGTTCCTTGAGAACAACCAGGAGTGACTCAAGGGAAGAGCCACAGTAATCTCTGAACATCACCAATATGTGGCCCAAACACAAAACAAATTAAAAAAAAATTTTGTAAGTACTCTCAAAACTAGTACTTCCCCCAAATAAAAAACTACTTTTTACTTATCTTTAACCCCCTTTTCCAGGGACAATAATCTGAAAAATCCATGCCAAAGTAGACTTTTGATGCTCTGAGAAATATACCCAAGTCATTAAAGTTAAAAAATAATCAACATTAATCTGGAATAAACATATACAAGCTTTGGTTCTAGAAAGTTTCCCACAGGGTCTGGTCAGCAAGAAACACCAGAAACAGGTTCCCTGTCAATGTCGTTTAAATCCCTTTTGTTCTGGAAGTAGTGACAAATGCTGAGAGTGCTGGCTCTCTGGCAGGACAGTTTACTCTAATAAGAAAGTTTGATACAGTCTGTTAAAATAAAATATTTCAGGCATGACCATGATGTCAGTAGAACACAGAAAATTCAGCTCAGTCTTGTGTTCCATTACAGAAATAGAACTTTCCTGTTTTGGTTTTTGTCGGGGAATGAGGTTAGATATTAGGTGCTGGAGACAAGAAAGTAGGTAGTTGTCTGTTATTATTATTTTTTTTTTAGGTGACAAAAACCCCAGGGTTTTTAGGTGATTAAACCCAGGGCGTCATCCACATAAGGCTTGTATTATATCACTCCTCTATTTCCCTGTCTCCCAAATGTAACTTAGTGATTGCAGGGAGAAACACTGTTTTGACACACTAAGAAGTTTTGAACTACTCCCGTTCAGATAGCTTAGTATTTAGTTTGCTAACATTTGAGGAAGCCAAGAATATTAAACTAGTATGATTAAATTATCTTCTGTGATAAGAAAAATTTGTATTCTTTGCTTTCCATAATAAAAACAAACCATGCACCTAAAACTGTTATATACATTTGGGACTGGAGTGATAGCAATGAGTAGGACTTGGGTTGTATGCAGTAGATGTGTGTGTGTGTGTGTGTGTGTGTGTGTGTGTGTGTGTGTGTTTCATCCTCTTGCTCTCTGCCTAGACATGGTGATACCCAAGATATCTAAGGCAACAGAGCATTTTCATTCTAGATAAATGTGTTTACAGTATCAGAAAATTTTCTGGTTCATTTCTGTTTCATATGATTTGTCTTTGTTTTGAGGCCACACTCAGGAATGCTCAGGGATCACTTCTGAAAAGGCTAGAGGCCACATCCACAGTGTTCAGGAAGCTATTGTTCCTGGCTTTGTGCTTAGGGATCACTTACTTCTAGATCACTTACTTCAGGAAACCAGCCATATGCAGTGCTGGGTATGGAACCTAGGTCTGCCACATGCAAGGCCAGTGCCACACTCAATGTACTAATTCTCCAGCCCTCTGTCCTTTCCTTTCATTTGAATTATGTCCTGCTTATCATCTTAGTTATAAATTTCCTAGAGGGCAGACCCTTCATGAGCATTTCTGAAACATTTAAGAATATTAAATGCATATTCCCTTTATATTGATAACAATCATTCAAGTTTCCAATAGTCATTAAAAAAACAAATTGATATGTTTCAATAAATGGAATATGGATATGTCCTGAAATTATAATATTTCTAAAAAATATCGATTAGATTCCCTAGTACTATATGTTCCCAACTTATCTCTGGGGTTCTTATAGGCACTATTAGATGTGGGCCCCAAACAACAACAAATTGAAAACATAAAATAAATTGAAACAGTGTCTTATTTCAGAGATAGAATTTTAGCTTCTTAGCTCAATGTTTCAAAAAAATCATTTGTAAATATGACTTCAGGCTGATTGAAAATATTTCAAATTTGAGAAACATCTGTATGCTATACCTTCTCCAAAAAGATAAACATTACTGATTCTTTTCTCAGTTGCTCTGCTTTTCTCTTCAGATATTTTAAAGCAAGGTGAAAGTGATAGACATTCTCTCCTAAAAGAAACTGTACAACTTTCTCATTTTCTTTGTATCCTAGAGTACAGAGAAAGAAAGCAAAAACCACTCAGCTTGAGAGCCACAAGGTAAATTCCAAACCTAGTACAAAATATGTTAAGATTTCTCCCAGATCCCATGATCAGGTATATGCCTTCTTAGAGCTATCTCTGAGAAATGAGCACTAACATAAATTTCTGCCACCTTATGGTAAAATTTCACAAAGTGGGGCATAAGGGCACAGGGAGAGGTTCTATGAAGAAAAACATTACGTTGGGCTACAGAAATACTACTGAGCTTTTGGTGCTTGTCCTGTATAATACAAACACCAATTCAGTCCTTGGTAGTGATCTTTAAGCAAAGACAGGGAAAAGGCCTAAGCATAGCCAGGTGTGGTCCCAAATCCCTATGCGTACACACACACAGAAACACACATAGACACAAAGTATAATATATTCTATAAAATGCTACATTTTATAACATTTTAACATGTTATATTGAATCATATAAAACTGCCATTTTGTAAACACTTTCACATGCCTTAATAAATTATTGCATATTACTATAATTGATGCTTAGAGATATTTTCTTCTTCCCTTATTTTTCTATCACCTTGCTATAAAGGATAAACTCACTTGAATTATATTGCCAATAAGTATCCAGTTATTATACTTGGTATAATCAAAATGAGGCTGAAGAAAATTAATCATTTGCTTTGGATGTATCAGTAAAAAGACAGCTTGCATAATTGAGCTCAAGAGTGCCAAGGCATATCTGTGTGAAAACACTGCATGATGTCTACTCAAACAAGTATTTGTAGGAGTGGTGGCTGGAGAAGAGAGCAAACCCTTTCGAGTAAGTATTTCTGTATGGTATGGAGAAAAGAGTAAAAGATTTCAAGAGCTATTGTAACAGGCCTATACACTCAATGAAAATATATTATTTATTTTGTTTTGGGGCCCTACCTAGCTCTGTGCTCAAGGATCACTCCTGAAAAAGATCTGGGGACCATAAGTGATGCAGGAGATTGAACATAGGTAAGCCATATCCAAGTACCCTACATGTTGTACTCTTTCAGGCCCTAGAGAGAATATTGTAGAAAATCATCTCGTCCATACAATATTACAGATTACTATCCTCTAGCATATTTTAGTATGAATTCTCTGATAAGCATTAATTCCTCTGCATTAGTAGTACTACTATCAAGTAGGTGGAAACATCCTAGCCTCAACATGACTAAGAAGGCTTTATCACATAAGGTCAGTTTGGTTTTTAGGGCAGTGTTCTCCAATCTTTTTCTGCAGTGGACTGGAACTTCTGTATAGTAGTTCTGCATACTCACAACTATATCCTGTCAGTAGATCAGTGGTTTTAACACTATCTACACTGTGGACTGGCAGTACCCTATAAACCTGTAGCCAAAGAACACAGGCTCAGGAATATTGCTATGAAATGAAATACAAAATAAGCCAATGTTACACTACTTCTCATTTCATCAACCTTATGAATAGAAATAAAATAACTTATGTATGCATGCCAGTTTAAATCTTTCATATGTATGTTTTATATAGTCACCCATGTGAATTAATTTGTGTACATAAATATCAATACATAGTTATATATGTACACACATAAGCATAATTTTTTGCTTGAAGAACAAATTTTGGTATTTTTCATTGGCTATTTTCAAGATTTTATCATTTGATACAAAAATTTGTACTTCCTTTGCAGGATACCAAGTAATTGGGCATGTCTAATCCAGCAATGATAACAATTTAGGTCGAGTACACACAGAATCAGAAAATAAAATGTAATTTCATCGCTGTTTGTAGCTCAAAACAAGCACCTTTGTCTAATAGATGATATTAAAAACATATTTCTCAACTTTAATTTCAGGCACACTATTGTAATTGCTTGGTTTTCTGAAACATAATTGCTGCATAAATTTAGAATTAGATTAGGTGAAAATACATGTGAAGAAAGGCTTTTGAAATATTGGCAATTGGTAAACAATTTGGAAACAAATGTTTCCAAATGTTGCTTTTTCACCCTGAATGCATTAGATCATACTGTTGCTGCAACATTACCTGACAATGAATTCTAATTTTCTTTTTTATTTCCAAGCTTGTATTCTATTAAAAGCAACTAATTTTTTTTATAGTGAGACCTCAGACCTTATTATTTTTACTGATATAAAATGCCAGTTTTTATGAATGCATATTGTGAAAACACATGACAACTGTCACCCTTTCTTAAAAGGATCTAAAATTTGAAACATACTAATCAGTTCTCCCTAACACTTAATTATAAAAGTATATGACTATATGGCTATGCATATAGCTCAAAGGCAGAACATATGTAAAGCCCTAGGTTTGATACCCTGGGCACACACAAAAAAACGATAGCACAGTGGTAGGGCGTTTGCCTGGCATGCGGCTGCCCAGGACAGACTCAGTTCGATACTTGGCATCCCATATAGTCTCCCAAAGCTAGGAGCGAGTTCTGAGCGCGTAGCCAGGAGTAATCCCTAAGCATCACCAGATGTGGCCCCCAAACAAACAAACAAAAAAGTACATGACTACTTTTGAAATAGTCTGAGCATGCAAAGAATGTATCATAAGAATTTTCTCCAGTTTAACTTAGGAACTTTGCCAAATTAATAAGGTTTGGTTGAAAAGGGAAAGTGACAATGCCTTTTCCTCTTCTTAATGTGTCATTGGATGAACTAAGTATCATATCTTTCTACAAAAGAACTAAACAAAAGAGATATTTTGCAAAAGAACAAGAGGCAATAAATAGTTAAATGTTTCCTTGAAAACTTAAGATTAAATGCCAATGCTAACCATTAAATGGAAAATATATAATCAACACACTATGTGATCATGAAGGAACCATATTTTTAAAAAATAAAGACAATAATAAATTTTTTAGTCCTTGGGAATTAAAAGCACTTATAACACCCTTTGTAAGTTATAGGATATTTCAATTCAGATATTATTCATTATCTTACTCATCAAATATTCTGAATGTTTGGACTGTGTTTACTGACTCTAAGGAGCCAAACAAAAATGTAGTTCAAGAGTGGGTATTTGAGGTAAGTACCAACTAAAGAATGGAAGTGAGAACAAAGAGAAAAAAAAATTCCTCATACTCCCAAACAATATTGACCTCTGAACACAGGCCATCATTTCAATGCTTATATGCAATTACCTCTGTGTCTAATGACATTAACAAAGATTTGGAAGTGCAGTTAGCATCTAGTATATTACTGAAAAGATGATATTATATGGCTTAATAACATGATTTTTAAAGAAATGACCTTAATAAATTCTGAAAGTATACATTCTTTCCCAAGTTTCCATCAAAAGATCAATCCAGTTCTTTCAATATCTGTTTTTAATTAGTGGATGATCAAATTATCAGGAATCTTATAATATTATCTGTAAAGACAAGTAGAAAAGACAGAACCTTAATAAAACAAACCCTTTAGCTTAAGAAATAATTTTCACTTCACCACTTTTACAACTGTAGATGCACAAAAGCTTTACCCACAATTATAAACATGTCAACTCTCAGAAGTGAGTAAAATGTTAAATATTCACCTTTATACAGCTGTCAGATAAAAAATTTAAGGCCACACAATTTTTAAAATAAACGTTAAGGTTAGCTAATAAAAATAGTAACATTTTTCTTTTCTAA
Organism: Suncus etruscus; assembly: GCF_024139225.1. Taxonomy (NCBI): domain Eukaryota; kingdom Metazoa; phylum Chordata; class Mammalia; order Eulipotyphla; family Soricidae; genus Suncus; species Suncus etruscus. The sequence goes on along the minus strand of NC_064850.1, from coordinate 99,731,519 downwards.
ATCAGACAACTGAATTCTTTTTTTTTAAATTCCAAAAGACATGTAGTTGGCAAAATAAGAGCTGAGAAGTGAGAATCCCTGAATACAAGTTAACTGACCATGGATGGTTACACATTTTTGTCACCCCTATTAGTCCTTTACATCCCCGATACTCCTAACTCCCAGAAATTCCAGAATGAATGACCAAGAATTTGGAATTTATGTGCCTGAAATCTATACAGATTACAAATACTTAACTGCATTTAATTCTATTCTACATTGCAAATAAACTGACAATCTGTGATAAACTTTTATATGTGGCAATTGTTTTCCCAATAATATAGTATTGTGTTAACATCATTTATGTGTCACATTGGGGGGGGTGTTTGGGGACATACCTAGCTAGCAATGCTCAAGGATCATTCCTGTCAGTGATAAAGGGATCAAACTGAGGCTGACTGTGTCTAAGGCAAGGGCCTTAACTATATATTATACTATATCTCCTGCCCCTTTTTATCACACTTTAGATACATACCTTGAATTCGCTTTCCAGATTTCATCTACTGAGTTCAAGTCTTGTTATAAAGTACCAGAACGTGCATTTTAACAAGCTTTGCAAAATTTGAACAATTATGATAGTTAATTTTCTAGGTGCTATGACATTTCTAAAAACCTCTACCAAATATAAAACAAATTGGACTTAAGTATATAGCAACTTACAGAAAGATCAAATGGTGTCATTCAACACTTTCTGTAAACAATATTTACTGTCAATCCAGTGTACTCTAGTACAGAGGTCAATCCAGTGTACTCTAGTACAGAGGTTGAAATGTGATTCTAACAAAAGTGACCTAAAAGTGATTCTAGCAGCTTACTGATACCAGAATTGGATGTAAACATCATACTCAGCACATATTTTAGGAGTAGGAAGTCTCCCTAATGGAGACTATTTGGGCTATCCTAGTAGTGTTCAGAAAGTCACAAAGTGTTGATTAAATAAATATAAGACATATAAGACAGACGCTCAGGATCTTTGAGTTATCTCCTTGGCCTACTCCATGTTTCTGTAGAATTGGAGTCTTTTAGTGCTTTTAATTTCATGTTATTTTGGCAACAACTAAATGTGCTCAGATGTACCTGCTGGCTCTGTATCCAGGGATAATCCTGGCAGTGCTTGCTTGGGAAACCATCTGCATTGCTATTGGATAAAACCAGGATTAACTATCTACAAAGCAAGAACCTTAAACCCTGTGTCAGGCCCCAATTTCAATTATATTTTATTAACCAAAAAGGAATGTACATAATACAAACTATTGAGGCAACTCCTAAAAAGAAGCTGTAAAAAGATAACAAGAAGTAACTTCAAAGGCAACATAATAGTCAAGGGGTGCCAGGGTAAGAGCTTTGCAAATTACTTGCTAGAGTCTCAGTTCATGATGTGATTAAATGGAGCTTTAAGATAATCAGAACCTACAGGCTTGTAATCCTCTGCCAATAGCCCATGGGAGGGTAGAAATAAAACAAGGATTGCTGAATCATTCCCAAGCCTCAGATAGCTAACTGTGGTTCACTGTGAGGACTTAAGAATTCAGTGTTCAGGCCCAAAGAATGCTGTGGATTCCCAGGCTACCAGAATGATGCCTGGGGGACCATGTGGTGCTGAGGATTGAGCCAGTTTGCACACAAGGCATGCTTTTAAAGTCCCATAATATCTCTGTGCTGCCATATACTATTTTCTAGTAGTGTTAAGAAAAGAATTATTCAAAAGCACCAATTTAGGACAAAGTGTGGAATAAAAGAACCCTAACTAAGGGGACTGACTGACTTCACTAGAACTTTAATTTCTCTACATTAGAAAGTGAGAACCAGGGCCTGGAGAGATAGCATAGTGGCATTTGCCTTGCAAGCAGCCGATCCAGGACCAAAGGTGATTGGTTCGAATCCCGGTGTCCCATATGGTCCCCCGTGCCTGCCAGGAGCTATTTCTTAGCAGACAGCCAGGAGTAACCCCTGAGCAATGCTGGGTGTGGCCCAAAAACCAAAAAACCAAAAAACAAACAAACAAAAAAAAGAAAATGAGAACCAGCTTTATGCTATTGATTAAACCTTCCATTTACATCTAACTATGTAAAAATAATAGTTATATACTAGAGAGACGAGAGAGAGTATCATGACCAAGGCATCTGCCTTACAAGAGCTAGACCCTAGTGTGATGCCTGGTATCACAAGGCTAAAGGAACACCAGGAATGACCTGAACACAAAGCCAAGAGGAAGTTCTGCACACTGGTAGAAATGGTTCCAAAACCAAAATAAGAACAAAGCAGAAACCACCACAAAGCACTTCAGTCAGGAATGGGCGGAATTTAGTAAGAGATATGGAAGTGAGTTTGTCTCCTACTATGAAGTTAAATATTTAGTTTTGTGAGCCAACATTTTATTGTCAATTATTCTTGCATCCTCTTAAATGGTTAAAATAGTAGAGTCTACTGAACAGAACCCCAATAATAAAGTCGGCACTGTTAATGGGAAGTTTGCTACAAATAAACAAACTGTATTAACTTTAATTGTAGCTACAGCTTTTGTAATGTATCCCAGCACAGAGCTAGAACTTCTGAGTGACACCATGTATAGCCCCCAAACAAAAGCAAAATTAGGACATTTAAATTCAGTCACAAATAACATTTATTATCAAAATAATCTTCCAAATTATAAGTTTATAAAAATAAGTTTATCTGACTCTACATAAGACTTCAATGTAGGATAATAGGATATTTTTATCCTATTTCAGATATGCTAGGAAGAGAATAATGTACTCAGTATATTTTAACCATTGTAAAAGTGTTGCTCATGATCCTTTAATTATACCAATGTATATTATTTCATTGAACAGAAATGGATCCATAGTTTTAACTATAATATAGTGATCTCTTCCTCCAGGAACTTGAAGTGAAATTCTCACGGAAATACAATTTCACAAATGTTACAAATATATACCAATATACAACTAGAGTAGTCTGTCATTTAGTATTTTAACATTGTTTTTAAAATCTAGCTCCATGCTACTTTCTTAAAAAATAAAAAAGCAAACAAGCCTGTCCCAAATAATATAAAAACTCTACATTTCTCTAGAAATGCATACACAGATCTAATAGTAAGGCCCAAAATGAGAATTACTGTCTCCGGAAGATGGAGGCGGGGGTGGAGGGGGAGGTGGTGGGGGAAGGGAGTAGGATAAAGGAAGCAGCCCATGAGGGGCCAGGTTAGATGAGGGCCAGCCCAGGTTCCCAGATGCAGGTGGATAAGGTGGTGGCACAGGCGGCGGAGGGAAGGGGAAGCTCTGCATGTCGAACACTGGAGGAGGAAAGGGATATTGTGGCAGCAAGGGGTTATCTGGACTTTGAGTCGGATATCCAGCAGTGTCCTGAGATACCATATGTTCCGAGTTATAAAACTGCTGAGGTGGGGGCCGAACACGGCAGGATTGAGGGTATCTGCCTCGGGAAAAGCCTCGTGAGAATTCTCGATTGCGAAATCCTTTTGGAGGCTCTGAAGTTGAGCCATGAGCGTTCCAGTTTTGGTGGACTTCAGAATCATCTTCACCTGGGTGGAGGGGGAGAAAAGCACAAGGTTCATTTTAATACACCTAAATCTGCTGCAAATTTCTATTTTCAACCTCTAGTGTAAGTTTTATGATGTAAAAGGCATAAAATCACTGCTCTTAAGTGAATCTAACAGGTCAGTGGTTCAGGAAAAAGTCTCAATGGACAGAAAACTTGCATATGATAGCCACTAATTCCTGTTAAAACCACAGAGAAAAATCAAGCACAATTCCCAAGGAAGGAGCCTGAAATATTCCGCTTCCCAAGCTGTACCGAAATGCCTCAGGGTAGGTAGTGACAGAGCCTTGCCACATGGGGAATCTCAACTTCTGCTTCCCTCAGGTCAGCAATATTCTTCCAGCTCCCACAAGTAGGGGAAACAGAGGCACTAGTGAAAAGGGGCAAGCCTATCAGCACCAGGGTAGAACTAACCAGGCTCAGGAAAAGAGAAACCTCAAGAAAAACAAACGGCAGTTGGGTATAAGCACACAAGAAACTCACTAAGACTGCAAGGCTCTTCCCTTAAAGTATCAGCTGGGAAACACTCTAAATTACAGAGAAAGCCCCATTAGGAATGGTCTATGAAAAAGCCCTATTAAACCAACTTCAGAGGAAAACAGGGAAGACCTTTTACAAAGAGGATTCAAGATCAATGCTGCCTGGAGCAAGAAAGAGCCCATGAAAACTCAGGAAAGAGCCAAGAGACCAAAAAGAGGCTCTGACTCAGAAAAAGGAGTCTTTGAGTTGACGGGTGCTCTTTTTTGGATCTCTCCTTTCTAAAGAAGTCCACATTCTTTCTGAAACATGGCTTTGCTCTCTCCCTTTTCATGTTTCTCTAAATAAAACTACTTTACTTCTCTATGTAACTCCTCCAGAATGTTATTCTGAGGCCCTGGAAACCAGAGTAGAGAGAGACGAGGACTATACTTTTCCCTCCAAAGAGGGATCATGTGATCCAGCTTAAGCCCAAGGCTCCCTCAGGCCCTGTGAACATGCAGACCTGAGGTGCACCTCAACCATGAATGGTTGGGCAGAGCTGACTGTGCCATGCAGGTGTTCATAATCCCCTAGGCTAAGGTACTTCTAGAAAGACACTCTCCACACTGACTCTACTTCATTGCTCCAGCCACTGCCATTATAAATCACCTAAAACATTTGGGGAGCCATGTCTCCCACCTCCATTAGCTCTAGCAAATAGTCCTCTATGCCAAACAAAGATTCCCAAGTCAATGTAATCCTGGGTTTTATAACATATTACCCAAATGTTCAGGCTTCAATTCAAAAAATAAAAACAAGACTTTTTGTCATTAAAAATAAAAAAAGATTTCAAACTGTATGAAAAAAAAACTATTAAGATGAGATCAAACCTAAGTAACAAAGATACTGAAATTATCTGGGTTCAGAGATTTAACACATTAGATGGTATGCTTGCCTTGCACTCAACCAATCTGGGCTCTATCCCTGGCACTAGATAGTAAAGTCCCGAGCCCCGCTAGGAGTAATTTCTGAATTTAAAGCCAGGAGCAAGACCTCAAAATAACCCCCAAATCTATAAACTACTATAATGATATAAAATCTAAAAATACTTTATAAAAATCTATAAAATATATGCAAAATTCAGCAAAGGAAAAATCAATGACACCTGATCAAAATGAAGACAGACAGATACTTCTACAGAGAATATATAAATGGCCTATAAGCATATGAGAACTTGCTCATCCTCTTTAGAATTAAAAAAACAATGTCATCCTTACCCAGAATAGCACCAGCAACACAGTATGACACCATACATTTTTGTATGGGCACAGTAAAAAAAAAAGAGGGAAACCATAGACACAGAAACAAGATCTTATCTTCTAGGGATAAGAAGTCACTTTTTATAACAGAAGGGTGCCTCCCATCCTGAACATGTGTCATGTGGATACAACCAGATCCCAAGAGATTGGACAGTGTTAGTCCAATTGGAAACCCCAGGTCCCCAACGTAGAAATGATACAGCTCGGGGCAACACCACCAGGAACTAAGCTCCACTGGGAGATTTATAACACTACTCTGGCACCCATTGTGCCAGTTTTGATATGACAACAAGGAAAGGAAAACTTGACCTAAGACCAGGCTGTCCTATCACATCACCTAACACTAAATGGAAATGAGAAGAGATATTGTCCTTTGAATTGTGAAAAATAAGAGTTCCAACAACAGAAAACTGACTTTGACAACCGTGACTGAACAAAGCCTACCTTGGGACTAATAAGAAAAACCCTACCCTAGGCTGTAGTCCAGGACACATAAAAAACAACAACAACAACAACAACAACAAGATGTCTTTTTGCAGAGGTCCAACTTGGACAACAGAGACTGAGCAGAACCTTTGGATCCATAATATCCTAGGCATCGGCTTAGGGACTAAACAAAAACAGGAAGCAAGTGTTACAGAAGACTGAACACCACAACAACGATGGATAGGAACCTCTAGAACCTAGAGACTCTATCCTAGACCCTGACCTATAATCTGCACAAATACCAAGATCGCTAGCTACAGTGCCTTGATTTTCTCACAACCGAGAGGAAACTTTCCTGGCATCACAAAAAAGCCCTTGGGATGGGGTAATGAGTATATATGGAGCCAGGGGTTGATCCCATGATGGTATGCTTCAAAGATGGAGAAACCCTGAATCTCTTAGGCCACGGGAATTCCCTTTCTTCCCCAATGCTTACTGTGCCTATGCAAAAAAAAAAAAAAAAGTGGGGGGAACGCCAAACCCTACCACTCCAGCACCCATACTTTTTCTTGGTTTGTTTTGATTTGTTAGTTTTTTTTTTTTTTTGTTTTTTTTGGGCCACACCCGTTGATGCTCAGGGGTTACTCCTGGCTATGCGCTCAGAAGTTGCTCCTGGCTTGGGGGACCATATGGGACGCCGGGGGATCGAACTGTGGTCCGTCCAAGGCTAGCGCAGGCAAGGCAGGCACCTTACCTCTTGCGCCACCGCCCGGCCCCGATTTGTTAGTTTTTGACTTTATTTTCCTTCCCTTTTTTCTTCCACTTTTCTCATTCTTTTTCACTCTTGTGGTTATTATGTAGAGATTTATTTTTATTTTTATTTGCCGGGTCTTTTTTCTTCCATTTTTCTTTTCTTTTTTTTTTCTCTCTCTCTCTTTTCTTTTTTTGGTAGTTGTCACCAATTTTTTTTCTCCCCTTTTTCTTATCCTTTTTATCTCCAATGATGGTGGAATAGATGCTCAATCTACAACAAGCTGTAAAGTGGAGACCAGTAGCACTAGCATACTGGGGGGTAGAGGAGAGAGATATGGGATGCATACTGGGAACAGGGGCGGGGGAAGGACAGCACTGGTGGTGGGAATGTCCCTCATTCATTGTCATCATGTACCATAAATGATACAGTGAAAGATTTGTAATGCACTTTGGTCACAATAAAAAAAGAAAAGAAAATAATATACCCCCCCCCTCCAAAATGTAAAAGTCTAACAAATAATAGATAATTAGTTGGGTATATATACACAATATTCAATGCAGCCACAAGAACAAAAGGGAAAAAAGGGAATGTAGATCACTTGCGTGGAGGCTACAGAGTGAAATAAGCCAGAGGCAGAATGGCAAATGTCAGGTAATCTTACTCATTTGTATATTCACTAGTATATAGAGAAAAACAAATCAAGTTTCTGGACAGTGCCAATTACTGATCAATCCAGAGCACTGAATTACAGACCCTAGAATACCACATTTGTGTCAAGGGGTGGGAGAATGATAAGGTGGACTGGAAGTTGCACAAGAACATAGATGGGTATAGGGCATAGAGATGTTGGCGAAGTGAGGTAATGGTATGCACCAAAGCCCTACAAATTAACAAAGAGTTGGGGGGTGGGGGGAGGAGACAGGTGGAAGAATTACTCAACCAGAGTGACACTGGGACACTGTAAATACACAGTTAAACTTATTACTGAACTCCAAAATTAAACTTAAGAATAATGTAAAAAAGAAAATGGACCATTATTTCACACCATATAAAAGTGAACTCAAACTAATTTAATGGCCTACTAAATTCATAAGATCTATGTAAGAAAATCATAGGCAGAAGCCTCTCTATTATACTCACTTTAAAGGTGTTTCCCATGATCTGACACCTCTAGCAATAAAAAAAAGCAAAAATTAATTAAACTACATCAAACTATAATGTTTCTGCATAGGGCCTGAGTGACAGTACACTAAATAGGTAGGGTACTTGCCTTGCACATGGCCAGCTTGGATTTAATTTTTGACATCCATTTGGTTTCCTGAGCTCTTCCAAGAGTATTCGCAAGTGTAGAGCCAGTAATAACCCTGAGCATTGCTGGGTTAATTGCAAAAGGCTCTGCATTTAAAAGAAACTGTTCCTTTATTTTAAAGACACTTTTAATGAATGAGAGAAAATATAGCATACATCTAACAAAGGGCTAATAGCTAAGATCCATGAAGAATACACAGAATTCAGCCACAACATCACAACCAATCTTACTAAAACTGGGTAGAACAACTAAGACTTCCCAAAAGATGACCAAAAGGGATATGAAAAAAAAAGTCCATCATCACTAGTTGTCAAAACAATGCAAATTGTACCAGTGCAGATGGCTCAACTCCAAAAAGACAGAAACAAGAACTGGTAGGTGTTGGAACCTCCTTTGATAGGGTTCCTGAACACTGTGGCAGATAGAAGCCCCCTAGAGCTACTGTTCCAGGGATTCTCCTTGAGGAGATAGCATTGGAGTCACCACTCCAGAGTAAGGGAAGGATAGAAGAAAGAGGGATACCTTCTCCATATGGTTTGTCGTTTCTTTCAGGCTTGACTCTCACAGAGCTCAGGTTAAAGAAATGCCTATTGATCCTACAGCCATTACTATCACCCATTGTGATGTTCCCTAGACATCCCTAAGCCCCAGGGTTTATGTTTAACATTTCCCTGATGCCTCACATCACCCTGGCTAACCTTCTTTTATATCTTTTAGATCTCTGTCACCCTGCACATATCCCAGTTTCTCTTGCCCTATATCAACACTGTTAGATTGGGAATAAAGTGTCTCTTTCCCAGTCATCAGATGGAGGAACATTCTCAGTCCCAAATGCACCAGGAGGACAGAAGTTGAGTATCACTGGCTTAATGGGCCAATCCAGATGGGGATTCAAAAGGAAAAAAGGAATTGTAATTCAATGCTGAGACTGCAAACTGGCTGTTTCAAACAATATGGAAAGTTGTTAATAACTTTAAAAATAGAACTACTATAAGATCTAGTAACTCTGCACCTTGTATGAGAAAAGCTATGTGCATACCTGTGTATATTGCAATATACTGTCACCATGCGCCCAATGAGAGGAAATAAATTTTGGGAGGGCTGAGGACAGAATAGAGCCCTCTTCAAAACAGAGTGTAAACCTGTGTGTATTTTACACACAATGACCTGAGTTCAATCCCTGGCAACCCATAAGGGTGTCCCCTCCAGACCTCTTGAACACAGCCTGGTGTGACCTTAAAGACAAATAAATACAGAAATAAAGAAAATTTGGGCTACAAAGATAATATCAAAGCTATAACACTTCCTTGCATGTGGAGGCTGAGTCTGAACCGTGGAATTACAGAGGGCTGATTGCAGCTCTAGTGGCCTACAGGGACCCAAGAGGTGGCCTTGGATGTGCCCAGCAAACTCAGCAGCAAGTATGCTCTACAGGTAGCTCTGGGACACTGAGAATTCCTCAGTAAATACTACAAATACGAAAAAGAGAAACTATTGGCCAATATACTTTGTGATTATAGATGCAAAAGGCCTTAGCAAAATATGAACATAATTGATATATCTAAAACAAATTACCCAGTCTCACTAACTTGATGTATTCCATAAATTCAAGGCTAATACAATATTCTGAAGCCAAAGTATTTTACCTTATTAGCAAACTGATAAAGAAAAATCATGTAGTATTAAAGAGAAAACATAATTTAAAAATACTCATTCATAATTTACCAGATTTAATTTAAAAAGAGAGATGGAAATATCCTCAACCTGATAAGAAATATTTATAAAAATGTTTATTCTAATGGTAAAACATTGTTTTCGCCCACTGTTAGGAACAAAGTATGTTTATTTAACATAGTACTAGGAGTTGTAAGCGAAAGGAAATGGAAATTAAAATTAAAAAAAAACACATAGATTAGATGAGGGGAATATTGGAGGGTTTGGGGTGGGAGAGGAGTAACACTGCCCTTAACAGTAACTAATATGTAATTGTCATTAAGTGTAAAATATCAGGAGGCCTGCTTGAACAGTACAGTAGAAAGAGGTTTGCCTTACAAATGACTGACTCAGTTTTAATCCCCAGCAACCCATTTGGTTCCCTGAGCCTGAAAAGAGAGATACCTGAGTTCAAAACCAGGAGTAGGCAAAACCCCTGAGAATGGTGGCTCAAAAAAAAAAAACAAAAAACAAAAAACAAAACAAAAAAAACCCAAGTCTAAAATATCAGGTGGAAAGCTCTTAGAACGCTAGTATTAGTGGTAAGAACTCCTACAATTATAGACTATAGTAAGATCATAAGATTGAAACTAAGCATAGAAATAACAATTCTATCTCTGTAGTCTAGAAATAAACAAAGATTTAGAATTTTAAGTGCATCATTATTAAGAATAATTTTAATAAAATAATTCGTTGTTTATTTTTACTTATTTACCTGGTTCTTGTTTGAATTTTTTCCTGCCTTGAACCTGAGCTTTTTTCTTCTGTTTGGCTTCTTTTTCCTTTTCATCATCACTAAAATCTAAGGCCTTGCAGGAAGAAAAAAAAAAAAAAAAAGATTTATATGTCATAAATTTTCTAACGCAACAGTATATGTAGCTGGAAGTGTGAATAGAATAAAGCAACTATTTGACACTAACTTTGAAAATAAGATACCTGTTTCAATACTTACTATATTTCATTGTTAACTAAGCTGGATGGTAGAAAAAAAAGGTTTTACTGATATATGTCTCTGATGATTAGATTAACACACATCAGTAATTAAGATAAAAACACAATTTATGGGGAAACTTCAGATAAGTCTAAAATGACAGTATTAACAATGTCAAATACAAATATTTCCTAGTTAAATTTCTAATTTTCAGTTGAAGACTAGTTTATCATACATAAACTTGATGCCAGATGTTAAAAGAAATAGTAGTTAGAACTAAGCAATAAAAAGTGAACCATCAGATCTAACACACAGTAGAAAATTTATGCCTTTCAAAAAATTGCATATACTTATGATATAACTTCACAGTTTTTTATATTACAGGCTTTTAACAAGACTGTATTTTTATTTTTTTGTTTTTTTGAGCCACACTCAGCAATTCTCTAGGGAATACACCATCTCTGTATTTAAGGATCACCCCTGGCAGGTTCAGGGGACCATATGAGATTGCTGATGCTCGAAAATGAATCAACCATGTAGAAGGCCAAGTGCCCTTGATACTGTATACTATCTCTCTGGGCCAGCTATTCATTTTTTTTTAACAATAAAATATCAAATACCATAAGCACCATATTAAAAAAGTAAAGAAAGAATAGAGAAAAACATGGACATATTATCTAAATAAAATTCTAAACAAAAGCTTTCATAAACAGATTGATACAAGATTCAACTGGTAAGGAGAAGAATTACATGTAAAAGACTTGCAATTCAGTGTAATAACCAATTAAATGAAACAAAACTTGTAAGGGGGCAAGCATATGCATAAGTGCACATACATGCAGTTTCTAAAAATTCAGATATATAAAATATTATTAATATTAGAAATTAAAGTTAATTTTCAAAGAAAATTTATCAAACTACTTTGGGGCATAAAAGGAATCATGCTAATGTGGAATTAAGAAAAATATTTCAAATTCAATGATATTTAGAAAATAAAGATGTAGGTAAGATTTTGTTCTGCCTAGATTAAAAGCATTGAAAATTGACCTTGTACTTGCTGCTCCACATTCAGAGGGAAACTTGTCCTGGGCTATTCCAAACCCCATCGGGTAGGTTCCAACAGCCTCCACAGGGGCCTACACCATACTAAGGGCTAGCACTACAGATCCTGCCTAACCTTCTGCTGCTACTTCATCATTCCATCATAGGCAGAGAATAAAAAGAGTCAGCTTTAGCCTAATCCAGCAACATCTTCTAGGAGGAGTAACTACATACATTCACCACCTCCTAACACAGCAAGAACACTAGAGAAACAACAGGAAAAACACAGAGAAGACTCCCAAGTTCAATGACTGAGAACAATGTCATCAAAGGCAAACAACATTAATCAGCTCAGTAAATCCGCAAACACTCTTCAGTGATACTATGATGAAAGTAAGAGTCAAAATGAAAACAAATAACTATAATCAGAAATGAAAAGCAAAGCAGATCATATTTAAAAGAAAAAACTCAGTAGAAGTTCTAAATAGTAGGATAGCAGAAGCTGGTGAAAGATCAAGAGGCTTCAAAGGGATAGGGAGAACATTTCAAGAAAACAACAAAAGGGAAAAATAGTCTGAAAAGAAATGAAGAGAATACCAGAGAATCTGGGATGAGTTGAAGAGAAACAATATGAAAATCATCAGAGTCCCTGAAAAAAATGAAGGTTAATATGGTGAAGAAACAATAATGTAAAAAAATCATCAATACATATATTTCCATGAGTTGATAATTATAGGTATCAAGATACAAGAGGTCTGAAGGACCCTGGTGAAAAGAGACCCAATTAGGAAAACTCCAAGATACACTACTCGAAATGAATATCCAAAGATAAAAACTAAATACTGAAAGCAGCAGGTACAAAAAAGGAACTTACATACAAAGGAAAGCCAGTAAGACAAAAAAGTAGATCTATCAAATGAGACTTAAAAGCTGGAAGGAGATAGAGGGATATAGTCCAAAAACTTCACAAAAAGAACACTCACCAAATTACTCTACCTGGCGAATTTATCATTCAGCTTTAAGGACAGGCAACAATTTAGGGAATTTATAGCCTTGAAACCAGTTTTTCAAAAAGCTTTGAAAGAGCTTCTTAAAGGACAGGAGATTTTCCAACATATGGCACTGTGTATGGCACTTAATAATGGTACATAAGGTTTTCTTCTACTAGACTACAAAAGGCTAAAAACATGTAGCAATCTGGCATCTGAGCAACAATAAAGCAGGGAGGGTGTTTTCTTTGCAAGTGGACAATCACTCCCAGCATCTCATATAGCAGTGAGTACTGCCAGGAGTAAGTCTGAGTGCAGAGGCAGGAGTAACTGCTGAGCACAACCAGATGTGGCCCCAAAACAAAAACCAAAAACCAAAACAACATACATCAATCAAACATCTACTTCTATCAAAAATTCTATTTGTATTCTTTAGGTTTTATTAGAGGAAATAATATGCAATAAAGTTGTTATGTGCCCGTCAAGGGGGGGAAGGCTGGTATGTAAGAGGGAATCTGGAGAGACTGATACAGAAAAGGTGACACTGGTGGTAGGAATGGTGTTGTATCATTGTGTACCCAAACACCTTGGCACCATTAATGTATTTAGGCATCTAAAATAAATCTAATAAGTTGAAAAACAGAGATATTTATAAGATGAGGCCTGTGGAGTGTCAAGTAATTAAGAAATTGGGAAAGAACAGAGTAAATAATAAGTTAATTTAAAAAATAATAGAAATTATGTTTCTATCACAAAATGTTAAGAAACAATTCCTTAACAGATGAACAGAATTTTAATATTCTACTTGTAAAACGTAAGTGCAGAGCATGCATTCATAAAAACATTTATGATTTATCATTAGCTAATCCAGCTAAGACATTATATTCTAGGGGCTGGGAAGGTGGCGCTAGAGGTAAGGTGTCTACCTTACAAGCGCTAGCGTAGGATGGACCGCGGGTTCGATCCCCCGGCATCCCATATGGTCCCCCCAAGCCAGGGGCAATTTCTGAGCACATAGCCAGGAGTAACCCCTGAGCGTCAAACGGGTATGGCCCAAAAACCAAAAAAAAAAAAACAAAAAAAAACCAATGTATTCTAGATAGTATCTTCCATAAATTCGCCATTAATTACTAAATATTTAAGGATATTTATATTTTATTAAAATATTTTATTTAAAATATTAAATATTTTTTATACTTAAGAAAGTTCAAGAGATATAATAGTTCTCTAAGAGAGTGGAATAGAGTATATAGATTTAATACTATAGCAGGCAGTATTACATAACCTCCTATGGTCAAATATGATTTTAAGATTAAGTCCTACAGTCCTTTCTAAAGTATTAACTATCTAAAAAGGCATAATCTTACCTCTGGTGGTGGTTCCTGATCATTCTTCCAAGATGCATCTGATCCTCTATCTCTATGGGAAAAATAAATAAATAAATAAATAACCATTAAGGTTCTGATACACACTTAATAGTAAGAAATAACAATGAGAGAAACTTGATAACTCGTATCAGGAATGAAAAAGGAGAGATCACTACTGATATGACAGAGATTCAAAGGGTAATCAGAAACTACTTTGAAAAACTCTACGCCACTAAAAATGAGAACCTGGAAGAAATGGATAAATTCTTGGACTCTTATAATCTTCCACGGTTGAAGGAAGAGGATGTAGCATATCTAAACACCCCCATCACCATTGATGAAATTAAAACAGTAATCAAATGTCTGCCGAAAAACAAAAGCCCAGGTCCAGATGGATTCACTAATGAATTCTATCAAACTTTCCAAGAGGAACTACTGCCAATCTTGGCAAGACTCTTTCATGAAATTGAACAAACAGAAACACTTCCAAATAGCTATTATGAAGCCAACATCACCTTGATACCTAAACCAGACAGAGATGCTACCAAAAAAGAAAATTACAGACCAATATCACTGATGAATGCAGATGCAAAGATCCTCAACAAAATCCTGGCAAATAGGATTCAATGCCTCGTTAAGAAGATCATCCACTACGATCAAGTAGGTTTCATCCCAGGAATGCAAGGCTGGTTTAACATCCGTAAATCTATCAACATAATACACAACATCAATAACAAGAAAAATAAAAACCACATGATCATATCAATAGATGCAGAGAAAGCATTTGATAAGGTCCAACACCCATTCTTGATCAAAACTCTCAGCAAGATGGGAATGGAGGGAACCTTTCTCAATATAGTGAAGGCCATCTACCACAAGCCAGTGGCAAATATTATCCTCAATGGAGAAAAAATGAAAGCCTTCCCTCTAAATTCTGGCACAAGACAAGGCTGTCCTCTCTCACCACTCCTATTCAACATAGCACTGGAAGTACTTGCTATAGCGATTAGGCAAGAAAAGGATATCAAGGGAATCCAGATAGGAAAGGAAGAAGTCAAGCTCTCACTGTTTGCAGATGACATGATACTCTACTTAGAAAACCCTAAAGACTCTATCAAAAAGCTCCTAGAAACAATAGACTCATATAGCAAGGTGGCAGGCTACAAAATTAACACACAAAAATCAATGGCCTTTCTATACACCAATAGTAATAAGGATGAAATGGACATTAAGAAAACAACCCCATTCACAATAGTGCCACACAAACTCAAATATCTTGGAATCAACTTGACTAAATATGTGAAGGACCTATACAAAGAAAACTATAAAACTCTGCTCCAAGAAACAAGAGAGGACACACGGAAATGGAAACGTATACCCTGCTCATAGATTGGCAGGATTAACATCATCAAAATGGCAATACTCCCCAAGGCATTATACAGATTTAATGCGATCCCTCTAAAGATACCCATGACATTCTTCAAAGAAGTGGATCAGACACTTTTGAAATTCATTTGGAACAATAAACACCCTCGAATAGCTAAAGCAATCATTGGGAAAAAGAATATGGGAGGAATTACTTTCCCCAACTTTAAACTTTACTACAAAGCAACAGTTATCAAAACAGCATGGTATTGGAATAAGGATAGGTCCTCAGATCAGTGGAATAGGCTTGAATACTCAGAAAATGTTCCCCAGATATACAACCACCTAATTTTTGATAAAGGAGCAGGAAATCCTAAATGGAGCAGGGAAAGCCTCTTCAACAAGTGGTGTTGGCACAATTGGATAGCCACTTGCAAAAAATTGAACTTAGACCCCCAGCTAACATCATGTACGAAGGTAAAATCCAAATGGATTAAAGACCTCGATATCAGCCCCCAAACCATAAGATATATAGAACAGCACATAGGCAAAACACTCCAGGACATTACAGGCATCTTCAAGGAGGAAACTGCACTCTCCAAGCAAGTGAAAGCAGAGATTAACAGATGGGAATATATTAAGCTGAGGAGCTTCTGCACCTCAAAGGAAAAAGTGCCCAGGATACAAGAGCCACCCACAGAGTGGGAGAAACTATTCACCCAATACCCATCAGATAAGGGGCTAATCTCCAAAATATACAAGGCACTGACAGAACTTTACAAGAAAAAAACATCTAACCCCATCAAAAAATGGGGAGAAGAAATGAACAGACACTTTGACAAAGAAGAAATACACATGGCCAAAAGACACATGAAAAAATGTTCCACATCACTAATCATCAGGGAGATGCAAATCAAAACAACGATGAGATACCACCTCACACCCCAGAGAATGGCACACATCACAAAGAATGAGAATAAACGGTGTTGGCGGGGATGTGGAGAGAAAGGAACTCTTATCCACTGCTGGTGGGAATGCTGTCTAGTTCAACCTTTATGGAAAGCGATATGGAGATTCCTCCAAAAACTGGAAATCGAGCTCCCATACGATCCAGCTATACCACTCCTAGGAATATACCCTAGGAACACAAAAATACAATACAAAAACCCCTTCCTTACACCTATATTCATTGCAGCACTATTTACCATAGCAAGACTCTGGAAACAACCAAGATGCCCTTCAACAGACGAATGGCTAAAGAAACTGTGGTACATATACACAATGGAATATTATGCAGCTGTCAGGAGAGATGAAGTCATGAAATTTTCCTATACATGGATGTACACGGAATCTATTATGCTGAGTGAAATAAGTCAGAGAGAGAGAGAAAAACGCAGAATGGTCTCACTCATCTATGGGTTTTAAGAAAAATGAAAGACACCCTTGTAATAATAATTTTCAGACACAAAAGAGAAAAGAGCTGGAAGTTCCAGCTCAACTCAGGAAGCTCACCACAAAGAGTGATGAGTTTAGTTAGAGAAATAACCACATTTTGAACTGTCCTAATAATGAGAATGTATGAGGAAAATGGAGAGCCTGTCTAGAGTACAGGCGGGGGTCGGGTGGGGCGAAGGGAGACTTGGGACATTGGTGATGGGAATGTTGCACTGGTGATGGGTGGTGTTCTTTACATGACTGAAACCCAAACACAATCATGTATGTAATTAAGGTGTTTAAATAAATTAAAAAAAAATAAATATAATAATAAAAAAATAAAATAAAAAAAAAGAAATAACAATGGGGAGGAAAAAAAAGAAATAACAATGGAATAATTTAGCATTCTTAAGAGACACAATGGAGGGGCCAGGCAGATAGTGCAGCAGGTAGGGTGGTTGTCTTGTGTGTTACAGATCAAGTTTGTTTCACAGAACAACTTACAGTCTCTGAAGACCACCAAGAGTGTTCCCTAAAACAGAGCCAAGAGTAAGCCCTGAGCACATGGGCCCCCATATGCAAAAGACACATGGGGACAGCAAACTTACTGATTACAACTATGTACCAGAACTTGATACAACAGTTTTCAGGGACACATATTTGCTCCTTCTATAAATTTATTATTAATAAAGAACCTCAAATTTATTTTTTGTTGCTTGTAAATTATAAGTTTTTTTTTAAAAAAGCTGCTAAATCTATAAATGTAATCCAATAAAAAAAAGCAATGAAACTCAATTCAGAAAATTTAATCCCAAAATGTATTATTTGTGGTAATAGCATGTGTTAAATCCAAATGTGCTTATCATGTTATTTTTAGAGAAAAGATAAATAATTGCTATCTATAAAACCTAATAACAAATTATAGCTTTTAGAGATGCTCTTAGGAAAATCAATTCTTTGAAATACAACTATCAGTTAGCTATGATAATCACCATCACTGATCAATCTTCCTATAGTATCAATATAAGAGAAAAAAAGTAAATAAAGTACTTACTGCTTAAGTTTTTCTGTGAATATATATTGGGTGAAGTCTTTCATTGATGGAGCAAAATACATGGTTTCCTTTATTTTGATACCTTTACTCTCAATATGCTCTGAGGAATTAAACCGTAACACATAAAATGGATGTGCAACAGGTCCAAAAATCTCAAATATCTATAAAGTAGAATAAGTTAAAAACATTTAATACATAAAACAACTTGAAAAGTTATTTAAAAACATTGTTAATTTATTCCTTTTAAGGATAATTTTCATCAAGGTTAGACCAATAAGTTTATTTATATTTAAGTAATTTGTTTATATCTATGTGGTTCTTACTGATTATCAAAGATTATGGCATACCTTCTGCTTGTATATTTAAAATAACTTTAACAAGTTTGTTGTTAAAATTCAAATCACTTGAAATGTCAATGATTCAAATTATGAGGCTTTGCTTTCATTAGTCAACATTTAAGTTGTAAGCATGAAGAACGAAATTTAGTATCTTTTAAGAAATAAATTGCTCTATTTCATTTAGTCCTTTGATATTTTCTAATTTCTACTACAAATAGATCATTTTTGACATTTTCATAGATTAATACTTATGAAATTATACAGGAAAACTTTCTAATTTCAAAAGTAGATTTTTTTAACTATAGGTTACTTATTTCTCAATAACCAAAATTGCCAGTCTTTACCCTTGAAATAAAATAAATGCTTTTAGCACATATACATTATTTCTAAATGATCTTACTCATTCTTTTCAAACAAGATACCTAAATCCGAAATAAACAGATGGGAATACATGAAGCTGAGAAGCTTATGGACCTCAAAAGAAATAGTGACAGGATACAAGAGCCACCCACCCTGTGGGAGAAACTATTCACCCAATACCCATCAGATAAGGGGTTAATATCCAAAATATACTGGGCACTGATAGAACTTTACAAGAAAAAAACATCTAATTCCATCAAAAAATGGGGAGAAGAAATGAACAGACACTTTGATAAAAAAGAAATGCAAATGGCCGAAAGGCACATGAAAAACTGCTCATCACTGATCATCAGGGAGATGCAAATCAAAACAATGATGAGATACCATCTCACACTACAGAAATTGGCACACACCACAAAGAATGAGAATAATCAGTGCTGACGGGGATATGGAGAGAAAGGAACTCTTATCCACTGCTGGTGGGAATGCCGTTTAGTCCAACCTCTATGGAAAGCGATATGGAGATTCCTCTAAAAACTGGAAATTGAGCTCCCATTCGACCCAGCTATTCCATTCCTAGGGATATACCCTAGGAACACAAGAATACAATACAAAAACCTCTTCCTCATACCTATATTTATTGCAGCACTATTCACAATAGCCAGGTTCTGGAAACAACCAAGATGCCCTTCAATAGACAAATGACTAAAGAAACGGTGGTGTACATATACACAATGGAATATTATGCAGCCGTCAGGAGAGATGAAGTCATGAAATTTTCCTATACATGGATGTACATGGAGTCTATCATGCTGAGTGAAATAAGTCAGAGGGAGAGAGAGAGACGCAGAATAGTCTCACTCATCTATGGGTTTTAAGAAAAATAAAAGTCATTTTTGCAACAAACCTTAGAGACAATGAGAGAAGGGCTGGAACTTCCAGCTCACTTCATCAAGCTCACCACAAAGAGTGGTGAGTTGCAGTTATAGAAATAACTACACTGAGAACTACCATAATCATGTGAATGAATGAGGGAACTGGAAAGCCTATCTGGAGTACAGGTGGGGGTGGGGTGCGATGGAGGGAGATTTGGGGCATTGGTGGTGGGAATGTTGCACTGGTGAAGGGGGGTGTTCTTTACATGACTGAAACCTAATCACAATCATATTTGTAATCAAGATGTTTAAATAAAAAAAATTTAAAAAAAAGAAAATATGTCACCACAAACTGATTTTAGTGTATTGATTGTTTTTGTTAATTCCTTTTACCATTCCTTTAAATTTTTTTGTGCAAGGGATATAAAATTTGTTATCTGCCTGCCAAGGGAGAAGGCTGGGGTAGGAGGGAACTTGGAGACATTGGTGGGGGAAGGAGCATTGTTGGCAGGATTAGTGTTGGAACATTGTATGCCTGAAACAACTATATTATGGATAATTGTGTAAATCACAGTGTCTTAATAAAAACTTAAAAATAAAAAATAAACAAGATACCTAAATCCTAGAAAGAAAACCTTCTCTAATGATACACAAGCATATTATAAAACAAGACTACAGATAGTAACCACAGGTTTTTCCAGACTGTTTTCTGTTATTAAACATTTTCCATCAAGCCAAACTGTACAGTCTTCTATTGTTCTCCTTTATTTTATTTGGTGGAATGTGGCCTAAAAGTGCTAACGTCTAGCAATGAGGTACTGCACACAGGCTCAGAGGAGGGAGCTATAGTTATCAGGTCCTAAGGACTCAGGTACTCTGGACTAAACCTAGGGCCTCTAGCACTTCATGTCTCAGAGCTACCATCTCCATGGTACATTGCTTTCTTTTGCTCTTTCTTTTGGATGAAAGTGGAATATGCCATACCCAGCATTGCTCAGCAATGACTCCTGGCTCTATATTCAGGATTCAATCCTGGCAAGTGCACAGGGAACCAATCATATGTGATGCCAGGGACAAAATTCAGGTCAGCTACATGCAAGGAAAGAGCTCTACCCACTGTAATATCTCTCCAATCCCCCATTGCTCTCTTGTTTTTTTTGTTTTGTTTTTTTTTTAATATATATATCTTTATTTAAACAGCTTGATTACAAATATGATTGTAGTTGGGTTTCAATCGTGTAAAGAATGCCACCCTTCACCAGTGCAACATTCCCATCACCAATGTCACAGATGTTCCTCCTCCCAACCCCACCCTCACCTGTACTCTAGACAGGCTTCTACTTCCCTCGTTCATTCACATTGTTATGATAGTTCTCAATGTAGTTATTTCTCTAACAACACTTAACACTCTTTGTGGTGAGTTTCATGTAGTGAGCTAGACTTTCCAGCCCTCCTCTCTTTTGTCTCTGAGAATTACTGCAAAAATGTCTTTTATTTTTCTTAAAACCCATAGATGAATGAGACTATTCTGCGTTTTTCTCTCTCCTTGACCTATTTCACTCAGCATAATAGATTCCATATACATTTTGTATAGGAAAATTTCATGACTTCATCTCTCCTGATGGCTGCTTAATATTCCATTGTATATATGTACCACAGTTTCTTTAGCCATTCATCTGTTGAAGGACATCTTGGCTGTTTCCAGAGTATGGTTATTGTACATAGCACTGCAAGGAATATAGGTGTGAGGAAGGGACTTTTGTATTGTATCTTTATGTTCCTAGGGTATTTCCCTAGGAGTAGTATAGCTTTATTGTATAGGAGCTCAATTTCCAATTTTTGGAGGAATCTCCATATAGCTTTCCATAAAGGTTGAACTAGGCGGCATTCCCACCAGCAGTGAATAAGAGTTCCTTTCTCTCTACATCCCCACCAGCACTGCTTATTGCCATTCTTTGTGATGTGCGCCAATCTATGTGGTGTGAAATGGTACCTCATCATTGTTTTGATTTGCATCTCCCTGATGATTAATTATGTGGAGCACCATTTTTCATGTGCCATTTCCTCTTTGACAAAGTGTCCATTTCTTTTCCCCATTTTTTGATGGGGTTAGATGTTTTTTTCTTGTAAAGTTCTGTCAGTGCCTTGTATATTTTGGATATTAGCCCCTTATGTGATGGGTATTGGGTGAATAGTTTCTTCCACTCAGTGGGTGGCTCTTGAATCCCTGGGCACTATTTCCTTTGAGGTGCAGAAGCTTCTCAGCTTAATATAGTCCCATCTGTTCATCTGTGCTTCCACTTTTTGAGGAGTGCTGTTTCCTCCTTAAAGATGCCTTTAGACTCAATGCCATGGTCTCTTGTAAAACCTTAATTTGCATCATATTTTTCAAGGATATAAGTATTTTTCATAAATGTGATTTTGGTAGCTATAAGAGACTTTATAGATCTAGTCCAGTTTAATAATATTTTACCCTTTGGTCCAGGACCCCAGACTGAGCTGCCAGGATCAGACACGGGCATGCAGTGGTACTCAGGCTTAAGATGAAGATAGAGTTCAAACTTGCTTTAGGCACATTTTAAGCTACACAGTCATCTTTCTGCCACATTTTTACCAGGGCTTGCAAAGAGCTAAACTGTAAGGATCAAACTAGCAAATGCAGGCAGCATATGATTTGAGCTGGCAGAATCATACTTGCCAGGCAGCTGAGCTTAAGCCATTGAGCCAGAATATGAGTCCCTGCATATCTTAGTTACTTGTCTTATATTCTGTTTCATTTGGGTAGTCTCTAATTCATTCAGTAGAAATGATGCCATAATCAACATGCTTATAAGTTCTCCAGAGTTCAAAGACTCTGTAGGAAAATAATACTAATTCTGCATGGAGTTATTAAATTGATACTATTATGAGCATTGTAAATTACAAAGTAACTTTTCCAATAACTTGATTCATATAAATTTACAGCATTAAAAGTATGTTTGATTATATCCTCAACTGTTCATTTATTATAGTAAATGTTCTCATTTTATCTTCTCATATCCCATTTCTTCTGGAGATCTGATTAAAACAATTCTCAAAGCAATTAAAATGTTAATGTATTCTATAATAGCATCAACTGTATCAGAAACTTAAGCTACTTTTCCTAAATTCAAAAGCAAACAATTTACAGAAGTAACAAGAATTTTCTATGAAAAGAGTTGGGTAAAAAATGGTAAAGCACTTCCTATCAGAATCTCAAAGGATAGAAGGTAGATGTGGGGTGTGTGTGTGTGTGTGTGTGTGTGTGTGTGTGTGTGTGTGTGTGTGTGTGTGTGTGTGTGTGTGTGTGTGTGTGTGTAATGCGTGTGTATGCATGTGTGTGTGTCTGTGTGTTGCAGCACTATGCTTACCTTTTTAAACTCTTAACTCATAACCAATTTTACTTTTAAGACTTGAAAACAATGTGCAATATTTTTCACTTCACTGATAAATATGGACAAATTTGGTTAAATAGGACAGAGATTAAAAAATGTTAAAACGTTATGTGAGGCCAGGAGTGTGTGACTCAGTGGTAAAACATAGCTTTGCAAGTGTGAGAACTGAATTTGATTTTCAGCAGTGTGACTAACAACCCAGAGCTCTAAGATCTGAGCACTGAGCAAGGAGTAAGCCTACTCACAGCCAAATGTGGGCAAAAAACAACAGGAGTTGGAGATAAAGTACAAAGGGGCAAGATGCTGCCTTGCATGTGACCATCATCACACGTAATTGATTCTATGGTGACAGAAGCAGGATTAAGTCCTGAGACCAATGGGTGTTGTCACAAAACAAAACAAAAATAAATAAATAAAAATCAATTAATTAAAGAAATAATTTAGAGAATGTTTAACCAAAGTGAAGACTTTTCCTGTACCACCTCTCTCTAAAACAAATTTTCTTCCAAAAACTCTCCTTCACAATCATATTCAATAACTGCCAGAAAATAGAAGTCCTAGACTCCAATTAATTTTGCCTCTTCTCCTTGGCAATCCCAAGTGCCTCATTTCTCTTTGATATATTAGTCTCTGACTCTAAAATAGTACAAGATGGCATAACCAAGATAAAATATGATCTCTTTTAATTGTATAAAAATAAAACTGCATGATAGAAGAGATAAAATGGAAGGTTATGTGTGACAACACAAATTTTAAACAAATGCTATTTCCTGACTATATAGCTTTTCCTAGAGCAAAAAATGGAAAAACATTTTTTGCTTCACTGGGAAAAACTAAAAAATACAGAAAGTTATTTCTCTTAATAAGAATTTTATATTTTATTTTGTTTTCAAGATTTTATTTAACAATATAATTTACAAAGGGCAGAGCTATGTAAAATGGGAGAATTAAATCTTGCTTTTCTGCCAGAAAATGAAGACTATATTTTCTTCAGATAAATGCTCAGAATCCTATTTTTTTTTGGGGGGGGGGGGAGGTTGTTGGGCCACACCTGGTGACGCTCAGGGGTTATTCCTGGCTATGTGTTCAGAAATTGCTTTTGGCTTGGGGGACCATCTGGGACACTGGGGGATCGAACCACAGTCCATCCTAAGACAGCAAGTGCAAGGCAAAAGCCCTATTACCTCTCTGGCCCCCAGAATTCTTATTTGCTGGGTAAAAAGTGTGGTGTTCCATGTTAAGGGTGGACAAGATGTAAGGTTATATTCTTTATAAAGATGTTGATAGAGTAGCAAACTTAGGGGCACAAGGAATCTCTGCAGCAAAGAGTTCCTACTTTTCAAGCATGGGTTGATGGGTATGAATTCCAGTTGACCCATATTGGCTGAGCTAAATTCCTTCAGCTTGGCTGTGTGGGCCCCTCGTGCTGCAACAGAAACTGCACTCTCAGGCATGATGCTAGGAACAAGTAAAGATGCTAAAGCACCACAAATATGTATGCAAGTATGTATGTAAGTAGAGGAGCAAATCTCTGCTAATGCTATAACTGAAGCACATGGATTGCTTCCTTGAATTACACATCCTTGGGCAAGCAGTGTAGCCATGTTCACAAGCACCACAACCAGATGTGCAACCCTGGAGAGCATCATGAGCAAGAGTGTACAACCCTCAAATCTTTACAACTACTTAGATGAAAAGTGAAGAGGAGATAAGTAAAAATACAAGAGCCCTAATCTTAGATGAATTCTAAAGTACACATATTCGTAATTCCACAGGGCAGACTGGAACTTCACTGCTAACATGGAAACTCCTTTTCATTTCCACCTAAGTCTTGGTAAGACCTGAAAGTTTTGAAAGTCACAACTCAAAAGTAACTTAAATCAAAACAAGTTAAGAATTACTATATTATAAAAAGTGTCTTGTACTAAACTCTTAAGTAACTTGAGTGTAGGAAACTGTGTCTTCTGTGTGGCATTGCCCAGAAAAGTACATGGCATTTGGAGAAACTGAATGAATACTCAATGACTCAAGAAATAAGTAAAACATAGCATTAAATCAATTTACAGACTGAGTTGATATAATGAAGAAAATAAAGAGCCTGAAATCTCAAGAACTCTAAAATGCTCATTTATCAAAATTAGTCAATTATTTTATGACAAACTTCAGTTAAGAAAATTAATCAACAAAGAAACAGCACAAATCATAGGATTTGAAATTTTTACAAACCTTTCCTGCTGCATGTCGATCACTTTTAAAAATTACAGTGTCCTCATTAACTGGAGGAAGGTTAGTTTTAGATTCAATTATAACTGAAAAATGAAGCAAAACATTATTTCAATTCTTAATCAGAACTTTAATAAAAATTCTGTTTTAATATTCTGAAAAATTTGTAAATGGTAAAGTGGGAAAATATGCACTAGTACAAGATCTTTACTTCCAATCTGGACAGTTCTGAGGAAGTTTCTTCTGTGTCTTTTCTGTTTGTTTTAGGGCCACATCTGGCTGTGCTCACTGTCTATACTCAGAACTCACTAAGAGCAGTGCACAGGGGACCATATAGTATGCAGAGGATAGAACCTGTTTTGGGTGTGTGTAAGGCAAGCACCCTACCCATTGTATTATCTTTCTGGCCCCAGTATTTAACAAGTCTTTTCTATCTTCCAAAAATAAAAGATTAAAGAAAAACTAGTGCTTGTAAAAGAATCTCAAGAGTACAAAATCACCAAATATCTTTTCACTTTTAGGTTCTGATTTGAAATTTTACGTACTTTTTTGTCCTATGTTTATTTTTTTTTTTTTTCACTATTTGGGCCAAATTTCATTAGATTAAATTTTAGGCTTCCTAAATAAGGTAGTATGCAATAGTAGTCCATTTTGATTTTCATTCATTAAATCTTTCTTCCCACTAGTAGAAGAGGAATGAGAAATGAAAGGAGTTACCCAAGTAAGTCAATGAATTTTCCTTATAATGACCAAAAGGGGCTGTAGAGTTAAGACAGGGATTATGTAAGGCAGCATCTGCCTGACATTTAATCCACCACTATTAGATTTCAGCAACAAGAAGGAAAGAAAATAGGAAAAAGAAAAGATAAAAGGAGTAGGGAATTGGGAAAGGGAGAAAAGATTATTTTTAAAAAAAACAATAGGCACTCTGGTGCTGCATGTGATACTAGAATGATGCAACCATGATAAGTATGATTAACAAGATTGTAAATCTTGTACCTCAAAAACTAATTTCAGCTTAGTGAAACCCATATCACAACTCAAGCCCACAAAAGTATAAAATTAACTGATATGTGGGGGGTGAAGTGTGGATGACTAAGTGGGGGGAGACTAAGACATACCAGCAGCAGTACTCAGAGAACCATGTGGCAATAAAAACTGCAAGACAGGCCTTCAGCATGCTTACAGTCTACTGACCCAACTCTCCAGACCAATTTGTGTCATTTTAAGCAACTAAATTGATAATAATTTTAACAGAGATAGAAAGTGAAAATAGTAAATAAAATTCTATAAAATCTTCAGTTAACACATAAATAATTTTTACTAATGATCTAATTATATCAAAGAAAATTCACTAGTCATACAAAGTCTGATCTAATTATCAGTGCTTGTTTGGATATGAATGGTAATTTTACTAACAAAATTTTCTACATACCTAATTGTTCAATAATACTTGAAACCATTCCAAGAGGCTTTAATTCAATATCTTCAGGCAGGATAATAGTAAGTTCTTCAACAGATGGAAGTTCCTGAAACATATAATAGGATTGATTACACTCACTCTAGCTTCAATGATTTAACTTTAAAATAGAGGAACAGAGCTTCCCTTTTAGTGCTCTACACATTTCTGAAGCTAAGCATTGTTCTTACCTTCTCTTTCTGCTGTCCTTTTTATTACATGACAACATTGTGCCCAACTCAATTATCTACCTACATGTCAGGAACAGAGATTCTTATCCAGCAGAGTAAGAATCTAAGCCAAAAGAACTATTCTAGATTTTCCAAACACATTTAAACAAATACGATCAACATACAGTTAAGAAACCCAAATTAAAAGGAAAATGTCTACAATAATTTTCAGAGGCATTTCATATAAAAAGAAACATTTTTTTTTTATCTCTATGACTTTTCCACAGAAGAAGAGGCTCTGAGCAGTCTGGATTGTCTTAATTTAAATGGCTGTGATCACTTTCTTCCTGGGATTATGTGAATAAAGATATTTGGTCTCTTTAGGTAAAAACATAAAATTCCCTAGAAAGAACTTTGGCTTCGGTCCAGAAGGTATAAAGGCATTATCTCAAATCTTTTCTCTCTAGGTAAAAATCTAAATATCTTGGGGCTGAAGCAATAGCACAGCGGATAGAATGTATGCCTTGTATATGGTCAACCCAGGTTCATTCCTGGCATCCTATATAATCCTGAGCCTGCCAGGAGTGATTCCTGAGGGCACAGCCACTGGTGTGACCCCAAAACAAAAAAACAAAACAAAAAAAAACACAAATAAACTGAAACCACTAAATATCTTGGGGGTCAGAAAAATAGCTCAAAGAAATGGTGTCGACACAGGATCATGGGATGCAACCTTGGAGACCACTGCCTACTCTGATCCTACATCACCATCCAAGCCAGGCCCAAGCACTGAACCAGCAGGCAGTCACTGCTGGGAATGCATAGCAGGGAATAGTCCCTAAACTAGCAGCACCATGAAGAAAAATCTAATAATACTATTGAAATTAGGCTTTACATTAAATCAAACTGCTGGAGTCAGATAGATTCTATAATATATGAGATATGTAGCCCACCCAGGATTGATCCCTGGCATTCTACCTGGTACCCCAAATGCTACCTGGAATGGCTTTTGAACACAGAGCTTCTGATACTCTTATTTAAAACAAAACAAAAAAGAAATAAACAACCCTCCTTATGCCAAATCACGCTTACCCTTATAAATGAGCCATGTCTATTGCCATGGAAATGGCCTGACTTCACAACTAATATCAGAAGAGATGCCAAACAAAGCCAGTTATAATCACTGGTGCATGAGTTTGGTGGCTGAAAACTCTGGGGACCCCAAAGGGGAAGATTCCCTACCCTGCCTAAGTCACAGCAGCTATGCCACACCCCACAGTCATCACCATACAAATGGCCCAGCTTCACTGCTTCATGACTAATCTCAAGCCAAGCCAATGAAAATTCCAGGTACACACTAGTACATAATCTCAGAGCTAAAAACATGGTTTCAGAGGAAGGAGGTCAAGGTAAGAAGTGTCCAAGTTTTACAGATTCTGGAGTTCCTTATTCCACTTTCAAATTCCACAGTAAAAGCACAGAAAATGGGAAAGTAGCATAGAAGCCAGCCAAGCTCAATAAGAAAAAGCAGTAACACAAAAGGCTCAGCAAGCAAAAGCTCAGTAAATCCTCAGGCAATGACTTTAATAACCTCAATGTGAGATATAACAATTTTCACACATTTTCT
This sequence comes from Suncus etruscus, assembly GCF_024139225.1. NCBI lineage: Eukaryota > Metazoa > Chordata > Mammalia > Eulipotyphla > Soricidae > Suncus > Suncus etruscus. The sequence continues at coordinate 99,703,296 of NC_064850.1, read as the reverse complement.
TTTACTGAAGTATTCTTGGATAAAGCATAAGCCATTTTGTTGTAACAAGCAATATAAATTATTCTGTGCCTATAAGGGGGCAGGCTTGGGGGAGGTAGAAAACAGGGAATGTTAGTGAAGGGAAGGTCAGACTGGTAACAGAGTTCATATTGGAACAATGAATGCCTGAACCAAATAACAATATTATACACAGCTTGGTAAACAACAGTGTTTAAAGCTTAAAATTTTTAATTAAATTTAGAAATATTTTTGTAATTTCCCTATTGAATATTTGCCTATTTAGTCCATTTGCTAACTATTCTTATGAAGAAAGGCAGCGCTTCACTTTATCTTTATTCACGTAATCAGATCAGTTATCCCAACATGTTAAGTAATCTATTTGTTCTCCAAATTATTTGATAGGCAAATTTCAACATAAACTAGTGTATATTATATTGAAATCTCTTGATTGGCCGTGGCAAACTGGGCAAAATGAGAACCCATCGTTGGATGTCATTTTCTCTCCCTTAATTACTAAGTGACAGTACTGCATGACATCATAACCTAGAGTAATCACTCTTCAACAAATTATATGACTGCTTTTCTTCTAAATACTACACTACTGAACAAATATTTATCTGCTGTTTCCCCACACAGACTTAGACATATTAGTCTCTCTTACTGCCATAGTAGCCATTTGTTTGGTATATAAATTTATTAAATAAACAGACTTAACTTTCATCTGTCTAAGTAAAACAAAAGCCTCAGAAGGGATCAGTCTTTTCCCATGAAAGCAAAAATCAGGAAATGAAAATAAAATTTTGGGGGCTGGAGCCAGCTCAATGGGGGTGACCATAAGTTTTGCTTACAGGAACCTTAGGTTCAACTGTCGCACTGCTAATATCCTGGGCACTGTAAGCCCCAAACCCGCACATATAGAGAAAATATAATTTCCCAAATTCAAAAGAGAATCTTTAAAAAATAAAAAAAAACCCTTAACAAAACCTTGTTTTTCTTAAAAGTAGGTCTCCAAGTTTCACAGTTTAGTATTGACGAATAGTTAAGCCAGGATATAGCAGCAAACATCATTATAATTATTAAATTAATCTCTGCTCCTGATAATACAGTAGCAGCTGCCTCACAGTAAAATAATTTAAAAAAGCTTCTCAGTCTCATAATCTGTTTTAAAAGACATAAAAATTAGTCACTTCACTTTTCTATAAGGAAAATATGTGTATGTTTGGGAGACAAGCAAACAAATAACGTATATACACTCCAAATAAACAACACATATACACTCCAAATCTAAAGATGAAGGGTGAAGAAAGGATATTGAGGGATACTATCACTTTCACATTGCATTGAATATATAATATATAAGTAAAAGTATGAAACATAGTGATGATATATTACAGAAGATGTTGTAAACTAGAAAGATCTACTTCATTATTTAATAAGCAAAAACCAAGTGTAATGAAAATAAAAAGACAAGAAGGCTGTAGGTTAAGATTAAAGGGTGAACCTGGATTACCTTCTAAGCCCATGGAAGAGTGGGTGGAAAGAATGCCTGATTACTAACTAGACCAGAGGTCCTGAAACTGTGGCCCCTGGCCCAATGTGGCCTGCTGAGGACATTTACCTGGCCAATCAGTTATTTTGCTACCATTGCCTATCCTGCTTAGCTGCTACCTTACCCTGGCCCACAGTGCGCATGTGTGAAATGTGCGACACACTCTCCATCTCCCCCGCTTCTGTATGCCTCTCAACTCCTCCTCTCAATCTCAGGTAGGGGTCCTCAAACTATGGCCTGCCAAAAGCAGGCCCAAAGCTCCCATTGAAATACTGGTAAAACTGTTGATTTAACTTTACTTATTCTTCATTTTAAGTATTGCATTTGTTCCCATTTTGTTTTTTTACTTGAAAATCAGATATGTGCAGTGTGCATAGGAATTCATTCATAGTTTTACTTTAAACTATAGTCTGGCTCTCCAATTGTCTGAAGGACAGAGAACTGGCCCCTGTTTAAGAAATTTGAGAACCCCTGTGTAGAATGAAGCCCAGCTATCAACCCCAAACATAGGTAGCTCCCCCAACTTCCTCCTTCCTTAAATCTCTTCCTTTGATATGTAAAAGCTCACTAGATAGATACTTTTGTCTCACCCTCAACCTTCCCCCTCCTGATGGATGAGTATTGGTATAATGAAGAAAAGCCAGTTTTGGCTTGGTGCTCAGAGATACCATTAAGCTCATACTGGCTCCATGGTTCTCTTTTGACTGGCTTGGCTTACTATTTCTTTGCCATTACCCTGATTCTTCAGACTTGTCTGCCTAAGGGGTTAGAAATACAGTAAGTTGGTCTCACAACATTTTATTTTTACTCCCCTGCACCAGACAATGACTGCATTTGGCTAGTTAAAAATTAAGGGGCCAGAGAGACAGTACAGCAAGTAAGGTATTTGTCTGGCATGCAGCTGACCCAGATATTTCTCCTGGAACCACAAGTGATCCCAAAGTATAGAGCCAAAAGTAAGCTCTAAACACTGCCAGATGTGACTCAAATACCAATACCAAAACCAAAAGGATTTACATTGTTAGTGTAGCCCTCAGTCACACTAGTCATATTTCAAGTGCTCAACATCTATAGTAATAAAAGACCATGGCCATAGATTCCATCATTGCAGGAAGAGCAGTTTTACATTCTCAAACATTTAAAGAGCACTTCCTTAGAGAGAGCAAGACTGGGGCCCAAGAAATAGCACAGAGGTAGGCATTTGCCTTGCATGCTGCCAACCTGGTACAGACCTGGATTCTATCCCCACCATCCCTGCACCAGTGGGTGTGGCCCAAAACAAAACCAAGCAAAAACCAAGCAAAATCAGAGAGAGAAAACAAGACCCAATAGCACCATTCTATCTCAGTCATTAATACAAATAAAAATTTATATATTATTTAAAGTATAATTTTGAGTATACTATACTTACAAAAGAAGATTTGTGACTAAGCTCTATTTTCATAATTGTTATTTCCTCAAGTTAAAATAAAACTGAAAACCTCCTTTGGATGCACAGTATTTGTGATCATTTATTGATTGAATATGAAAAAACTAGCAAGAATTGATATGGGAGACCAGAAAGATAGTACAGCTATTAGAGCATTTGCTTGAACATAGTCACACTGGGTTAGATCCCTGGCATCCCATAATCCTGTATGGTCCCCTGAGCTGGCGGCCAGGTATAATCCCTAAAACAGAAGACAAACTAAAAAGTTTATCTGGATATATGTATTTAGAACTTCTACGTAATCACAAGAACAGGAAAATAGAAAAGAAAAAAAAAATTCATCCACAACATCAGTAGAAGTCACCTGGAAACAAAAAATCCCAGACATCACATTTGGCAAACTACTGAAGTTCACAGACATACAAGAAAATTCACACAGATTCTATACTATACAATTCCAAGTCATAGGCTTTAAGAAACAATATGACAATATGACAATATGATTGAAGAAAAACAAACATTATTTTTCCTTCAGTTTTTAGGACACACTGGTGGTACTAAGGGCTAACTCCTGGCTCTGCACTTGGGGATCACACCTGGAAGAGTTCAGAGAGCTTCAGATCACACCCTGGTCTGTCATGTATTAAGCAAGTGTCTTATTTGCTGTACTATTTCTCCAGCAGAATTTAATTTCTGAGAGCATGCATTAGATACATTTATCCTTTATCATGACAAAATAGTCTAGCTAACTATTGAGAAACCAAATTTTATTGGGTAGTACAGAAGATCAAATACCACTTTGCTATAATAAACACATCTCCACAGTTTTGTAACATGGAACAGACAAATATAACAAAAATAAAAGAGGTGCTATGCTAACTATAAGCTAAAGAATATAGTTGGCGATTGTTTTTATGTCTTCTATTTCTCCATTTACAATACCTCAGATAAGCTACTTTCTGGGTTATTCATTTTGTTATCTATAAGGCTTTGAGCTCAGTGATCACTCTTCATATTGCTCAGGGGACTATATATGGGGAATGAATCCAGCACAGCAGTGTACAGGCAACCTCATTGCCTGAAGCACTATATCTCTAGCCTCCAAAATAAATCTCACATATAATTATTGGTAAGTTTTCCTTCATAAATTAGAGACTCCTTATGTTATGAATCTCATGCACTTTTTACTTAGGTCTGAGTATACCAATACTGTCTATGATTCTGGCAATGCAAAAATGTTACTTAAGGTCAAAAGTTGACACATAATAAATAGACTTAATCCATTCTCTTTTCAATTATGTTTTACCAGCTACATGAAAAAATATATAGATTTTTTCAACATGGCTTTTTCACTGCTCCAGAGATCTTACTTTCCAATCATATCTGAAAAGTGAATGCTCACCTAATAGCATCAAATCATCAGCTAATAATAACTGTGTAGTATGAGAAAAGTGATTAGTTTTACTCTACTTTACTTTTAAAGAATTTTCTCCTCCTAAATTAGTTTCAAAAAGCTTTAGTTCCCATCTGTAATGCTTAATTCTTTCCTTCACATTCTCTTCTACCCAATAATATATTGGTTTTTGGGCCACACTCATGATGCTCAGGAGTTACTCCTGGCTATGCTCCTGGATTGGGGGACCACATGAGACACCACTAGCTCGAGCAAGGCAGATGCCTTACCACTTGCGCCACAGCTCCGGCCCTTATTCTATATTTCTTATTAAAAATCCATCTCCAATTTCTTTAGGTAAATAATACTTAGAAAATCATCAACTTATTTATTATTTTAAATGACTTTTACTAGTAAGCATTCTAAATGCTCAAGTAGTCAAGGCCATTATAAAGTGTGAATGCCATCTTCTCCAAGGCTATTTTCAACTTATCAAGACCTCAGATTTTTGTGTTGAAAGTCATATATAACCATTTTTGGCTGTTAAATCTAATTTATAATAGGGTTGATTTGCCGGTGTTATATGTTATTCGTTTTAATGTTTTGCCTACCTGAGCAACCTTATTGGCCACAGATTATAATTTGTAGGGCTGAGGAGATAGTACATGAAAAAGATGCATGTAGCCAAACTAAGTTGAACCTGTAGCACCACATATAGCTTCCAGTACTGTCAGGCATAATATAATCCTTGAGCATAACATAGTGTGGTTCCAACTAAGTTAAATGGAAATAAGTAAGTTAAATGGATAAATAAATAAAAGAAAATAAGAGAGTTTGTAACATAGACAGATAAAAATTACTTTTTCAAGGTGCCTGAATGATGGTGTAGCACTAGGGTGCATGCTTTGCACTTGGCTGACCTGGTTCAATCCCCCAACGTCCCCAAAGCCCCACCTGAAATAAATTTTGTTCATTACAAAATGTGGACAAAATACTCCCCACTCATATACACAAAAAAGAATTGCGTTTTCATGGATAGTTCAGAAAAGAGATTAAGAACTCACATTTCCTTGATGCCATTAAGAACTCACAATTCTTTGATAGTTTTGAATATCCAATATAATAATCATTGTAATTTTCAAGTGTTCCATATACTTTATTATTCTTTTAAATTATATGAAGTTACTTTCTTCATCATTCTTTCTCATATGCAAAACTATACATCATTTATTTTTATCACCACAAACATAACTATAATTTCCTAATGTCATGTAAACTTTTCAGGTTCTCAAAAGAGAAATAAGCTATAATAAAATCATTATAGGAGTCAGACAGAGAGTACAAGTGGACAAGATTCTTGCCTTATCTGGGTTCATCATTATCCCCTGACCTTTGTGAAATGTTAACTCCCGTGTTAAGAGCCATGATCAATCCCTGACTACAACTGGGTGTGGCCCAGAAGCAAAAACAACAACAAAAAAATTACAAAATTTCTAAATCTAAATGTTTAATTACATTTAATTTAATTTATTTGACAGGGGTTCAGGAAATAAATTAATGAGAAAAAATTCAAGAACCTGATTTTCCCAATTCAATAAAAAAAACGAATAAACCCTGTTATAATTCATAAGCTATTATATGCATTATATGCATTACAACATTTACTGTGTAGGTTATATATAAATCTCCTCAGCATTAAAGAAGGCTTATGTTTAAAACGATAATTCCACTTGGTTAAATTTAATGTCATGTATTACATAATTGTGACATTCTGAATACAGCCAACTAACACTTTCTTTTTCAATGCCTCCATGGTTGACTAATCCCTCTTTTTTCTCACTTGAAAAAAACATAATCCCCCATCTTTAAAAAAAAATCAAGTTATAACAAAATCCTATCACCCCAAGAAGTAAAGCTGGTGAGCTAGAACAGGGGGAAGGCACTTGCCTTGCATGTGGCCGATCCTGATTTGATCCCTGGCACCCCATACAGCGTACCCAGACTTCACAACTGCTGTGCTGAGCTGAGCACAGAGCCAGGATTAAGCAAAAGCAGGTTGTAGTAAAATGACACTTAAAAGTAATGGGTTTCAACCTTTTACAAGTGTAAACCACAGCAGTCCTCAGTCTATTAGCTGACAACTGCCTAAAAGAAACCCTGAGAATATCCAAGTGGGCTGAAAACAATAGCAGAGGCCACTAAACCAGTGTGGTCAGTACTAACAGTTGCTTTTGATCTTAAAGACTACCTACCAAATAAATTATAGCAAATGCCCTTTCCTCACAGCCACAAGAGTCTAACGTTTTCCTTACCAAGCATTTGTTCCCTCTATAGCGTAACCATTAATACTAACTGAACAGCATCTCCTTCTAAAATTAAAATGGACAGAAGCCTCCTTTTCCTGCCACACTGGCTGCTATTGTGGCTGCTACCACCCCCCACCCTCCTCAAAATACAAGCATGTTCACACTTCCCGGTGCGTGGCTCTTAGATGTGGCTATCCTTATGATTGCACACTCTTTCTCTCAAGTACAAGCCTTCCTGCATGCTCTCCCACACAGAGGGATGACTAAGTATTTCAGAACCAAGCAATTCAAAGTATCCATGCAGATACCCATTCCACAAACCTCCATGATTTATTAAGAGCTGTGCACCAGGCCTCAAGCAACTCAATACATGTCTCCCCTGGTGTTTTTCACATTTCACCCTGCCAGCCCAACAGAGAAACATTCACTGAACAAAGCAAGAGGCAAAATTCTAAAAATACTGAGATCATGTGGCCAGACCAGCTTTGATATTCAGGGCCAAGGGTTTTCTTCCCTCAAACTTCAGAAGTCAAGTCAGGAAGGATAAACTCAGAGCTGTTAAAATGGAGGGTGGACTAGAAACTCACCCTCTTGTCACTAGTAGCAGAGGGGTTTAAATGATTAGGAATTTTTTAAGTTGACGTCCTAAAACTACACAATATAAAGTAAAATAAATAGCTGGCCAATAATTCTAAATTAAAAATACTGAAGACCAACAAGGTAGGACAGGGCTTAAGGCACCCAACCCAGTCATTGGGGCAGGACAGGGTCTCTTGAGCTTCATGAAATGTAGCTCTGGCAGCACTGCAGGGCCCTTACACTGAACCACCCATCTAGTTGGCCAAGTACCTCTGGGAATGGCTCATTGGCCTTGGTGCACCTCCTGGAAGAATTAACACTAAATTATATTAAATGAACAATAAGTAGCAGCATCCTGAGGGATGGCTCCATGCCTACTTTGCAAGTGTAAAGTCACGAGTCCAATCCCCAGTGCTACCCACGGACAGTGAGCACAGTCCAGGTGAGACTGCCTAGGACAGACCATCTCCTCTGCAATGCACTGCAACCAGGGTAGATAGTCTTCGGAGCACAGAAGTTGTGTGCAAACCCCAGCTAAAGTGCTTCTGCTAGAGATATGCCAGTTCTGTGGCTAGGAGTGCTGGTGGGTGCCCACTGCAGCAACTTTCCTGATGCAGCAATGCTAAAATGGACAGGGGTGTGTGGGTGGTGGTGGTGGGGGGGGGGTAGGAATAGTGGTGGTAGGGCAGAGGTATTGGGAGTGGGTGGGGGACTAATGGGGGTGGTGATGGTGGTATGTAACAAATAAGGGAATAAACATATACCAAAATTACCAAGGTCCTTTATAATTCAATTTTATACTGCAAGAGAGTATAAAGGAGAAAGGTTGAACCAGAGGGGAAGAAACAAGTCTCAGCAATTTCAGAAGCTACCCAAAGTTGGGAGAATCTTCACATAAAAAGAACACAGAGGGATATTCAGGCCTCAAGTTTAAAAACACGAATCTTAATGAAATTGCAAATAAATCCAGATTTTCAATTTGTGGAGCAGAAATGAGACATGAAATTTCTTATTACAAGCAAAGAAAAAGAACATTGGTAGAAAGCAGTGTGAATCTACACTGGCTTTTAAATTATTTTTGTCTTACATAAAATTATTTTGTTGATTTAAGTGTCAATTGCAATTAACTGTTGTGTATGTAAACATTTTATGGGATTATTATGTTACTGACCCTACCCTGATTGGTGATTGTGCCCTACCCTAGGAGTGACCTGGCATTCTGCCCCCACCCTAGGGTGGTACCTGATTCTGCTTCCACCATTGGGTGGTATCTGATCCCACCATTGGATGGTACCTGATTCTGGGAGATAAAAACAAGGGTCTGTGGAAGGCAAGGGGCTTTTTGGCTGAAACTGAGGCTGAGATTTTGGACTTCAGTCTTGTTCACCGAATAAAGCTAATATTTCCACAAGCCTAACTGTCTGCAAGCTGTTTACCCGCCGTTTCACCTCAGAATCATCAGCTGGACGGGGTGGCAGACGTGTGCTCCGAACTGGAGGGGAAAGACCTCATCCTCCACCCCTCCATCAGTTAACCTCTTCAGGGGCGGACTTGCAACATTAATTAATTGCAATTAGTTAAAGGAAAAAAAAACCTACAGCAACAGAAGCACATATAGAGATGGGGACAATAAATGTGTATTGTTGTTGTTGTTATTATTATTATTATTATTATTATTATTATTATTTTGAAATTCTCAGGACACACCTCTTAGGTCATGAGATTTCAGCTTGAGCACCCTGGCCTCTAAGATGGCTTCCAGATTAAGAAGAAAAAAGCTGCTTTTTTCAAACTCAACCCATCTAATGCCAATATCTAGTATCTTACAATGAACATTAATTTTTGTTGCTATAATAAAAAAATGTTTTATGCCCTGGCCTAGCAGGTGGCAAGGCCTTAAAATCAATCGCTGGACCTGAAGGCCACCTGAGTATCAGCTGGAAGGAACCTATTTAAAACAAAACATAACTGGCAGGAGTTTCTAAATTTATGATATGAATTCAGGCCAAAAAACTGTCATCCACTTCAGAACATGCAAATGAGTACTGCCATCCACTTCAAAAATGCAAATTAAGTGAGCAAATCTAGGTACTTACGTTAAGAAGTAACTCATCTTTTGTTTTGAGGGGAAAAGTCTTATTTTCCTTCTCAACTTGTAAATTATCTTCCCCATCTGATAGTGCTAGAGGAAGTGGCATAGGCATACGGGAGGACGAAGATGATGAAGATGATGAAGTAGATGAGGAGCTTGAACTATCGGAATCTGTTTCACTGCAGGAAAAAAAGGTTAAAACTTGGTAAAGCATTATTCAAATGGTGTTAAGATTTTTCAAATAGTTAATAACTGCCTTGATATGAATAAAAGTAAGGACTGAAAACATGACTGTATGTCTCTGAGAAGCTTACAACTAACTATAAGTTGAGGAATAAGGGAGAGTGGTCCTAGATGAGAAAGAAAACTTTTTATCCAATCAAAATCAGAATTCTCTCCCTTTTTCGATATTCCAAAATATTCAATAATTTTTATATTCAAGAACGATATTAGGCCGGAGTGGTGGCACAAGCAGTAAGGCATCTGCCTTGCCCGCACTAGCCTAGGACAGACTGCAGTTTGATCCCCCAGCATCCCATGTGGTCCCCCAAGCCAGGAGCAATTTCTGAGTGCACAGCCAGGAGTAACCCCTGGATGTGGCCCAAAACAAACGACCAAAAAAAAAAGATATTCAAGGATCTGTCATCTTTAATCTACTGACTATCTGAAACTGTTATAAGACATGTCTAACACAACAGTTTTACAAATGACACAGGCATCTTAAATAATCATGTAATAAAAATAACAAAAGAACTATGGACAAGGCATCTCTAACTAGTAACCAACACAAGATCACTTCTTTGCCAATAAAAAGCTGTCCTCAGACAACATATGAACTCTTCAGTGTCACCAACAATGTCAGCCATTCTACTTTCTGAAAATTCATTTAGTGCATTACTGTTCTGTTATTTCCTCAAAGTCCTCTATCACCATTACACCAAGTCTAGTGGACTTGTTCTCTGCTATCATTAAAAAACTAGTAACATTTGACATGGTCTCCCATGCACTTCCTCAGAAACCTTTTTGGCATTCACTAAGTTTATCTAGGTATTCCACCCTCAAGTAACAACTTCTGTCTGCATTGTTTTAAATACCTTTATGAGTGACTGAAAATATATAACAACCGGGCCAGTGAGGTGGCGCTAGAGGTAAGGTGTCTGCCTTGCAAGCACTAGCCAAGGATGGACCGCAGTTCAATCCCCCTGCGTCCCATATGGTCCCCCCAAGCCAGGGGCAATTTCTGAGCACTTAGTCAGGAGTAGCCCCTGAGCATCAAAGGTGTGGCCCGAAAAACAAACAAACAAAAAAAAAAGAAAAGAAAAGAAAATATATAACACCTTAATGCATTCTTTATTTATAATTGATTTTGTGTGGTGGCATACAGGGGTTATTTCTGACTCTGCGCTCAGAAATCAGTCCTGGCTCAAGGGGACTATATGGCATGCTAGGAAACAAACCTGTGTCTGTCCTGGATCAGCCGAGTGCAAAGCAAATGCCCTACCACTGTGCTAATACTCAGGCCCTTAATGCATTATTTAAATCCTGTTTAAAATCAAAAGGTTTAAATATACCCTTTTACCAACTAAAAACATCTGAATACAAAAAGAGTATTATGTGAACTTAGTTAAGACATTAGAAGTCCTAGAGAGGAGTCAGAGCAGGGTGCTTGCCTTTCATAGGACTAACTTGGGTTTCATCACTGGCACCACACATGATCCCCAAAGCCTGCCAGGAGTACAGAGGCAGAAGGAAGCCCTGAGCACAGCCAAGTGTAGCCCCAAAATTAAACAAGGGTAGGGGCAAGCTAAAAGGAAAGGGGAAAGGGAAACAGGTTAGAAAAACCAAAGTAAAAACAAAAGGAAGGGAATCAGGGAATCAGAAAGTTCAACTGGTCTAAACACATTTTCTACTCTGACACCACCCCCTTTCCAGCTCAACCCACTACTAAGAGTAATCCAAACTGCTGGATGTAGCCACTTAAAAATGAAAACATAAAAGGAGGCAGAGAGATAGTACAGTGGGTAGGAAGTTGCCTTACATGTGGCCAACCAGGGTTCAATCACAGAATCTTATATGGTTAGTGAAGTAAATTCTTGAAAGCTAGGAGTAACCCTTGAACTTCAGTAGATCTGACCCCAAAATCAAAATTCAAAGACCAAAACAAAACAGAAAGCAATTAACAATGAAAAGAAATCTGGGATAGTTTTACTGTACTTGATAAGGAATAGTGATTACATTAAAAAATTAGTCTAACTTTATAAAAAATAAAAATCCCAGGAAACAAGAAAAGAAAACTAAGCAATTATCTCTGATAATGACTTGAATATTTAAATATATTTCTAATTTATAACACAATTGCAAGTCAACCATCAAATAACCCAACTGAAAATAGGCAATAGGCCTGAATAGGTATTTTTGTTATAGATATAGGCCTACAGGTATATACATTTTAAAAAAAATCACACTAAGCATTATAGAAATGCAAATTAAAATCACCATGAGATACCAACCCTCAGCAGTTAAAAGGACCACTATTAAAAAGACAAAAGATAAAAAATGCTGGCCTGGATGTATGAGAAAAGAGCTTCTTTTCTTTTATTGAGACTATAAAATGGTATGACCTACAGTCTGGAAGAGCATCAAAACCTTAAAAACAAACCTCTGGGGGTAGGGGGCTCCAATAATCTTACTTTTGAAATTTGAGCAGAGAAATAAAAACAGCAACAGGAGGATCTGGGAGTCATCTGAAAGGGATGGGGGGTGCATGCTCTGCATTTCAGAACCCACTGTGTGATCATTGCACTTCAAGTTTCTCCCCATAGAGATAGGAGTGGCCCCCAAGCTCAAAGTTCCTACCCCAACAAATTCGTAGAAAAATAATCAGATTTATGGTTACCAGTGGCAGAAGATGAAGACAATTGCAGAAAGCTACTGTACAGATAAACTTCCAGGTAAAGGCACTCTAGGAATGTAACATAAGAGCATGACTAGAGTCATGCACCATATACAGGAATGTTACTAAAAGAGTCAAGTAAGTCAAGAGGCAAATCTAAGTTCTTTCCTTACAGAGACTTTTTTCCTTCTCTTGGAATATGATAAACTTATTGTGATAAATATTTGACTCTATGGTCAATCAATCTTGTTATATACATGGCACAGAGATGTAATCGCTTAATAATGTTGAATTTTGTAAAATACCTGATCAAATTAGAAACGTGTAATAAAGTTACTGGCAGAGTTACTGGCAGGGGCCATTACTGAGATTTGTTTTACAATTCTCAGGTTAACAAATAAAGTTGGGACCAAAAAAATAGTACAGCAGATAGGGCTTCTGGCTTGCCAGCCATTAAATCCCTGGCACCCCAGGTGGTTCCCAGACCCACCATGTGTGATCCAAGTTCAGAGCCCTAAGCACAACTGGTATGAGGTAAAAGAAAAAAGATACATATGATTATCAAAGTATTAGAAATTAAATTAGGAAATGAGTACATATAATTCACTGTATTACCTGTCCTAACTTTTTCTTTACAAGTATGAATTCAGCTAGTAAAAAGTTAAGTTTTATCCACAACCTAATGATAACTGAAGTTTAACATCTCCATTTTGGCATCCTGCTGGTGGGTCTGGTGTAACAGAACTGCAAGTACAAAATATATTGGCACTAAAAAATTAAAAATGAAATTGCTTATTTACATTTCCAGCCCAGAACTGTCATCTGAATTTAATTAGACTCATTATGCTATTGGCTCAGCTGGCATCTCAGCTGGCTGTCAGAGAAAACTTAGTTGTTACCTTGTCTTAGAAGTCCAGAGCCCCCACACCACTTAACAGTATCTCTTTGCTAAGCACAGTAGCATCTGATTGCAAGTCTGTTGCAAGTCTGGTCAAAGTGATTTCAATCCAGACAACCATGGTTACATTATCATTGTCTACACATGCAACTGTTTCCAACTAGCTCGGTTCCACTCTCGATTACTGTCTCTCAAGAACTTAGTACAAATCCTCTATAGCAATTAGAATTCATGCGAACCCCTAGAAAACACCTTGCTTTAAATTCTTCAAAAGCGTCTCTTCACTTTTAGAATTAAAACTCTCAGAACAGACTTGGGCTATACATATCAACGCCTCGCTTATTCCTTACAGATAATGTTCACCAACTCAAATTTACTTTTTGTTTACTTGTATCTTTGATCCCTCTCACTAAGAATGTAGGGCAAGCTAAAATAACATACTCAATGCTTCTACCATCAAAGCTTCATATTCAGAAGAAACCCCAGCGTTTCGTGGGTAGAACTTACATAATCTTACAAAACAGCCAGCCATAAACAAATGCCTGGCTTAGTTTATATTCAAGCGCGGGGGGGGGGGGGAGGCCTCAAGGGTTTTACAAATGAACAACAAAAGAAAAAAAACAACCAGCATCAAACAGCAATTTAAAGTAAAAAAAAAATCCCTTAATATTCAGTCCTATGAGAGAAAGAGAGGAGGGAGGGAGGGAAAGAGAGAGAGAAGAGAGAAGACAGAAGAGAGAAGAGAGAAGAGAGAAGAGAGAGGTGGAGCGCCCCGATGATTCAACTCTAATCCCCCCACGCGATTTGCGGGGAACCAGGAAGGGGCGGCCCCAGCTCCAGGGCTACACGTGCGCCCCAAGTTTCTCTCCAGCCTCCCGCCCGGCCCACGCGCGCATCCTCCCGGGCATCCCCCCACTCGGGCTTGGTGGACACAGGCCTCTGGCCCGGTGGGCACCGACCCGACCTGTCTGAATCGGAATCGGAGTCCGAGGTCTCCCAGGACTCGCCGGTGCGCGCCAGGAGCGGGGCGCCGGGGCCCATGACGCAGTTGCCGCCGGGCACGACTTCTGCCAGCGGCATGGGGTGTTGCTCGGGGTTGGGCGCCGGCGGCGGCAACTGCTCCCGGGGAAGCTGCGCTGGGGTGGCCTGCCCGGTGTCCGGGGCCTCCCGATCGGCCGCCAGCGGCGCGGTTGGCTCTGGGTGAGGGATCGAGTCCGGGGTCGGCGCCGCTTGGCCTCGGTCCTGCTCCACGCCGAAGCCGTGGAATTCCAGCGAATCCAGCTGCGCCGTAGCGGCCTCCACTCCCGCCATGGGGGTCAACGCGCGAGATCTCGGCCGGATCACAAACTAGGAGGAGAAACAAGCCCGCGGACGCCTCGGCAGAGCGCGGGGACGGGTGGGTGCGAGGCCGGGCTTCAGCTCTCAGCCCCACCTTGGCGCTTGGCTCCGGTACCTGCACGCGGAGCCACCTGGAGACACGCCCCCGCCGTGTACTAGGCGGCACTTCCGGGAGAGCGTCGGTCGCGGTGTGACGTCATCACGCTCTAGGGGGGCGGAGCCAACCCGTATACTCTTATAAGGCCGAGTCAGTGTCACACTGTCCCAAGTTTCAGAGCTTTCAGTCCAATGGGTGTTGAGTCTCTCTAATTGTCTGTTTTCTACAGAGAAAGCTGGAGGTCTCTGCGCATGAAAGTCTTTAACAGACGTGTCTCGGCACTTCACACGTTGACCACTCGTCTAAAAATATATTAAAACTAAAATAAATAAATAAAAATAAATTAGAACTGACCCATTTATACTTCTAGCAGCCTTGGAATCAAGAGTAATAATGGTGAACAGAATGTTGCTTTTTTGTTGATTTGGGGGTGTGATATTGTGATTACAGTGCTTCATAAAAAGGGTGGGATGAGATAAAAATAATGTAATAACTTTGCCTGGAAATCGTTATTCCAGATCAAGTATATAAGTTTGAGACAAGCAACAAGCTGTATGGATTGAAGTAGAGACCAGAATGGTCTGTTTTCTATTGTAACTTTAGGTGGAAGCAAAAGCAAAAGAAGAATGATTACTTAGGTACATGACAAAAAACTGTGCCACAGATTTTATTTTGTGGTCTGCACAGTAATAAACAGACCTTAATAAAAATTTAAGACAAGTCTTTGGTTTGAAGGAGTTTAAAATCTGAGTGAAGCCTAAGTTAAGTTCTATTTTTTTTTGTTAACCAATTGCACAGAAGAAAATTGAAGTGCAATAAAATGTCTAATTGGACTGGAGAGTTAGGTAAATAGTTAGGGCACTTCCTTTGTATACTGCTGACCTAGGTTCAATTCCTGGCATTCCACATGATCCCAGAGCTGAGAACTGCTTAGTATGGCCCAAATTTCAAAAATAAACTTTTTTTTGGGGGGGGGGGGGTTGGGTCACACCCGGCAGCGTCCAGGAGCTAGTCCTGGCTCTATGCTCAGAAGTCGCTCCTGGAAGGCACGGGGGACCATATTGGATGCCGGGATTCAAACCACAGTCCTTCTGCATCTAAGGCAAACATCTTACCACTGTGCTATCTCTCCGGCCCTAAATAACTTATTTTTTAACTTCTAATCAATGAAGCTAGAAACAACTTTTATTACCAATAAGAACAGTCTAATTGGTTGTTAGTTGTGCTGGTGAATTTGAAGGAGAAAAGTAAAGTAGCTTGAAAATGCCAATAAGTATTTTAAAATAAGAGACTGGAACTTGGGGCAGAGAGCAAGTACAGCAGGAAAGGCCTTTGCATTACATTCAGCCTACCAGGCTCAATTCAACACCATATATCTTCTTCCTCAAGCACCTCCAGGAATGATCCCTGAATATAGACCCAGGAGTAAGCCCTGAACACAGCCAGGGTGGCCCCAGAACAATCAAACTATAAAGAGAAACTTGAATTTGATGAAAAAGCTAAGACCAGAGGATAGATTTGGGGACAGTTCAAACACTTAATTTAATAATCTATTTATCCATTTAACACTACCTTACGCTATGCACTACAACCAGGGGTCGGCAAACTTAAAGACAGAAAGAGCAACTTGAACTGATTTCTGAAGGAATATCAAAACCTGGGAGAAGTAAAAATCAATGCAACATTTAAAACAAATATAGTGCATACATTGTTTCTTAGCTTCATGCTATATACAGGATCGTGCAGTTAGCTGTTGATCTGAAGAAAAAAAAACTTTTTCACTTAACAATGTGAAATATATTAATAGCCAATTAAAATATTTAAGTGATACCGCTCCCCACCCCACCCCCTGCTATCAACCCTATGTAAGAGCCATGGCAAAGTTTCAAAAGAGCCACAGGCTGCTGACCCTGGCATTTCACCATGAACAGGACCCTTCAGTTTATGTTTGCTCACAAGGAGTTAACAGTTAATAGAAGCAAAAAGCTATAAAGTCAGTGATAAATATATTGGTAGGTGTTATAGATGAAAAAGAATAGACACTTTAGGAAATAAAGTAAAATCAGTGTTAAATGTGTTGGTAGGTATTATAAGTGAAGAAAGTGTTACTCTAGAAGAATATTTATGGGTCTACTCAAGAGAGTAGAGAACACTAAAAAAGGTAAGGAAGGCTTTAGAATGATTTAAACTAGGCTTTTAAAGAGTATCACATATATGTTAATTTGAGAAAGAAAAACTTCATAGAAAAGTTCAATAACAAGTATCATGTCATTTCCTGCTTAAATTCCTAAAAATTTCATCATTCTTAGAATGAATCCAAGTCCCCAAACTCTTCCAGCTACACTTTTCCTCTGTTGCCACTTTCCCCTACCTTTTGCTTGCCTGTCCTTCAACATTAACTGTTGGATTACTGATCCTACCCTAATCAATAATTGTGCCCTACCCTAGGCTGTGACCTGGTAATAATATATTGGATTATTTCTTACTTGGCATTCTGCTCCCACCCTAGGGTGGTACCTGATTCTTGTGTATAAAAGCAAGGGTATGTGGAAGGCTAGGGCTTTTGCTAGGGCTTATTCTGGGGCTTTTTCTTCAGCCTTATCCACTGAATAAAACTGATATCTTCTGAAGCCTGACTTCATGTGAGTTTTCTACTCGCCGCTCTCCTGAACCCATATACCCGCCGCCTGAACAGGTTGGCACACGCATGGTCCGAGCTGGAGGAGAAAGACCTCATCCTCCATCCCACCATCATCCAGCCCTATCAAGGGCTAATATTCAACAGTTAACTTTATTAAATCTTTACATATCAACTTCTGGGGTAGATGAGATAGTACTTTCTTTAGGGTACTTACCTTGTACAAGTCCCACACAAATTCAATTCCCAGCATCCACATGTTCCCCCGAACCTTGCCTGGAGTGATTCCTGAGTGCAGTCAGGCAAAGTCCTGAGCACAACCACGTAGGCTGAGCACAACAAACAAACTACATGGTACCTAAGTATTTTTCATTTTTATATTTTTTCTTTTTGTTTTATATTAGTATGATTCTTTTTTTTTTTTTACTCAGCTGCTTCTCAGCTAGATAGGTTGTGTGTGTGTGTGTGTGTGTGTGTGTTTTTTAGGCTAGTCAAGTGAAGCTGTGGGAGTGGAGAAGGAACAAAGAAATCTGTAACTGGCTGTGATTAATTGTAAACACCACTGCAATTGGACCAGCAAGATAGGGTTTTTTCAACACCATTCTGGCCCATTCATTGTGGGTTTTAAAATTATCTTTACTTTTTCGACTTAACTGCATAAATATCTTTTATATTTATTTACTTATATATTGTCTCTAATTTACATCTTATGAATCCAAGTCACTTGACTAATTTATATGTGTTTAACAGTACACAAAATGTTAACAAATCCTGAAAGATTTTATTTATTTATTTTAGGTTTTGGGGCCACACCTGGCTGGTGCTCAGGAGTTACTCCTGCCTCTGTGCTCAGAAATTTCTCCTGGCATTCTAGGGGGACCATATGGGATGCCAGGAATCTGTCCTGGGTCTGTCCCTGGTCAGTCACAAGCAAAGCAAATGCCCTATCACTGTGCTATTGTTCTGGCCCCCCTGAAAGATTTTTGAAATGGAAAAGCAAATAGAGAAAATGAGCAACAGAGTTTGCTGAAACAATCACAGTAAAGAAGAAATTACTTATAGTTTATTAGCAAAGTAAACAAATCAACTAAACTTAAGTAATTCATGCAATTTAAATAAATCTAATGTTATTTAAGAAAGGTTGTTCCAACAGTAAAAATCTTTTTTTAATTTTTTGGTAGAGTTTGCCTCTGTGTTTCAGGATAAGAATAGATCTACCTCTCCCTAGCTCTAAACTAGGTCACTATTTTGCAATCGAAACTTTCTCTAAGTGCTTGAATGTTTTAAAATATCTTGAATTTACTTCATTCCAGAACTTGCCTCTCTTCTGCATTATTTTGAATAGCTACTAAACTTAGCCCAAAATATTTAACCTAAGGTTAAAAGAAAAAAAAAAAAAAAGAAACCTTGAACAAATAAGTTATGCTTTTAGATTACTTGAAACATTTTTCTTGAATTAAATTTCAAAATAAAAGTCATTACAAGGCAAGTACTGACTCCATGGTAGAGTACTTGCCTCGCAAGTTTGTGGCCAGGGTTCTAGTAGGCCCCTGAGCACCTTTGGTGGAAGCTTCTGAGAAGGGACCTAAGATTGGGCCTCAGCACAGCTAGTTTTGACTCCAAAACAAAATAAAACAAAGTCTTATTACATCGCAAAGAAAATATGTAAAAATGCTCACTGTATTCTTTAAAGCACAACCAACAAAGTTGGGTCATTTTTTTTTTCTTGTTCTTTTTTTGGAGGGATAGGGCATTTGGGCCTCCTCACCCATCTGCACTCCTGGCTCTCTAAAAAGGAATCACTCCTGGTTTTGCAGTACCGGAGACTGATCTAGAATTGGGTAATATAAGGCAAGTTCCTAAAAACCAGATGTGATCCAAAACCCAAAAATTAAAACAAATTTATTTGTTGAACCAGAAGGATGGCATGAGTGTTGAAACCTGTGCTTTGCCTATGATAACACAAGTTTCAATTTCTGGCCCCCAAGCACTTTATGCTGTGATTCCCCCACAGCCCAGAACCATTAAAAGTTGTCCAAAATGAGCCTGGAGAGATAACACAGTGGCGGCATTTGCCTTGCAAGCAGCCGATCCAGGACCAAAGGTGGTTGGTTCGAATCCCGGTGTCCCATATGGTCCCCTGTGCCTGCCAGGAGCTATTTCTGAGCAGACAGCCAGGAGTAACCCCTGAGCAACGCCGGGTGTGGCCCAAAAACCAAAAAAAAAAAAAGAAAAAAAAGTTGCCCAAAATAAAAGAAATTAAAAAAAAAATGAACAGGGCCAGAGAGATAGCATGGAGGTAAGGCATTTGCCTTGCATGCAGAAGGATGGCGGTTCGAATCCCGACATTCCATATGGTCCCCCAAGCCTGCCAGGAGCGATTTCTGAGAGTAGAGCCAGGAGTAATTCCTGAGCGCTGTCAGGTATGAAAAAAAAATAAACAGACACCAAAATTTTCAAGTTTATTTGTCTCTGCCTATTACAAAGATTGTGAAAATCACACACATACATACACAAAAATACTACTACCTATCAATGTAATTTCTACTCATTTACTCTGTTTTGCTACTCAAATTTCATGGTGGCTGAACAATTTGAAATCATGTAATAATGGGTTAAAAAGGCAGAAGTTTGGGTTTCATATTGGATACCAAGGATTGAACCCAGGTCAGCCGTGTACAAGGCAGATACCCTACCTGCTATTGCTCCAGTCCCCTAATGTTAATTACTTTTAAATTGAAAGCTTTTTCTAGCAGAAAACTGTTGATTCTAGTTCATATACTGACTATATAGGTAAGTCTGTTCATTCTCAAAAGTCTATATTTCTGGGGCCGGAGCAGTGGCACAAGCAGTAAGGCTTCTGCCTTGCCTGTTCTAGCCTAGGACTGATCCCTAAGCCAGGAGTGCGTAGTCAGGAGTAACCCCTGAGCATCACCAGGTGTGGCACAAAACCCAAAAAATAAATAAATAAAGTCTATTTTTCTGTTGTAACTATTCCTGTAGGCTGTTTTTAATCTTTTGTGATCTTTTTACTACCATCAAACACTCACGAGATTACAAACTCCCTCACATTTTTTTCTCAAGATTTATTGAACACATTTACACATATGATTTTTTGTTCTCAAATCTTAACCAAGGGAGTCTTTCAACTCTAGGTTTCCTTCAGGTATGCTTTGGATTTGGCCTTCTCAGAAAGGTTTTTCTTTATTTCATGTCAGTGTTTTCATTTTCATTTAAAATAAGTATCTCTGTGAGAAACTGTGAGTGCTGCCTGTGTGTGTTTGTCTCCTCTCATGTCTCCTAAACCTCTTGGGAGTGGGCTGAAAAGGGCCCAGAAAATTCGCTCTCCCAGAGGCTCCAGAAGAGCACTTAGCTCCGCTTCGCTACACGGCTGTACGCTCTTTCTAAGGAAAGAATGCCACTGCAACAAGAAGAAAAAAATCACACTAAGAACTGAGCTGGATCACTGAAGCCCAGCATCTCTCCCTGGACTGTCTTCTCTGCTGCGTGCTCGGGCCTAAGATTTGATCCTGTGTGAGGCTTCATCCACGAAGGGCTCCCCTTCCTTGAAGGCAAGTTGACCCACCCAGAAAGGGCTGAGCCAGAGGAGCGTGGCCACGCACATCATTTAGGCAATGAATACCACCACAACACATAGAAAAATCCACAATACAAGTGTGACAATGGGGAAACAACACAGGGCAGCATCAGACATACAGAATGAAGATGACAATTTTGATGACCAGAAAATGGCCAACCACCTAATCAATGTCTCAGATAAGGAGTTTAGACAAGAAATATGGAAGATGCTCAAAGAACTCAAAGAAACCATGGATCGAGTTGAACAGAACACTAATAAGAACCAAGAACATATGAAGATAGAAATCACAAAACTACAAACTGAAATAACAGGTCAAATAATAGGCCTGAAAAACTCAGTAAACGAATTGAATGGCAAAATAGATATGCTCTCCAACAGGCTAACAGAAGCTGAGAATAGAATGGGTGCTGTGGAAGATGAGATAAATAACACCACCATACAGCGGGAGAGAACAGAAAAAAAACTTAAAGCAAATGAACAGACAATGGAAAAATTAGTCAAAGAATGGGAACAGATGAAAATAGAAGTCTATGATAAGCTCAACAGAAACAACTTAAGAATCATTGGAGTCCCAGAGACCCAGGAAGAAAATCTCCAGAAAGAATCAGTGGTCAAGAACATCATTAAAGAGAAACTTCCAGAGCTAAAGAATATATGTGATCAAATTCTGCATGCCCAAAGAGGACCAACCAAAAAAAACCCCAGAAAAAATATCCCAAGACACATCCTAGTCACAACGACAAATCCCACAGATAGAGACAGAATTCTGAAAGCAGCAAGATCAAAAACGGAAATTACATTAAAGGGAACATTCCTGAGATTTACAGCAGACCTGTCATCGGAAACACTCAAGGCCAAAAAGCAGTGGTGAGACATAGTGACAAAACTCAATGAAATAAATGCTTCACCTAGAATACTGTACCCAGCAAAACTCACTTTCCAGTTTGACAGAAGAATACATGGTTTCACAGACAAAAAGCAGCTCAGAAACTTTACAGACTCAAAATCAGTCTTAAAAGAAAAACTGAAAGACCTAATTTAAGACAAGACTGACCAAAAGACACACTAAATTTTGATATAAATATGGCACTAACTCCCAGGACAATTCTTTCTCTCAATGTCAATGGACTAAATGCACCAGTTAAGAGACACAGAGTGGCTAAATGGACCAAAAAACTCAATCCAACCTTCTGCTGCCTACAAGAAACACACCTGAATAGTTAGAACAAACATAGACTCAAAATAAAAGGCTGAAGGAAAATTATCGAAGCAAACAACACCCATAAAAAAGCTGGAGTGGCCATACTAATATCAGATGATGCAAACTTTATACTCAGGAAAGTTGTAAGGGACAAAGATGGACATTTTGTATTAATCAAGGGATATGTACAGCAGGAAGAAATCACTCTCCTAAACATATATACAGCAAATGAGGGGCCAGCAAAATATTTAATACAATTGTTGACAAATCTGGAAAATAATATCAATAACACAATAATTGTGGGGGACCTCAACACGGCTTTGTCCACACTGGATCGGTCAACCAAACTGAAACCCAACAAGAATATAGTTGACCTGAGAAGAGAAAAGAAAGAAAGAGGCCTAGTAGATATATATAGGACACTTCATTCCCAGAAATCTGGATACATATTTTTCGCCAATGTACATGGGACATTCTCCAGGATAGATTACATGCTGGCACATAAAACATACCTCCATAATATCAAGAGGATAGAAAGTTTGCAGGCTACCTTAGCTGACCACAAGGCTCTGAAATTATATGTGAATTCCAAAGGGACACATGTAAAATGGGAATCTTTTGTTTACTTCTTGGGCTAGGAATTTTGTGATTCCCTTATTAATACTAGATACTACTCTTTTTTGTGTGTGTGTGTTTTGGGTCACACCCGACAATGCTCAGGAGAAACCCCTGACTTCATGCTCAGAAATTGCTCCTGGCAGGCATGGGGAACCATATGGGAAGCCGGATTCAAACTGATGACCTTCTGCATGAAAGGCAAACACCTTACCTTCTTGCTATCTCTCCAGCACCTAGATACTGCTCTTAAAGAAGTAAAAAATATATGAAATAAAGTCTTCTGAATTTAAGTGTTTTTGAGTATTGAAGCCAATGTGTTTCTCGGTCTCTTTCCAATACTTTCCTCTTCTCAACTTGATTCTTGGAACCCATCCTACTAGTGGTCCCTCATATGTGTGTTTTTCACCTGTGCTCTTGTGGGATATCTTGGCAGCAAACAGGAAGAGTTTCTGGTAAGAAGCACAGTTGTAGACTTTTTAGTAGTTGCAACACAAATTATTTTTTACCCTTGAAAAAATTCACCAAGGTCAGAGAGATAGCATAGACATAAGAGAGTTATCTCCATGTGGCTAACTCAGTTCAATTCCTGCCAAAATATATGAATCCACATACACTGCCAAGTTCAATACCTGAACACAGAGCCAAGAGTAATCCTGAGTACAGCTGGATGTTGCTCCCAAACCAATATTAATCGATCCTTGATATGACTTTATTCTCTGTTCTTATTACTAGAAATCTGTTTTTATGGCAGGTATTGAACAACAACAATATTGTGGCCCATATGCATCTGTTCTTTGAGTATCTCCAGGAAAGCAAATTCTAGAGACCAAATTATAAAGTTAACTCTTTCCTGGAGGAAAAAAAATTAAAAGAATCAACTTCTATAAATAGTGTTTCAGTTCCTCTTCATTCACATATTCACAATCTGACGATACTAGGAGGTGGAGTCTTTGATAGATGATTACCACATGAGGAAAAAGTCCTCCTTAATGATATTAGTTCTCTTACTAAAGGAAGCATAGGCAGCTCCCCACTATTCTGTCATGTAAAAATTATAATGAGAATTCAGCAGCCTGCAAACAAGAAGAGAGTTCTTTACTAAATCTGATCATTCTGATACTATGATCTCAACCTTCAGGTCTCCAGAAACAAAATTTTCTTGCTTATAAGACAATTCCACTTCCTTTGTTATAGCAGTCTAGACTAAAATGCTCGCTAAGATTCATGGCATAGTTATAAAATGATAGTTTAATTGAATTTTTTGAATAGAATTGTTGCATTCAATGAAGTCATGAAATTTTAAAGAAAATGCCAAAAAGTATTATTATAAAAACCTAACCCCATCACTTAAATAAATATTAGGAATATTAAAAAGCAGAAGAGATAGAGGATTATAAAGAAGGTTTTTAAAGAGTAAACTGAGAGATGATTTTGATTTTTCACTCTCTTCTTCAATCTGCCTTAATTCTCCTGCCATCTCTGACAGCTTAGAAAGGACCCAAACCAAACCAAAACAAATATTAATAAAATCCTAGAAGGAAGAGAATAGCAGGGCTGGACTGAAGAGCAAAGGAAGGTCCCCCACTCCACAATTTGTAGGCAGCTCTGAGACTTCACCTGAAGAAAAGTGAATTTTTTTGGGGGGGTCACATTCAGAAGCGCTCAGGGGTGACTCCTGACTCAGATATTGCTCCTGGCAGGCTCAGGAGACCATACGGGATACTGAGATTTGAATCACCATTTTTCTGCATGCAATGCAAATGCTTATCTCCATGCTCTCTCTTCGGCCCCAAAAGTGAAATTTTTATGCTAAAGTAAAATGGTGGAGAATTAATTCTAGACCAAGCTTCATTTCTGAGTTACAATTGTATTTACTATATTGAAAGACTTTCTCTTGGGGAGTGAACAGAAAAGTCAAAGGGATTGATTTTTTAGACAGAGAGGGAGGACTATTGTATTATTTAACTGGTTGTAGATGTGAGTGAAGCTGCTTTTCAATGGTTGTGATCTGCCATGTTCAAAGCATTACTTGCAATAGTCATAGCCCTCAGAATTTCCCAGCTATCTGCAGATTAAAATCTGAAAACCTCTTCATTGCAGAGTACTCTTTTATAGCTAAGACCAAGAACTTCTCAAAGTCTCACCGAAAAAGCCATCTTCTTTGCAAGTTCAGGATCACTGAAACAAAGACAAGTGGAAGCAAATTTGTAAAACAAGGTTCTTAACCTAAGCCATAGACCAGGGTTCTCAGTCTCAATGTTTTTCTACCAAACATTTCTCACACTGTTTATCTTCACACTTAGTGATGCTTAACAGTGGGATACAGTCTTACTTCTCTGGCTCAAACCCCTTAGCTTCAATGCTGGCTAGATTAAGCAGCCAACTAGCACAGCAAGGGTTTCAGAACTCCTAAAGCTCATTCCATACCAAGCAGAGCTGTGTTTAAGGTGGATACAAGTGGGACTGTAGCCTCCTGGTAAATCACTTTCTGTAATAGTCTCTAAGTTCCTATTTTTTTTCCCCAAGAGGGGATGCACCGTTCCTGGAAGTAATGCAATACCAGCTCAATGCGTGGAGTGGAGGAAGCAAGCACCTGTTCCAACTCCTGGCTCCAAAAATTCATTTAATATATTGTCCTCAGATAGAGGACGTATCAGATATTAAGCTTAATAGCACAGATACTACACTTGATCTTAGACAAAAGGCTGAGAAGTGATTCTAAGTTCCTTTTAAATGAATCTCTAAGGCATATTTAACTGCAAAACCCATAACATATTCTATATTCATCTTTATTTATTCTCCTGGTAACTAAGAAATTTTCCCCAGTCACATTTGACCAAACATTCTATGAATTAGAATGTATTTGTTATTTTTCACTCTCCAAAATGTTACTTCAGACTACCAAAATCAGCACTTGAATACCTCTGTTAACTATTCTAGCATCTGAATTAAATCCCATAGGATGAGGGCCCCCAAATAGTATCAAGAGGCAGAGACATAGTGCAACAGGTAAGCACTTGCCTCACATGAAGCTGATCTCGGTTTAATCCCTGGTATCACATATGACCTGCTGATGACCACCAGGAATTATCTCTAAGGACAGAGCCAGGAGTAAATTCTAAGAACTGCTAGGATGATACCAAAACAAAACCAAACAAAAAATACTAAAAGACATCAAAATTTCCAGTAATTTTTCAATGATCATACTTTAATTAAGCTGAATTAAAAAAAGAAATATGTTAAAAATAAGTTTATATCAACTACTAAAACTTTTTTAATTTTTATCTGTCTAAAGCCATGATTTAAATTCCTTTTCCATACACTTTAATGTATATGCCAATTCTGAGTATTTTTCTTTATAGTTAATAATTCAATCTTAAAGTTACTAAAATTGATTTTACTTTCAAGAAAAATATTAAAGTAGTTTCAATTTAATAAATCAAGACAAATGTTAAACAGAAGTCAGTCAATAGAGGATTTCTGAACCCAACATTCAAAATGTAGCAGCTGTTATCATTTCCAATTTGAGAAAGAAGCAATAAAAGATGTTTTGTTTGTTTGTTGCGTTAGAGAAAAGTGTCTTTTCATACTGACTTGTTGAAATTCACTGATTATTGAGGAATAGTTCAGGGAGGAAATACTTTATTATTTACTGTGTCATGTGTCAGTCTTGTTCAGTTTTCTGAAATGAATATTTAGATAATGAATGCAATCAGTGGGCTATTGTCTGCATTTCCCATGAGAAAGGTGTTATTTAAATACTAGAGTGAGGGAAAGATACTTTGACCTAATTGATCCTGGAGTCTTTTCAGCAAAGACACTTTGATGAACTGATAGAATTTAGCCAAAACATCTCCATTTATATCAGTGATCCTGTGATAACTTCACTTTCTGCCCTTCTGAATCAGGCCCCAGTAAGTAAATAATCCTACTATTTATCCATTCATTCATTCATCCATAAATGTAAGTAGCTCTACTATTTATCCATTCCTCACCTCTGACGGAGACATACCAATTTAGGATATTATTTTGCTTTTATTATTTGTTGTGAACAGCATAATCTAATTATAATTAATTGCTTTAAAGGTGGGAAGCTTAAAGTCATATAATATTTTAAGCAAAGGCTAAATAAATATTTATGAATATATTATAGAGAACTTAAAAAATGAATATAGAAGTTCTAAATTAGTGATCTCCAAATTGTTTTTTATGCATTAAATTAGTCTTTATGCAAAAGCTGATTCAGTGTGTCACAAGAAAATAGACGAGAAGCACCAGAAACAAGTTTATTAGAGTCATAGATTCTCGAAACTGGAGACATACCATATAATAAAGAGCTATGTGGGGAGCCTTTCAGGTAGTCAGGAAGCAGGATTGGTTGGGGCTGATGCTGCCTTTGTTAAGGTTTCATTCTCTAAAATAGTCTGGCAGGTTGAAGAGTTATAATTGTCTACTTGGAATAATTTTAGCTATAAGGATTATATCTTGATGTCTTTAAGGCAGAAATAAAATATTGTACCTAGAGTGTATTATTATAGGGAAGATGTTTGGTTACAAATTGGATTTTTTGCATAGCAAAGATACTTTATTGAAAACTTTCTTATACTTAGTCGGCCAGGTCATCAGGGTTGTGGGGACAATATGTGGTGATGGAAATCAAACTTGGGTTCTATATGTGCAAGGTAAGCACTGTATTTCATTTTATATTTCTGAGTCAAAAATCTAAAATACTTATAGTATCATATTCAAAAATGATTTAGCAGTATGCATCTCCCAAATATGCATGTTCCTTTACTTTTAAATTGTATTGAAAGGCTTGGTAGTCCAGATGCTGCTCTGACACAGAGAAATAAAGAGACAGTCATTCAGGCAAAAGCTCAAGTGGGTTCTTTATTATGGCTGGCCAGAGTCCAGTGCCTGTTCAGAATCAAACAGAGGCAAAAGGACCGCTGAGACATTCTAAGGTAGTACAAGTTCCTTATAAGGGCATAATATAGCTGAGGTCGTACAAGTTATCACATGAGCTTAGGGTTGGTATAAACTTCCTTTTTAGGACAAAAAGGGTTAAATACAAAAAGCAGGTATAAGCATAGAAAATTACAGAATTCTGGTTACAAAACCTGACTTTAAGTTCCATGAGCTACAGTAGTGGGGGCTGGTGTGACTAGTTGTTGACTTCCATTTTCAATCCCCACTTCTTGTAGTAAGGCTTCTAATCCTAGAAGCCATTGTAATTGGGGGCCTCCATCTCCTGATATTTCCAGTCAGAATTGCCTGCATGAGCTAATTCTTGATACTGTTGGCGTAATACCATGAGCTTGACTTCCCCAACCTGAGCCTGAATGAATGTAGTGAGGTGACTGATAATACATGGCCCGATGGCTACCAGGAGTAGGAGGCCCAAAAGGGGCTCCCTAAGGGGTATCAGATATGGGAGAATCCCACCCCATAAAGACCATAAGGGACCGTCTAATAGCCCCTTTTTTCTTTTGGCCAGCTCCTCTTGATGGTGTCTAATTCTGTCTTAAACTACTCCCAATATGTTAGTGTAGAAACAACATTCTTCTTGTCAGGCCACACAAAGCCCTCCTTTCTCTGTCAAGATTAAATCTAACCCTTGCCTGTTTTGTAATACCACTTCAGCCAAGGAGTCGAGCTGGTCCTGCAGGTCACTAATAGATTTATATACCATCTTCACATCTGAAATTAACTGTTGTGAGAGCCTGTTATACCTGTCTATTGATATTGCTAGCCCTTCTTTACCAGTGGCCAGGCCCACAACCCCCCTTATCCATAGTCTGGGTAAGAGGTCATTCTTGCTAGTTGCTGTGCAGTTATGGTCACTGCTGTAGGAACAACAGGACTGTCGTCTTCTGTTCTGGTCCTATGAGCTGACTTAGCTGGATCTTCAGGGCTTTCTTCTTATTTAGACTGTGAATTTCACCAAGAAGATAAGAAAGTTTCTGCTTTCTTTTTTTCAATCCTGCAACTTAAAGGACTGTTGGGGTAGAAAGAACAATAGAGCCCTAAATTTCAGTTGCCTTTCCTGCACTGGGTTAGAAAGAGATGAAGAAATTTCATATCTAGTAATAATTTTCTTACTTTTAGCATTACCAAGGGAAGCATACTTTTTGCTCCTTTTCTTATAATACCCATCTTTGTTAAATGTTAGGGTTGGTTTATTTTTGCTACTTGCTCCAACCTCTGGGATAGATAGGCATAATGTTATTTTTAATTGTCAACTTGGCTTATTAATTTCTGTGGCCTCTCTTTTCCCCTTATTTCCCTGGTAGCTTTGTCTGATGACCATTCATATTTTCCCAAGAGATTTCATCACCTTACAAGTCATTAAAGGGAACGTGGTCAAAGATCATTTTTCTGTAGCTACTTCAGGCTGGCAAGGGACTGTAGTTTCAATTTTTAGATAGGGTGAAATCTCATATTTCCCTAAATGAGCAATTAACTGGTTTACTTTTGCAGTCTTACCACCTGAAAAGGATTAAATTAATTATATAGGGGAATATTACTTAACCCAATCAGGCCCTGGAGCAGTAAATGGAACAACTTGAATGTCACAGTTGTCCTTATTGTCTGTAATGATAGCACAAATTAAACACCAGTAATTAAAGCATTATAGTATTATTAATAAACACAGCTTTGATTTACTTTAGTCAGACTAATGCTTGCATTTGCAATTTATGATCTGGTCTAGTACAACTAGTAAGGACATTTTCATGTAAGTTACTTCAAAGAAGTGGGTTTTAAGTTAGGCCCACTAGAATTTTAATTAACTACAGAAATATTTTTTCTTTCTGTCTTTATCTTGTACCTTGCCAGATATTTGAATACTTTTGGCTCTTCCTTTACAAAATATACAGCATTGTTGGAGAAATCTCCACCTGGGGCATCCCCACTACTTACAGAGCTTTTCTGAGAATAGGTTGTAGACACAGCAGGTTTATCATGTTGGTTGATGAGTTGGTCAGTTTAGCATGATGATTTTGTAGATGGCCGTGGGCATCTCATTCCTTGTAGGAATTTCCAGATGTGGCCTCTTTGTTCTACCCCTCTTCAGGTTTGGAAGAAACTGACCTTAAATCCTCTTTTTTCTTTTCTTGAGACTGAGGGTTGAAGATGAGAGCAGAGCCCACAGGCTGTGGACAGTTAGTGCAGATTCAGAAACTTCTAGAGAAATCTTCAATTTCCTTACTCAGGCCATTCATCTTGGTGTTTCCCTGGTCTTCACAGCCAAATGCTTAAGGGTTTCTGCTTGTCACACCAACTCAACTCCAATTATTCCTCTGAAAGAGAGCTTTGGGGTCCCCTCACTAATTTTAAGATTTCCTGTCTGCATAAGAATCACTCCTCATGCAGAGAGAAAAGCCATATGCTTGTATCTTTTGCAAAGCAACATGATGTCGTGGCATAAAATAGTACTGAAAGGTTCTAGGAAGAGAAAAGGCAAATATTACTTAACTATATAGAAAATAGAAGTTTACTTAGTCTTCTGGCCTTGGTTTATAGGCAGAAGGTACAAGCAATTTATGTTACACAAATTAATTCTGAATACCAGGAAGAAAGCTCACTATTTTTGGCATATTTAGACTTTAAAGAATTTATAATTAACAATCACCAATTTTCAAAAACTTTTAAACTGAACCTTAATGATTCTTTTAAATTCTTGACTATTTTTCTTAAAAATAGCTTTTATTTTTTTAGATGTTCATAAGATTTCTTATTACCCCATTCTTTACTCAATAGCATGAAAACACTATAACATGCTTAAAAACATTTATACTTCTTTTATGTTAACCTAAAGGCATATCAATAATAATCATTTAGTAGTTTGATTGTACAGATTTTTCCTAGTACATATTTTTAATTCCTTTTGCACATCTATAGACTTTCTGCATTCAGCCACTTTCCTTTCTGCATGCAAGGCAAATGCCCTACCTTCATGCTATTTTTTTCGGCCCCTTCTCTTTCTTTTTTACTCATCCTCTGAGGCAGTTTTGCTGCCAATGACTGCCACATGCACCCAACTTAGAGCAAGTCTTTTTTAAGGATTAGCTCCAAGTTAACAGCCTAGAACCCAGCACTTGGGCCCTAGGAACAGAAGCTTTAAATTGTTTACTGCCAATTTGGAACCACTTTGCTAAATATTCTTGCATCTAGTGGGACAAAATTTTCTTATGGCACTTATTAAAGATATTTAACAGTTATGTTGATTTCTTTCTTTTAGATATTTACAAGCTAGTACCATCAAAATTTTCACATTAAAGCTATTTTAAGACCCACCATTAAGTTTGGTTAGATAAGCTTGAAATAAAATTGAGTTGCTTTAACAATAACATGCATTTCACAAAATTAACAATATTGTTTAAAAAAAACAACCATAATAACTTGCAACATTTTCCACCCAATTGTTCATCTTAAGAAACTTCTAAGTCAGAGAAATTTAAATGCTCAATTTTTTTCCTTTTTGACTCTCAGCCTTTAACTAAAAAAAGACATTCTTCCTTAGCTCCAGTCCTTCCTTTGACATGTAAAGGACCTACTGAAATTACTCTGTCTACACCCCCTGCGCCCGCCCCCCCCAGATGAGTCTGGGAAGACAATAACTAGCCCCTGCCTTGGGGCTGGGTGAATTCTTTTTTTTAGATAAAGTCCCGTCTCTCCAGGATGGGGAGTTAAAAAAAAGCACTTTTTTTTCCCAGCCAAAAAGCAGCCAGTTAGCCTTTGCTCCTTTCTCTAGATACATGTTCATTTTTTCTGGCCTTAACTAACACATGGCAGGAAAGCTGGGTGATTGCAAAGTCCAGAAATTCTCCAGGAAATATTTATCCCCTATGACCATTGAGAAATCTGGAGTTTACGATCTTCAACACCCTCTGCCATGTCCCTAGAATAACAAAGCCAGTTTAACACACAATTTTTGGCCTAAGGAGAGGTAGCATTTTTTCTAGAGTTTCCCTCCATGTTTAAATCAGACAAAGAAAACATGGAATACAGAACCACAGACAAAAAACAAAACAAAACAAAACACAACAGACAGACTGACAATGGTGCCACACTGGAACATTTCCAACGAATACATTCCTTAACACTTTTAGCCTTTAGAATCAAGTCACGATGGAATGACCCCCTAGCTGGCCATCCAACCTTAAAAGTGGCCACTCTGCTACATAGGTGGTTTGACACTTTCCTTTCTTGATGACCAGGGAACGATTTTGTGCCCTGGTCCTTCCTTCTGACCAGTGGTCCAGAGTAAGAGACAAAGGGGTGGTTTGCTGCTGACCCATAATGGGAGAAATAAAAAATCAAAGGAGTAGATGAGAGAAAGACAGGAGGGGACAAAGGAAGTGAAGAAAGAAGAGTTCAAGAAAATAAAGCCAACACATACCTACATACTTTCACAAAAGGAAAAACAAAAATCTCAAAACAAAGATCTCCAATTAAAAGAAATAGGGTTCACCACAGCAGCCTGAGAATGTGTTCCCACTGTGGCAAAATTGAACTCCTGGGGCTCCTCCAGGGTCGTGACCTATAGTTTTTGAACTCGTCAGTTCATTACCACTTGGAATCCACGGCGAGTGGGGACTTTCAAGTCCTCAGTCACACTACCATTCCCATATTTCTATTTCCAACACACATCAAATCAAGACCAACAATACAAGACACACTGCTATTTTCAACACACATCAAATCACGACCAGCAACACAAGACACACTACTTAGAACCCACCGAGTTGTCGGTTCACCACTCCTCTCCGGAAAGATCAAGGACTCCTGGCTGGTTCGCCAAATGAAAGGCTCAGTAGTCCAGATGCTGCTCCAATGCAGAGAAATAAAGAGACAGTCACTCAGGCAAAAGCTCAAGTGGGTTTTTTATTCTGGCCGGCCAGGGTCCAGTGCCTGTTCAGAATCAAACAGAGGCAAAAGGACCACGTGGCTTTCTTTGTTCATCCTTATATACCATAAGAAGGGGATAGGGGATAGGGATGACTTTCTTATAAGGGTATAGCATCTGCTGAGACATTCTAAAGGTAGTACAATTTCCTTATAAGGGCATAACATCACTGAGGTAGTACAAGTTCCTTATAAGGGTATAACATCCGTTGAGACATTCTAAGGTAGTACAAGTTTCTTATAAGAGCATAACATCCGCTGAGGTAGTACAAGTTATCATATGAGCTTAGGGTTGGTATAAGCTTTCTTTTTAGGACAAAAAGGGTTGGATACAAAAAGCAGGTATAAGCATAGAAAATTACAGATTTCTGGTTACAAAACCTGACCTTTAAGTTCCATGAGCTACAGCAGTGGGAGCTGGTGTGACTAGTTGTTGACTTCCCTTTTCAGTATATAAAATGTGACCTTAGTATTCCATTTATGTGTATTAAAATCCACAAAAAATAATCTAAGGGGTCGGAGAGATAGCATGGAGATAGGGTGTTTGCCTTGCATGCAGAAGGACGGTGGTTCAAATCCCGGCACCTCATATGGTCCCTCGAACTTGCCAGGAGCGATTTTTGAGCATAGAGCCAGGAGTAACCTCTGAGCGCTGCTGGGTTTGATCCCCAAAATAATAATAATCTAAATTAAAAATAACACACTTTAAATGAAACTTAATGAAATAAAGAATGCAACTATAATACTCCAAATTTACAAGCAATGTATACTTTATTTTAATGGTACAAAATTATTTTCTGTGGGGCCAGAGAGATTGCTCAAAGGACTGAGCACATGCTGGCACAGTTGACCCTTATGTTCAATGTCTATACTACATGGTTCCCTGCTAGGAGCAGCTGCTGTCCCCCAGATTTAGACATATAATACTCTAAGACAGTAAAATGGGTGAACACTAACCGGTTGACAAAATCATATTGAAAAAAATAATAAGACCACACAACGTATGGGTACCCATGTTCTGGCAAACGGGTGTGAAAAAATTTAATCTCCATGCTGGGAGTATATATAGGGCAAAACCATAGTCTTAGGCATGAAAGAAATTTCCATGTTGACAAATGACGGGAGGGAAGAGAAAAACAGAAACATTAATAGTAGGCCTGTTAGTATTAACATATGACTGGCTAGGCTTAGGAGAAAAAGATCTTATAACAAAAGATGGAAAATTTGTTTGACTGCTATTTAGGGGCTAGGCCCAGAAGACAGGGTCTCAGTGAGAAAGTTGTAGCTGCTTTCTGCTGTAGTGTTTTCTGACTTGGCATTTATATGTAAATACCACTGACAAGGAGAGAGGAAGCTTGT
The DNA here is from genome assembly GCF_024139225.1 of Suncus etruscus. Classification (NCBI taxonomy): domain Eukaryota; kingdom Metazoa; phylum Chordata; class Mammalia; order Eulipotyphla; family Soricidae; genus Suncus; species Suncus etruscus. The sequence continues at coordinate 99,669,396 of NC_064850.1, read as the reverse complement.
CTTTGTTTAGCTTTTCGGTGCTGGGATTTCTCTGGGCAAAAGAATTTGATTGAGGCCATTTTTCGGCATGTAATTTTACAAGGGAGAAATAGCCAAATAATATGAAGGGAATGTAATGTCAGTACCATGACATGAATCTCAGAAATATTGCCAGTAATCCACGTACAAGCAGAACATCCACAACGGGCCTGCTGGATAAACATTTCTTGGGGAATAAGTTATCCATGTCAGGAATGTTCAGAATGCACTCTGCTGGGCCTATTGTATCACCATTTTAATGGAGATGCCTATGCATGGTCCAACAATTCCCCACAAAAACAAAGACGTGGCCGGCAAAAAACAAATAATAATTATTGTTGTGGTCTACATGTCAATTTTAAGATGATAATTTAATAAGAACAATGTTATTGAATGTTTTATTATTTGAAAATATTCTATTAATGCTGATATAAACAACTAAGGAAAGGGGGTTTACTGGAGTGTTTTATCTAGACATTTTCATAATGCAAACTGAATATGTTATTTAGTGTGCTTGAGCACTGAGGTGTCAAATTAGGGTATCCACCCTTTGTATCCAAGAACCCCTGTGGACAGAGAAGCTGAGAATCTAGTAATATTAAGACATTAAAACACATTATTATGAAATACTTCCCCTGGAGTCTCTGGCTTCCAATCATAGTCTGCACCCACAACCCTGTATAAGATCCCTAAGACATTATTATGGACCTTTGCAGTTCACTCTGTTGTTTCCATTGTTACTGATTTCTTTATGGTATAATGGATAGTCAAGGTTCTGTGTTGTACTTCTTCTATTTATTTTGGTCACTACTTCCTAGTAAATGTTGACCACTATAGTGCTTGGAGTTTTTACTCTATTAGACTATATTATTTGTTCATGGAGTATTAAATGCATATATGGTGTATATTCTAAGTACGTCAGAAAGTGCTATCATTCTGTGTTTATCCTTCATCTTCTGGCATACTTCATTTAACATATTTTGTAGATCCATCCACGTTGCTGCAAAGTCTATGATTGTATCATTTCTAATTGCTATGTAGTATTTTATTGTGTATAAATACCACATCTTCATGATCCACTCATCTTTTGTTGAACATCAAGGCTGGTTCCAAATCTTGGCTATTGTGCTGAGTGCTGTGATAAATAATGGAGTGCACACATACTTTGGGATGAATATCCTTCTGACTTGGGGATAGATACCCAGGAGAGCAATTGCTGGATCATGTGGCAGCTCAATTTTGAGTTTACTGAGCACTCTCCACAATTTTTTCCATAGGGGTTGCACTAGGCAGCATTCCCACCAGCAGTGGATGAGAGTTTCTTTCTTACCACATCCTCACCAACAGAGATTGTTCCCATTATTTTTGATGTGAGCCATCCTTACTGGTGTACAGTGGTACCTCATTGTTTTCTTGATTTGAATTTGATAATGAGAGAAGGTGAGCATGTTTTCATGTATCATTCTTCCTCAGAAAAGTGTCTATTCATTTCTTGTCCCCATTTTTCTATGGCTTTATTAGAATTTTTTGGGAACTCACCTTTCTGAGTGCTTTGTTTATCCTAGAAATCAGCCCTTTATCTGACATGTTGAGTGCAAAATTTTTTTCCATTGCTTTACCTGTCTTCTAATATTAAGTAGGGTTTCTTTTTTTTTTCTTTTTTTTTCTTTTTTTTTTGTTTTTTTTTTGTTTTTGTTTTTGGGTCACACCAGCAGTGCTCAGGGGTTACTCCTGGCTGTCTGCTCAGAAATAGCTCCTGGCAGTCACGGGGGACCATATGGGACACCGGGATTCGAACCAACCACCTTTGGTCCTGGATCGGCTGCTTGCAAGGCAAACGCCACTGTGCTATCTCTCCGGGCCCTTAAGTAGGGTTTCTTTGGCCATGCAGAAACTTTTTAGTTTGATGTAGTCCCATTTATTTAGATTTGATGCTAAAGTTCTTGCCATTGGCATTCTATCCTCAAAAACTTTTTTGATACATAGGTCTTCGAGTGTTCTGCCTATTTTTCCTCAATAAATATTATGGATTTGGGTCTGATTTCAAGGTCTTTAATCCATTTTGAGTTGACTTTTGTGTAAGGTGTGAGGAATGGATTAATTTTACTTTAAATATATTCCAGATATCATAAAATTTATCTGAATACATTTTATTAAGTGGTTAGTATATAAGATGTACGTTTTAAAAATAAATCATAACATTGTTAACACAAATATTTAGCAACTATTTAAATAATATTCTTATTTTCATTTTTATTTTAGTTGATTAAGCTAATGCTGATATTTATTTTTAATTATTGTAAAAGATGAAAAAGATGCATCATAAAGAATATATGTTGTGAATGATAGTAGATATAAAACATATTATTTTGTGATGAAGAATCCCTTGATTACTTAAATATTTTATTGCATTTGAGGTAATATTGTTGTAATAATGTTATTGTTTTTGAAATACAATGTTCCTGTGCTTCTATCACCAGCAAAGTATCAATAGTGCTCCACCATTGTCCTTATGTCAAGTCAAATCTGCCTCTTTTATCCTACCCCCTAATTATCCTCCTACCGCTGCTTCATAATATCAATTCTGTAGTCAAAATCCAAAGGTTCTTTATTGGATTCTAGCCATTTCCTTGTATTGCTTCTTTATATACTACATATGAAAGAGATCATCTGGCATTTGTCATTTGAGCATTACTAATAAAATATTTAAGATTTGATTAGCTGAATACTATTTTTAATCTTGCAATATATTTGATTAAAGCAATGAGATATAATTAGCATAGCATTGTTTAAGTTTAAAGTTACAAAGTGGTTTTGAAACAAACTTTTGATTTGAAATTACAATATAGTTACTATCATAGCATTAATTAGCATCACCATCATATCACACAATTATCTTTTTTGGTGTGAGAACATTTAAGATCTAGTCTCTTAGCAACATTAGAACGTATAATACAATATTTTTAGCTATAAAAAGAACTCTTGGGAAACAGTGTTCAGTTTGACTGTCATCTTGTTTTCCTCTTCATTTTAACTAAAATCCCTATAAAGCATAGGTTTCTTTGAAAAAAATTTTTCTAAATCATATGCACATATATATAAATACTACTTCAGTTAAACCATGTATCATAAAAAGTCATATATAAACCATAAATCTAATTAAGTCACATTTAAACATTGATGTATTAACATTTTAAGTAAGGAGATTAGTGCTCTTTTATCTAGAACTCAGTACTGAGTGTTCATATTATTCTCTATATCTCCTTTTATAATGAACTGTTGCTAATCTAGAAAGAACAAGGACCTTAAGGTGAATTTCTGTACTTAATATTAGTAGAATTTATATTCCCTAAATTCTTCTGACTAAAAAATAGGAAAGAACAAGTATCAAACAATAAAATACACTAATATACATAAACATAAATGAAATAGGAGTTGTCAAATTTGCACTCAAAGAATCATCAATTATGCTTCTGACTTGAGAGTAAACTTAGTCTCAAAGTTCTCTGAGCTTTGAAATCTGTGCTTAGCTTTATGTCAGTCCTTTTGGAACTTTCTTAGTAATTATTAATTTAAATATTTTATCAGCTTCTTTTTTCATGTGGATTTATAATTGTATCTGTTACACTATTTGAAGTTATCTCAATCTACTTTTTATTTTGTGTGGAGAAATTTTCCCTTAATTTACTTCAAGCTTATGCCTAGTGTACTAATGAACCATCAGAGAATTTTTTTTTTGTATTTTCAGCATATCCGTTTTAGTTTTTCTTAATTTTCTTCTCTCTATTAATGTTGCCCAGATATATGTTCTTTTTATTGTGTGTGTGAATCAAAATAGTTAATATTAAAATAACTTTACTTAGAAAGATGTGAAGGGAGAGAAAGAGGGAAATGAATGTTCAGGAGAGAACATGGCATTTCCAAAGTGAAAAAATGTGAGGAAGAAAGACTAAAATCAAGTGAAATGAAAAGCTTTTTTTCTCTATTGGGAAGACTGCTAACGATCCCCTCCCCCTAGTGAATAAGTCATGTTTCTTTTTTTCTTTTCTTATTCTTTTAAAGACTTGTTTAAGAGCTGGAGCGATAGGCATGGCAGCAGGGCATTTGCCTTGCAAGTGGCAGACCCTAGATAGACCCAGGTTCTGTTCCGGCATCCCATATGGTCTCCGGAGCTTGCCAGGAGCTATTTCTGAGAGCAGGAGAAGCAACTCTCTAAGCGCTGCCAGGTATTATCCAAAATTAAAAACAAAACAAAACAAACCACAGAAAACCAGACAAACCCAGCTAAAGACAGGAATTATTCCTATTATACAGAATGTCAGTGGCCATTGTTCAGGAGGTGACTCTTCCCTTCTTCCATCAGTGCACAACTGAGATTTTCCTCAGGTCTTCATCATTAGAACCAGTGTTGAAATAATTTCAGGAATTTTCTGTTCAAATATTACTGTTGGCCGCTCTTCCTGAGACTTCATTTGAGACATTGTGGCCCATTTTTTATGCTGTTTTGTTTTGTTTTGTTTTGTTTGTTTTGGGGCCATAGGTGGCTATGCTCAGGGGTGTCTCCTAACTCAGTTTTCAGGAGTCTTTCCAGGCATTGCTCCAGAGTTCATGCAATGCTGGAGATCAAATTAGGCCTCTTGAATAGAACAGCTTGCACACTAACCCTTTGAGCTATCTCCTGAAAAGCTCTCATGATTTTTATGATGATTTACAATCTTTTTGTCTTTCATATTTTAGTTTGGACTTTTTCACACTGAATTATTTTTCTTTATTGTCTTTTGATTCTGTTATGCTTAGTGGTTTTTTCAATATTAGACATGTGCAAAATTATACATAGTTTTATCCCAAGATATTTTTCCACATACACGTAAAACAGCTATTCCCTTTTAATATGATACAAAAAATCTCAGGTCTATTTCATCATTAAAATGCTTAAAATTTCAGCTTAATTTTGGAATTACCCTTGATTCTTAGGGTACAATTTTCCAGGACCCAAGTATAAAACTAACAATGTTTGCTAAGTTTTCTCCTTCTTTATAAACCTAAAGATTTCCCCCATACTTTTTATTTTAGGACCATCTGGTGATGCTCCTAAACTGGGCTTACTCCCAACTTCACTCAGGGATTAATCCTGGTGTGGCATGAGGAATTATATAGGTGCTAAATGTTGAACCTGGGTCAACCATGTGCAAAGCAAATATCTTCCCATTGTATTGTTCTCTGGTCCCCAGAATCACATTTTTATCATTGAGTGTTTGGGGACAGAGAAATAGTATAGCTTGATTAATTTACAGAGTTTCAGTTTTGTGACTGTAAAAGTCTTTGCTTTGCTTTGTACATGGTTAAAATTGGACTTGACATCCTGAATTCACATCATCTCTTTGGGATCTTGGTCTCATACATTTTTGCTACTTGGCAACTTTCCTTTGCCTTTAAATAGATTTCAATTTGATTCAAACTTCTAGTTCTTACGAATAGAAATAAAGTAATACTAGTAGTTTAAAAAAGACCATAAAAAGTAAAAAAAACATTGCTTTGTTTATATAGCTTAATGATTTGAAATGTAGGCTCCATAAAAATTAATGTATTAAATAAAGTCTGATCCTATGTGTGCTTTTGTTTGTTGGTTTCATATTACTGAATATAACAAAAATTAGCTTTAATAATTATATTCTTTAAAATTTCACCAAAAAACACATAGTAGATACACTATGTACAAAGATTTTTTTGTGACTATCTTGCAAGCACTAGTTCCAGATAAGGCAACAAAATTTTGTACCAGATAACAATTGCCAACTAGCCTGTGGAGTTAAATACAGCTGTCTGGGAATTGTGTAGTTAAGCAGGGTCTACAGCTGACAATTTTCTCCTGAGGATTCTCTAGCAGTTTGTTCCATGTCATGATTACACAGAGCTTGATAACAGGCTTAATTATTTTTACATATTTTAAAGGTCATACCATGAGAAAATGTTAAAGTTTTTCAAAAATTATTTCCTTCCTTCCTTCCTTCCTTCCTTCCTTCCTTCCTTCCTTCCTTCTTCTTCCTTCTCCTTCCTTCCTCTCCTCCCTCCCTCCCTCCCTCCCTCCCTCCCTCCCTTCCTCCCTTCCTTCCTTCCTTCCTTCCTTCCTTCCTTCCTTCCTTCCTTCCTTCCTTCCTTCCTTCTTCCTTCCTTCCTTCCTTCCTCCTTCCTTTCTTCTCCCCTTCCCCCATTCCTTTCCTCCTTCCCTCCTTCCTTCCCATCTTCCCTACTTCCTTCCCTCCCTCCCTCCTTCCTTTCCTCTTTCCCTCCTTCCTTCCTCCTTCCCTCTTTCTTTCTTTCTTTCTTTCTTTCTTTCTTTCTTCTTTCTTTCTTTCTTTCTTTCTTTCTTTCTTTCTTTCTTTCTTTCTTTCTTTCTTTCTTTCTTTCTTTTCTTTCTTTCTTCTTTCTTTCTTTCTTTCTTTCTTTTCTTTTTCTTTTTTCTTTCTTTCTTTCTTCTTCTTTCTTTCTTTCTTTCTTTCTTTCTTTCTTTCTTTCTTTCTTTCTTTCTTTCTTTCTTTCTTTCTTTCTTTCTTTCTTTCTTTCTTTCTTTCTTTCTTTCTTTCTTTCTTTCTTTCTTTCTTTCTTTCTTCCTTTCCTCTCTTCCTCTTTCCTTCCCTCCTTCCTTCCCTCCTTCCTTCCTTCCTTTCCTCCTTCCCACCTTCCTTCCTTTCCTCCTTCCTTCCCTCCTTCCCTCATTTTCTCCTTCCTTCCTTTCCTTCTTCCCTTCTTCCATCTTTTCCTCCTTCCCTCTTTCCTTCCAGATCGTGTAAATTCTTAATATTTGATATATGCATGAGAGAAAGAAAAAGGAAACCAATCTTTAGATTTTTGCTGACTTCTTAAGAATACAAACTTCAAACTGAATACAATATCTATCTATAGTCTTATAAAAGTAAAGTGGAGTAAAGTATTCATCTCTGAAAGTACTGGGCATTTTTTTTTAAAATAATTTTTATTGTTGTAATCCCACCCTGCATTCTTCGTGTAACCTTACCTACAAGAAAGACCCTCCCAGTTCTGGGAGGGGTCTTGGGGAGGTTACAAAAGGTTTGGCCTCAGTGGCAAAAGGGGATTTGCATGGATGGAGAAGGAAGCAGGAGGAGAAATGGCTGAAAGACAAGTTAGGATGCTGGGCTGAATAAGGATCCAGTGTAAATGGTTATGATATAGGCCACACATGTTGGCAAGGGCAAATAAAGATGATCTCTCTGGAAGCCTGACTGCATGTGAGTTTTCTACCCACTGCTATCCTGAACTTGCAGACCGCTGGCTGAAGGGGGTTGCAGAAACACCTTTCCTGAGCTGGAGAAGAAAGGCCTCCATCACAATCCACTACCATCCAAGCCCATCCAAAGGGCCTTTTATTATTTAATACTACAATTGTGACCAAAGTATTGGGAATTTTTAATTAAAGGAGCACTAAAAAAAATCAGTGTTATTAATAATTAATATACATAATTTTAATTAGACGAGCTCTAAAAAGCAGGGTCATTATAAATAATACGATAATTCTGCTATATAAGAACTTTTGTTTCAAATAATTCTATGCATTCAGGTCTTAAAATATTTGCAAAGGTCAGCATATATGTAGGATGCCCCAAATTAAGTTTATAATATTTTTATAATAACTATTCTTTCTCTTATATTATGATAATTATTATCTTTCTCCACTGTATAAGAGTAATGCAAGATGCACAATATGTAGATAAAATAAGAAAACTAAAAATCAGAAACACTTTGATGTCTTCTAACTATAAATTTCTTTTAGATTTCAAATTGTTTGTTAAATTATATAGCAAAATATTTTATTTCTTTGTATATCAAATGTCTTATTAATTTCAATCTCTAATTCTTTAATGTTTTCTAAATATGGTGAGTAATTGATAACTTATAATAATATAATCTTGAATAAATAAGAAAGTGACTAATAATTTCTGTTCACATTTATTGGTGTATAATTTAATGTCATTTTTAAATTTTTTGCACAACAGTTTAAACTAGACAAACTAGAATATATTAAAAATAGTTTTCTTTTTATTCTGACAAATGATAGATATTTCCTAAACATATAGGATTTAATGTAAGTATTTACATATTTTGCATGAAAATAATTTAAATAATTAAATAATTTAGGAGGGTGGATGTGAATTCTTTGAAAATTGTCAGGTAATTCATATGTATAAACTTCAGAAATTTACCCATAATTTGAAATAATTTATAATATTTAAACTGTGACACATTTGCAGGTACTAAAGTTTATTGTATCATTTATTTTAGTTGTAAATTAACAATTTAATCGCATTTAAAAGAACATTGAATAGTATTTAGAGATGCTTAAATATTTAGATTACACTCTTCAAATTACATTTGTAAGCTTATTGTTCTTCATTTTTTTCTTGCATATGTTGTCTTCAAATAGATTCTGCTTGATTATTTTATCACATATAGACTATAGATAATAACATTAATAAATAACTGTCTTATAAGACATAAATAAACTTAAAGTTTTCTTAAATAGCCATAAATTTAGTTTTTTTCTTTCCTATTTATTTACAGTTAGTTTACAATACCATACAATCTCAAGGGTAGATTTTGGTACTTCTCTAGCTATAGGAATCACTTCACCACCACAATTTGGTCATTCCAAACCAATAAACTCCCAATTCATTCTTCTACCTTCTATTCCCACTGTTCCCTTTTCTCTCCCTATCTCAGCTTATGTTCTTTTAAATATTAATTTGCTCAAACAGCACTTATGGTGTAGTGATGGGTTGTGTTAATTTTTCTGGTACTTTGGCGCCCATGTACCGTATTTTCTGGCCTATAAGATGACCCCCTAATTTTGCAGTTAAAACATAGGTTTAGGCCTATATTCGCTGTATCAGACAGAACGTTCCTGTGCTGCAACTGTATCTTCCACAGTGAGCCAATTACAACAAGCAAAGGTCCAAAGGTTATACTGTAGTAGACTTCCTCTCTGACTCTGGCCAATCTGAGCAGGCTTTTTACAGTGTAGATTCATGTCCAGAACATTGTCTAATTTGCATGCATAAAAAGCCTGCTTGGATTGGCTGAGTTAGAGAGGCAGTCTGAGCAGCCGGGCAATGATTGGTGCAGGATCGAGTTGAAAAATCCAATTTGTGGCAATATTCAGACAATTTTCGTTTAACAGCATATTGAAACATTTTTCGGGATATACTCAGCGTGTAAGATGACCCCCGATTTTCGGTTGATTTTTTTTTTGTTTCAATAGTCATCTTATACGCCGGAAAAATATGATAGTTAGTATTGGGGACCATGTAATGTTAGGGATCAAACTTGGGTGGGCTTCCTGCATGCAAAATATAGTCACTAATACTTTGAGCTATCACTCTAGTTCTATTTTTTAATAATTAATTTCTGAAAATTTGATAGTGATGTGTCTTGTGTAGTTTATTTTAGATTTATCAATTTGAATGTACTCTCTGTTTCCTGGACATCTATAATATTTTATTACTCAGGCTTAGGAACTTCATAGCTATTATATATTTTTCAATATTTTTTTTCTCCTCTCTATTTTCATCTTTTGGAATTCTTACTTTCTTGTTATTTTTTTCTATTTGCGATATTAGAGTTTAACATGCTTCTCATGTTTTCTTCATTTTATTCCTCTATGTCCTATTTGAGTCATGGTTATAATTTTATTTTTAAATTCTTATATTTTTTCTCTGTGAGATCAAGTCTATTATTAATCATACTTTCTATTTTTGGTTAGATTTAGCTTGATGTAATCTTCATATTTGGTACCTCCGGTTTTATTTTCCAGCTTCTTTAATAAAAAAGTTTTTTAAATTTCTTTATTAAAACACCATGATTACAAACATAATTGTAGTTGGGTTTCAGTCATAACAAGAACACTCCCCTTCACCTTGCAACCTTCCCATCACCAATGTCCCATCTCTTCACTCCCCACCTGTATTCGAGACAGGCTTTCTACATCCCTCACTCACAGACATTGTTCTGGTCAGCTTCTTTAATAAAAATCTATTTGAATAAATAGGTATATTGAGACCTGCTTCTCTATGTTTAATTTGGATTCTCTAAAGTATAACTTTTTTATTTTTTGGTGTTTGAGTGAGTCACACCCGGCAGCGCTCAGGGGTTTTTTCTGGCTTCATGCTCAGAAAGTCGCCCCTGGCAGGCACAGGGGACCACATTGGATGCTGGGATTCTAACCACCGTCCTTTTGCATGAAAGGCAAACGCCTTACCTCCATGCTATCTCTCCGGCCCCTAAAGTATAAGTTTTTGTTGTTGTTGTTGTTGTTGTTGTTCTTTTGGGACACACTCGGTGACACTCAGTGGTTGTTCCTGGCTATGCGCTCAGAAATCGAACCTGGAAGCCAGAGCGATGACACAAGTGGTGAGGTGTCTGCCTTGCCAGTGCCTGCTAGAATGGACAGCAATTGGATCCTCCAGCGTCCCATATGGACCCCTAAGCCAGGAATAAGTTCTGAGTGCATAGCCAGGAGTAACCCTTGAGCATCACCAGGTGTGACACAAAAGAACAAAAAAAAAAAGTACTCCTGGCTTGAGGACCATATGGGATGGCTTGGGGTTCGAACACATGCAAGACAGATGCATTACCATTTGCCCCATTACTGCTCCGTCCCCAAATGTGTAACATTTTTTAAATGGTATCTTTTCTTGAAAATAAAAGTGGGGCTGTCTTGTAAGCAGTGGTCAGGAGGCCTAGGGACCACTCCTGGTAACTTTCAGCCAACCAAGTCAATGTCTGACTCAAGATTCAATATAAGAACTAGAAGATATTATTCTGCTCAGCTCTGCCCTGTAGAGTCAGAATTTAATTGGTTCACCCCAGCAGTTCTTTGCCTGTTTCTAGGATTGTTCCCCAGGAATGCTCCACATGATCATGCGGTGCTGGGATGGAACTGAGTTTTGCTACATGCCAAACATATGCTATTGTTTTATCTGTCATTTTCTTCAATTCCTTTTCTTTACAATGAATTTTGAAGACATGTCATTTTCTTTAAGGAATCAATTTAATTGTTCTAAGAGGGGACTATAGTTTTTATTTTCTGCTCACACATTTGAGTTAGTTTTTTTTTTCTCTCTACAGTGGTAATATGTCTTTAGTTTTGAAGATCTTTGTTTTTATTTCATCATGGAGAGAGGGAGATAATGGGGAAGAGATGAAAAAGATTTTGATTACAGGATTAACAATGGAGATTGAAAGTCCAATCAGAAGCAAAGGCTGGAGACCTCCATGCTGTCCCTCTTCTACATGGCCAATAATAATGTCTGTTCACTCCAAATGACAATGCTGAGTTTTTTTCATTTCTGAATTATGGCCCAGATACTGTGATACATTCTGAAGAGAAAGTTAACCCCTGGTCCAATAGCTACTATACTGAACCCCCAAATCCCTGTTAAATAGCTAAAATTCTGAGCTCAATTTCTACCCGGAGTAATTAGTCAACACATTTTCATAGTTATTGACTTTGTGGCATTTACTTCTTTTTTTAAGTAAAAAAGCAAGGTTTATTTGGAGATGCTGAAAGGAAAGAAAAAGGGAGGGAGGGAGGGAGAGAGAGAGAGAGAGAGAGAGAGAGAGAGAGAGAGAGAGAGAGAGAGAGAGAGAGAGAATATAATGTGATCAGAGGAAAATATGGATTTCTCTAAAAGTAGACAAAGCCCCAGTACACTTGCCAACATGTATGTAGGAAAACTGAATACCAACATCGGAAACTATGTACACAGGCCCAGGGAACACATGTACACATCTCCTTTGTTTAATGTTGGCTTCTATAGAGTTTTTACAACCTACCCCCGAATGGAACTTTCTACCTAGGTAAGTGTCTGTCTGTGGTTAGGGTGGATGGCAGGCAGTATTTGAAGATCTTTTATGCTAAGGATCCATTCTAAGTCTACTTCTCTGGAGTTTCTCTTGGTGGGATCTTTTGTTTCCATGGGTTTGATCAGTCAATAGCAGTGGCAACTGCTGTACACTGCACCGTAACATAGATACCTTCATTGAATGGCAAGCCTTCCAAGTTTACCATTCTCTGCTGGGTGCACTCACTTACAAAGTCATGGAGAATTTGTCTCCTAGGCCAATTAGGCTGGTGCTGATAAGGAATTTGTGGCATGTGTGATATGTAATTGATTTATAGCTGTATAACAGCAGGGAGCTTTGCTTGCTAGTATGCATTTTACCATTTGCAGAAGTTAAGCCTTAGCAATTAATTAGTTTACTAGACAAGGGCCAGAGATGTAGCTAGCATCAGAACACTTCCCTTGCGTGTCTGAGACCCAGGATTTGATGCCTAGCACCACAAAACAAAGGAAAACAACCCCAAACACCTACCAGTATCAATCAGATATAGTAACTTGATGTAATAATACTTTAATTCTAGTCAACAAAATTATTGTAAAATTTACTAACCTATATAATTTTAATGATTATTTTCATTGCCAAGCTCAAAATATTAAGTGTGACATTCTGTTGCTTCTGTGTTTTTAAATAATTCACCCAGAAGATTCTTGAATTAAATTGATAAAATTAAGAAGATGACATTCTGCCCAGTTTACTCAACTAGTTAGTTGCTCAATATTTGCTTTATTGTATGGGATTCCTCAGTAATTTGAAGTCTTGAAACTCCTGAGAATCTTGAGGCTGGAAGTGTGGACTTGACAGTTCAACTGGTTGGACTCAGCATCAGAATACTTCTTAGAGCTTAGGCCATGTAGATCTGAGATTGGGACTACAAAACTATGTAGATAGAACTCAAAGTGTCATATGGTGCAAAAATTGAGCTGGAGGCTTTCTGCAGGAAAGGCACACACTCTATCCCTTTGAGCATCTCTCTGGCTCTTCAAAAGTTATTTTCTCACATATCAAGTAATGTCTTAAACCCTGTCTACATACAGTACATGAACAAAGCAATGAAAAACAAACTAGTTTTCATGGCTCAAATTATGTAAGAATTTGACTTCTTAAAGAAGAGAGAAAAGAGATCACTTTGTCTCACATTTTACAGAATTAAAAGCATTAAAATGATGTCATTATCATCAGAGCAATATCTCAGTAGGCTGAAATACAGATTTAGTATGCAGGAGGTTCAGATTAAACTCCCATTATGGTACCAATATGGCATGTCCCCCAGAGCTCCACTAGGAACAACCTTTGAGCACTGATTCTGAAATAGATTCTAATCACTACCAGGCATGGTCCTGATACCAAAGAAAGAAACAAATAATTCTATCATTTAAAAAGCAGAAAATATGCATTTGTGACAATTTAAAACAAACAAAAATTCTTATACTCTATGGAACAATTACATTGAAAATATATGACTGTTCTTAGAAAAGTAGGAACAGAATTATCATATACTACAGTAATTGTAAATATAGGTATTGCCCAAAAGAAATAAAGACATGATTTTAAAGTGTTAGCTGCATTCTCCTGTGCATAGTAGAATTATTATTCATAACAGCTAAAATACATAACAGGCAACCTAAATGCACATTGATCAATAAATGATTGAGAAAAATAGGGCATATAGAGTATAACTTTAGGGAATATTATTCACCATTAAACAGAAGGGGAGGGCATTGATTTGGCTTACCCTGATTTGATCCCTGGAACCCTACCCCATCCGATCTCTCAATAGGGCTGATCCCTAAGCACAAAGTCCAAAGAAAGCCTTGAATAATACCAGGTTTGGCCTATAAACAAATATACAACCCCCCACAAAAATGCAAAAGCAAGGGAAATCTGATGTTACAACATGGATGAATTTCCAGAATGTTGTGCAAAGTAGAATAACTCAGCCACAAAAAATAAACAAATATATAATTATACATAAAGTAGTCAAAATCATAGTGATCAAAAGTAGGCTGAGTAGGTTCCAGAAACCGAGGGTGTGGGGAATAGGGAACACTTGTTTAAAGGTTTCTAGTCATTTAACAATTCAGTTTTAGAGATAAATATGATGATGTTTGATGATACCAATTAAAAAATAGCAACATTTTATTATTTTACAATTAAATAATGTATTAATTCAGTTAGCATATATTAAATTTAGTATATTTTCTGAGTCATACTTTTGCACTAAATAATGGCGATTCAAAATTGAAGAATTAGTTCCCACTCGCACAGATTGAACACTATTGGAGAAAAGACAGATGCAAAAATAAGTCATTTGAAAATAATGTCAGTGAATGGATAGAAAAGGCAGAAAATATGGGGAGTCTAATTAAATAAATAATTCAAAGAGTGAATATGTCTAGCTGTCTTTGCACCAAAAAGCAAGTTATCTAATTGCAACTTTGCTGTTTACTGTATGAGGTATTGAGGGGCAGGGAATGTAAGACAAGACTCAAGGCACTTGCCTTACATGCAATCTACTGCAGTTTGATCCCCAACATCATATCATTAACCAAGCACTGCCAGGGTGACTCCCAAAGTACAGAACCAAGAGGAGCCTCTGAGCCCTGCCAGGTGTGTTTCCTCCATTCAGAGACACAGACAGACAGACAGACAGACACACACACACCCGCTAGCTATATTAAAAAAAACATGATACAATATAGAAATGGACAATTCTGTATTTGTTATTAAATTGCACTGCTATGCCAATCTGTTGCCAGTGAGAAATGTGGGGAACTAGGGATTAGTGGGGTCACAACAGGGAAAAAGTTTATTACCTTCTTTGCAAGACCTCAGCACTGAGGAGCTCCAGGAGGTCAGAGCTGGTAATAGTGCGCACATACTTCTGTTGTGTCACCAAAGAGCTCAACCTCCATTCAGGTCTTCCTATTTTCTCAGGAAAATGTTTCAGTAGGTGACAAATAGCAAAGAAAAGTCTTTTTATTTAGGAAATATGAGATATGCAGTAAGTAAAAAAAGGAAGAACCTAAAGTCAAAGAAAAAGAATTCAGCAACCTAAAATGGGATGCAGGCAAGGCCAGAATTGGAGTGTGCTCTGTTTGCCTTTACAAAGTAGGTTTTCTGGGTGGCTGGTTTTCTTGTTTTTGTTTTTAATTATACCAACTAAAAGCCTTTTTTTGTTTAATAGAGAACCCATTGCTAGGGTGTTGCCAAGGGATACAACTTTGAAATTTTAGTGGTCTCTTTGTTTTGTTTTGAGGTTTTGCCCACTGTCCTTAGGGGCTTCTCCCAGCTCAGTGGCTTGGGAATGAACTCCAAAGCCCCATTAATGTAAGGAAATGCGTTTTTATTCAGCCACATAACGGACCCCGTGATTATCTTTTTTTTTAGTTTTGTCAGAGACCTTTCTTGAGGGACTGGAGGGGTAAACCTTTTTGTTCTTAGGGCTTACTCTTCTCTCTGTACTCAGAGATAACTCCTGGTAGTGGACCAGGGAACCATATGGAGTACAGGGACTTAACTGAGACAGCTATGTCCAGGACAAACAGCTCAAGATGGGTGCAATCACTGCAGCTTTTGATCATACTGAAGTTTTCTTTCTCTGGAGTGGATCCATCATTTTCCCTTTGGGCTAGGTTATTTAGAATTTTAATAGGCCTTTATTCTTGTGAGTCACCTCAAAAGGATGTTTAATCTTTATGACTTTTGGGTTGGGGAAAGTGTTGGTGACAGAAAGATTTCTTCTGAATTAAAACTGAGTTTTAATACTTCCCAAAAGTCCTTGCCAAGGGATCTAACTACCTATTTGTCTGTCTGCCTACCTGCTTACCTCAAACCTAAATGGTGTCACAAAGTGATTTCAGCTTTTCTAATTTAAATTTTTAAGTGGCTGAGACAATTAACTCACCGAAAATCTGTTCAGTTTTCCTGCCCCATTTCAAGATGTGAATTGCTTAAAGTAGTCTGAAGGAGGAAGTTGCAGGAGCTGAAAAGTCTTTCCTATTATTGGAGAGAAAACAAAAGCCTGTGATTTTTTAAGATTAGCTGGCACAGGGAGAGAACAGGGCTCTCAGAGGGAACAGTTACTCAGTGCCATACCAAACTGGTGCCCTGGCTCTTTCTTGAGTGTCAGCCCTGCTCCCATCTAAGGAGCTCTGACCTTACTCTTTCCCTTTTTTTCAAGAAACTGCTTCCTTTTGTTTTTCAAATGTCAGGTAATTTTTTTTTATTGTCTCAATGACACCCTCTGTGGCACTGTGTGTTTCCAAAAGATACTTAAAAAAATAGAAAATATTTTCAGTCCTTATGGTTCTCTAGAACTTGCCATTCTCCAGAAAAAAGGCAAAAATCTATTTTGCATCCTTTGAAAACAGGCATTTCTTCGCAATAATATTAACAAATCAAAAAAAAAAAAAAGACTAGGTGATATCTTGAGTTGGGCTGGCTAAAAAGGGTTTCTATTTATATTATCTTCTTTCTTAGGATTCAAGTTTTTGAAACTCATCTATTATATTGTGAGGAAGCCATGCCATAAGAACCCTTACCACTGTTAAGTGTTTCACTAGAATATGCCAGAACTTTAAGTAGTCAGACTTTCAGATTATTTTTCCAGCTGAAACTTCCTCAAGTATTGTGGAAGAGACACAAATGATTCCCACCACTCCATATTCAAATTCTTAATACAGATCTTGATGATAACAAATAGCTATTTACTCCACTTAGTTTTAAGATTATTTGTTTTAAAACTAGTTGTATGTGGCAGGGATTCCAATAAGTTATGAGAAAGCCAGATACATGTTTATTGTGACTCCTCCTAGTCTATTTATCTCAGATGACTTAAATAGACTGCACACTAATTACCTACCTAGCTGATAAGAGAGGAATTTCAACTAGATATTATAAGTGGCCAATTATATTGTTATGTTTAAATTGTTTCATTTAAGTCTCATTTACTATAAAGGCAATTGTTTAAATTAGATAATGAATGGCTTGGGAGTAAGAAATAATAGTATATAAAGTGGAGTTTGGGCTAGGTAATTGTAACTCCACCCTGGATTTAGGTGTACCTACCTGAGACCCGCCCCTTTTCTGGGAGGGGTCTTGGGAACTGGATATTAGGTGTAACCTTACCTGCAAGACCCCTCCCATTCCGGGGAGTGGTCTTGGAAGGTTATATAAAGCCAGGGGATTGGGGTTTTTGCCCTTTTGGCTTTAGGCTGGGTCTTTGCCTCTTTTGGTCTTTGACCAGCATGGAGGTCAAAGGGAGATGGCTGAAAGGAGTTAAGATGCAGGGCTAGCGAAGAATGGCTGTGCTTGAAAGGTTATGATAGAGACCACACATGTGGTGGATAGGGTATGAATAAAGTTGATGCTTCCTGATGCCTGCCTGTGAGTGAGTTCAATACCCGTCGCTTTCCTGGACCCCAGACCCGCCGGTTCATGGGGGATGAAGCCACGTGGCCGGGGCCTAAGGACAAAGGCCTCCATCCTTCACCATCCATCGCCATCCAGATCCACCATCGTTAATTATTTGATTCTACAGGTAACTTTCTCTTGGATACCTTATTTATGCCCCAGATAGAAAGCAACAGATCTCATTTATATGACCTGAGAATAAGTAAAGCCAAGATAACTGGGAACCCCTGGACTATGAGGAAAGCAGAGAAAGTATTGGGCCCAGCAAAACTGTACAGAGTTGCAGGGATTCAGGTCCCTTCAGTGTTCTATCCCAGATCTTAATATAGATGGAAAGCTATACATGGATTAATATATAAATCAATCATATAGATATGATTGGTCATATATATGATAATATATGTTATTCTATCTATGCAGATAATTCCTCCCATCTTCATACATTGGGAGGTGAGGGTGACAGTACCTGACCCTTATTCCCTGATCCATGGACAATAAACAAGACAAGTGACACTGTGCATGCATGAAAAGAGAGTGATCTGGACTTCAATGAGGGACCTAGAACCACTAAGTTAAATTAGCTATAAGTTGTTTTTTCAGGAACATCTGGAGCTTTATATGAAAATCATTCATGCATCAAAGGACCACATAATTAGTAATTAAACCTGTATGTGTGGCCCCAATATGGGTCAAAATGGTGAAACTTATGCCTGGTATATATAAGGCCCTGAGTTCTATCCCTAACTCCACAAGACCCCCTTAAAACAATTGGGTGTAGATCTTGTGGTCTCTGAGTACTGTCAGATATGGCCTTAGTGGCCCATGCCACTGCATGGATAATTCTAAAGGAACAGTGAACTGTTGTGCTCTACTTCCAGACTAAGTATTCCTGGCAGTGTCTCTGCATCCCCCCCAAAAAAAACTCTGCTTTGAGGGGCCGGCAAGGTGGCGCTAGAGGTAAGGTGTTTGCCTTGCAAGCACTAGCCAAGGAAAGGACAGCTGTTTGATCCCCTGGCGTCCCATATGGTCCCCCAAAGCCAGGAGCAATTTCTGAGCACTTAGCCAGGAGTAACCCCTGAGCATCAAATGGGTGTGGCCCAGAAAACCAAAAAAAAAAAAAACCCAAAAAAACTCTGGTCTGAATCCTTATCAGATAATTAAATAGTTTCCAGACACTGCCAGGAGTAATCACTAGGCATAAAGTCCAGAGTAAATCCTGATCACTGCTAGTTGAATCCAACACTACTGGCCTAAAGAAAAAAAAAATGGAACTAAAGCAATAAGACAAGGTTATTCACTTATATTACTTCTATTTAATTTAGTATTAGGCTATCAATATTAGCAATCAGAAAATAACAAAATAGAAAAAGAATGCAAAGGAAAAATTAAGCAAAACTGTAAGTGTTGGATATGTGATAATAATATAAATAGCAAACCTTAAATCTCCATTGAAATGCTATTGAAATAAATTATGTATATGACAGTAGCTGTTTTTGTATATTGACAAAATTAATACACAAAAATCTATTGCATTTCTACTTGTAAAATCAAATAAAAAGAAATTTCTAGTTATAATTTAGTAACTTAAAACAATTTTTTAAAACAGAAGTACTTATGTAGCAAATACCATGAGATTACAAAAGACAGAACAGGGGCCAAGTGTTAGCACATGCCAGAGTCCCAAGTTTGATTCCTAGAACCTCATGTTTCCCTGAATACCATTGCAAGTCATCTCCAAAGCAGTGAGCTTGGAGTAGCCTCTGTGCATTTCATTATATGACCCAAAAGCGGAGAGAGAGAGAGAGAGAGAGAGAGAGAGAGAGAGAGAGAGAGAGAGAGAGAGAGAGAGAGAGAGAGAGAGAGAGAGAGAGAGAAATGACAGACAAACAGAAAAAGAGAGAATGAATAATGCATTAAGATGGTAAAATGGAAAGACAACCTGAGTAGCCATACAGAGAGACTGATATAAAAATGCCATGCAATTTCAATAAAAATTTCCCCAACAATTGTAACATATCTCTATAGTTATATACAGCGTTTCTAATTAATTTTTGCAGTTTCAGGATTAAATTCAGGGCTTCTATAAGTGAGCAATGTACTCTATTACTGATCTACAGATTAAGTAAATAGAAAAAATATTCAAATTTATTTGTAATAATAAAATACCTCAGATATTTAGAACACAAAGAAACTGATTTTAAAAATTATGTTCATTGCACTGGTATTTAGAATAGCTCAGATTTAGAAACAACCAAAGTGTGAAATAACAGATGAGATGATAAGGATTCTTTTTGGAGGGGTTGTTTTAAGGGTTTACTTCTGGCACTGCACTCAGAAATCACATCTGGTGGGGTTTGGGGCACCCTATTTCCAAACCCTGGTCAGCCATGTGCAAGACAATGCCTTACCTGCTGATTATCCTATTGCTCCTGCTGATAAAGAGATTTTATCCTAAAAGCAAAGCAAAAATTTCCATATTTTCTTCAGCTCTTTCTGTGCATGGCCCAACACCTGTCTCCTATGGCTTTTGTGTCTTTTCTGTTTGGTCTTCATGTATCTTAAAATGACCTCTGAAAAATAACAGTCCCCTTAAAAAGTTTCATACCAAATTTACATTTCTTTAACATATCTTTAGGAAGTCAGTTTGGGCAACACCCATCAGTGCCCAGGGGTTATTTCTAGCTCTATGTTCAGGAGTGACCCCTGACAGTATGTTGGAAAACATATGTGGTGCCAGGGAAACAGGCTGTAACACAAACACTTTAAACCCTGCACCCTGAAGAGATTTGGCCTGAAGAGATTTAACCAAATATCCTCTTTTCCCTGCAGCAGGAATATGTGAAGTACTCTTGAAATGCAGCAAACAAAGGTCTCAGGAAGCAATTTTAGCTAGATTCTAAGAAATGCAGAGATTTGATTTTGGGTTTTACAATGCTGGCAATGATGATATGAAATTAAATAATTTTGAAATTTATAGCATTAAAAACAAAATTCATAATAATTTATCCATAGGAATACATGAATAAAGCTTTAAGGGCCTAAGATACAGGGTTGAAACAGTGGTGAATGTGTTTGTCTTGTATGCAATTATTCCTCTGTTTGATCCCCAACATTGTATATGTTCTCATGTGCACTGTCAGGAGTGATCCAAGAACATAGAGCTAGGAGTAAGTGTTTAGCATCACAAGGTGGCCTCAAAACACACACACACACACACACACACACACATATACATACACAAACACTCATTCATACACACAATGCTTTAAAGACGTTAAAGAGATAGCTCAAAGGTCAGGAGAACGTGCTTTGTCTTTTGGAGCACAGGGTTACTATATGATTTCCATCTGCTACTATATGATTTCCATCTCCTCCACAGCAAGTTGGGTGTGGCCTAAAAACAAGCAATAAAAAATGATTTTTTTCTCAATTTATTGTATTTAAATGATAAAAAAAGCAAATTATTCCAATGTTATAGAAATATTTTATGAAGACAAAGATGGAGGTATTTTCAAGAAGCACTCACATAAATACATTGTACTACACCGCTTAACAAATGTATTACACAAGTATATTTCCTTTCTAGAAAAAAAGCAAACACAAATCTAATTTAAAATTGAGTAAGAGCAAGGTTTGTATATAACAGTATAAATTAAACAAACACTGTGAATCTGTGTAGTGAAAACTAAAGGAAAACAAAAGGCAGAATTACTGATAGCTGTGACCAGTGGTTTTTTGTTTTTAATTATTATTCAATATTTTCAGATAAATTCTGAGGCATTTCAAAAGAAACAAATGAAAAACTTCAAAAGGAGATTTATGACAGTCTTAAAATAGTTCATATTTTTAGGAATTTTAAAAAGAAACAGACACATAAGGTCTTAATAAATTTGGTTGACTTAAAATAGCAAAGCATCACTAAAGTTGATAAGTCATAACTAGCAAAGACAAAGAACAACTTACCCATCTGGACTGAAGATAATGTTAGTAAAAAAGAAAAAGAAGAAAAAAAAGTACTGGGAATTGTGGCTTGAAAAGGAAGTGCTACCCTAATTTTAAGAAGAAATAAGATAGGGATCTAGATAGATAGTGTAAGAATTATTTAAGATTCTTTCCTTGTATGTGTTCAACCCCAGTTCTCTGAAGACTGCACTTACGGAGTCCCATGTGCTTTCAGGAGTGGTCTCTGAGTACAGAGCTAGGAGTTAGCCTAAGTACTAGCGTGATCTTAAAACCAAGAGAAAAAATAATGGAGAAAGTTGAAAAGAGAATAGAATAAGAACAAGAGGCAAAATTGGGTGATTTTTCATCTGATGTGTAATTATAACTCACTTAAGAAAAAAAATTGACAAAAAAATTTTGAAAAGGGGCTGGAGAGATAGCATGGAGGTAAGGCGTTTGCCTTTCACGCAGAAGGATGGTGGTTCGAATCCCGGCATCCCATATGGTCCCCTGTGCCTGCAAGAGGCGATTTCTGAGCCTAGAGCCAGGAGTAACCCCTGAGCACTGCCGGGTGTGACCCAAAAACCGAAAGAAAAAGAAAGAAATAAAAAAAATTGTATATTGGCCATATCTGGCAGAATTCTGGTACTCTGGTATTACACTCAGAGATCACACCAGGTGGTGTCGGGGATCAAATCTATATTGTGTGCATTCACATAGCATTCGACTTGCTGTACCATCTCTCCAACATCTAGACAATTTTTAAGAAAATATTCTCAGGTAATATTCTTGCCTTGTAAAGATAATATCTAGAACCAGAAAGATTGCTCAGGTGCTATGAACCATCCCTTGCTTGTGGTTCAACTCTGGTTTCATCGCTGGCACCACCACAAATTCCCTGAGGACAAATGTTAGTGAGGAGTAAACCACTGAGCACTGCTGGTAAACATTAAACCTCTCTTTTTCCGTTCATGATAAAAAAGTTTATATTCTAGTTTTTATTCTTTATAAACCTATTTATTTTTGTGTATTTAAAAATACCAATTTATAACCAAAAAAAGTTAATCACTCTTATCTCAACAGTTGAAAGAAACTATTATTTTGGTAAAGATTAAAAAAATTTCTTTGTTTTTTCTTTCCCATTCATTTGCCATTGATTTTAGTATGTCTGATGTTCTTTGGTTTGTGATAGCACAACTGACTGTGTTTTCATATTAGGTTGTGGTCCCCTGGAGAATTGTCCCTCATTGTGTTATTGGCAAATCCCAGTGAATTTGGAGATCAAATTCACACCCACAAGCAAATTGTCTTTCACTGCACCACATGCCTGGGGTTTTGGAAGACAATTATTAAGGGTGTATTGCCTTATGCATTTATATTGTTTTAATATTATTAAACTTGAAATTTCAAATAAAACACAAAAGTTGACAAGAAAAAAATGAAATATTTTATTTTCTATTTATTGGGTCACACCCAGGTAAGTTTAGAGCTTACTCCTAGATCTGCATTCAGGGATCACTTCAGGAAGGACTGGAAAAGCATAAGGGGTTCTGGGCTTTCAACCTAGCTTGGCTGCTTAACAAGTAAGCTCTTTACTCACTGTTCTACTAGGCACTTCTTAGGTGTATTCATTGTTCAGGAACTTTATATGAAGGTGCATATTCGGTGCCAAATGAGTTGTATGTTCAGAATATAATCATTGTTCTCAAAATCTAAAAGCTGGTCAGGTATTGGCTTTATAAAATTAAGAAAGAAAGAATAGAGAGATGAGGAAGGAGAGTAGGAGGACAAAAGGGAAGAAACAGATAATGGTCAGCTTTAACTCTTACATAATAGAAATTATTGATTTTCTGTTTTAATTATCTAAGAATTTTATATATATTTTGAGCTAAATAATGTTTATAAATATGTACTTTAGGAATACTGTGAACCAGTTTTTTTTCTATTTTTTCAGGGGAGAGTGTGAACACAGTCCCCCACTACCACAAATTATGCAGTCGAGTTTCCCACATTTGGGGAAATCGCAGGGGTCAGCACATCCGGAGTGCCTCGCCCTGGGGAAACCACCTTCGTGATCATGGTAACTACCCTGCCAGGTAAGTATGTGTGAACCAGTTTTTAAACTGGTTTGCTATCAAAATAAATCTTATCACTTATGATTAGTAGTTTACCTTCAAAGCAAAAGTAAGAAACCATAAATTTATATAAGCTATATTAAGAAATTTTGAAAACTGGTATTTTTTATTATCAAAAATAACAGCCCTTCTCTCTGAAAAATTTTCTAAGTCTGAAGAAGAAATTCTCAGTTTCTTCGATCTTTACTCTTCTAGTTGTTTCTCTGAGATGCTCAATTTTTTTAAAACAAAACCTCTTCATTAGATAATTTATGTACATAGATTTAAAAACTATATGACCAAAATTCTAAGGGTAATCTTCTTATTCTCTGTTTCTATGGCAGCATCCATTTTTGGAGATGAGTAAGATGTAATACACAAGCAAGCAAGACTGTGGGAAAAGGCTACAGAATGAAATATAACTGGGAAAGAAAATTTGATCCTACTCTATTTAATTTAAACAAAAGATTTAAGAGGAACAAAATTCAATGTAAAAAGCATAACTCTTTCTTTCTTGAACCTTCAGGTAAAGTAAGAATATATAGAGTTTGTGAATCTTCTTATTGCTAGCTTCCTACTTAAAAACTAGACTTCTAGGCTCAGAATGATAATACAGAGGGCAGAGAACACTTGCCTTGCATGCAGTTAGTCCATTTTCCATCCCCACCATCCCATATGGTCCCCTGACTATTGCCTTGAGCAATTCCTGAACAGAGATCCAGGAGTAACTCTTGCAGGTATGGCCCCCAAAGCAATAAAATATATAAGTAAAGTCAGGTAGAATCAAGTAGGTGGGGCAGCCTTGAAACTGTAACAAAAATAACAACAAACACAACTATATTTCTTTGAAGCTTTTCCACTTAGATACCTTACCCATGGACCCCCTTCATTGTGATTATGTCATTTTCTCAATTACTATTTTTTTTTTATTCACAGAAGATTTAAATCCCTCACCCCTTTTTAAATGCTGAACACTCTTTGGGGAAATGTATTGTCTCATCCCCTCTCTGATTTCAATCTCAATTTCTTCCTTAGCTCTCATTTTGGCAAAGCCATTCCCACCATTCCACTCAAATCTAGAACTTATCATTTGTAACTATACCATCAAGAAGCCTTCTATTTTAAAAAGTGTCTCACACTCTGGCTTGTTTGCCTAGCATTAGTAGCACTGGTAACTTATCATTTCAATTGCTCTAGCAACCTGGTCTGCCTCAATTAGCCAAGGTCATTTTCAATAACACTGGTTTTCTCTTTCTTTAAAACTTCTTCTTAGTTATGAGCAGTAATAATTCTTTTAATAAGAATAACTATTCTTATTACTTTTATGCAAACACCACAATGATCTTCTGACTGATAGATGCACTAGAAAAAAATGTATCCTTTGTTAATTTTCATTTTTTACAGACTCAAAATACATGTTGTGATTGAATATACTACAAAAATGACGAATAAAGGCTTTCTAACAGTTTTCAATTCAAAATGTTCTTGAATCCTATTATAGTTAGCCTCAATGTTCATTTTTTTCCTTTCAGATTGGAGTATTTCTGTCATACAGTTTCTTTTTGAATGTCCAATATCACTTCCTTCACTCCTTTTGATTACTCTGTTGCAGTAAAGGAAAATTTCAACATAATCAATAATTTTTTTCATAATCAATAATTTAATAAAATCCCATTTTGTTAGTATATTCATTTTTTGCCATTAAAGAGGAAGTGTTTCTGCTTCCTTTAAAGGATCATTCTTCATAGAGGGCCTGGATTCTGTCTGTTCTTCCTTTCCCACTTTTCCCTGAACAATTTCTTCCCTTATGTTCGATACCTCCTTTTCTCCCTAGCCCTGGGTTCCTACCCTGACATTATCATCTCATGACTCCATGGCTCTTTTTGCCTTCCACACTGTTAGTATGCTTCATTAATTTCTTTTAAATTCTCTGCCTTAACATTTATTCTTGATTCTATTCAAAAATTTTTTTCTGCTCCCATCACCATCACCACTTACCAACTGTTTAATTTTGGTCAAGACCTCAAATATTAGTTCTCAAGTAATTAAATATTTATTAGCCTAATCTTTACTGGACCCTCAGCAACATAGATATCACTGACTACTCTCTGCTATTTGAAGTGATGTATTGATAGTTTCCAGTCTCCAGCTATTGTTTGCTTTTTATTTCAAATGCTACCTCAAGAGTCTGCAGAGTTTTTTTCTTTAACCTGTAAAACTGGAGTTCTTAAAATGAACTGGGATCCTAGATCTTATCTTTAAAAACCTATTCTCCTAAAGTAGCATTGATTTATCTTAATTTCATTCAGATCTTTTCTTTTGACCTTTCCTCTTAGCTGATGGTTAGTATCTATGTATCAGTAATCTCCACTAACCTTAGATACTTTAAAACAAACAAGTTCTTCCACTTTCAGTGACTTTATATAGTCACTTAAGTGTATTTCACAAAATAATAGTCACAAAAATGTATTTCTTTCTTTTTCTTTTTGGTAAACAGTACAGTTTGGTGATATCCAAAAGCATCTTTATATTATGGTAAATCTCAGATGTTTTTCTTCTTATATTTTACCCTTCTAGGGCATACAGTCATTCTGTATTCATTTGATATGAAAGAAAAGTGAATGAAGTGTATTTGTCTATTGATCTGCACTATTCAAAAAATATTCAATGTGTTTTCATTTGCTCCATGTTTTTTTTAAATTTTTAATAAGATAATTTTTATTTTGAACATAGTGGCTTACATATTGTTGACAATAATATTTTAGGTACATATTTACATAAAATCAGGGGGGATTCCCATCACCGATTTGTCCTCCCTACACCTCCGTTTTTGTCCTACCTCCCATAACCTCCTCCCTCACCCCCGGGGCTGCTAGAATATGTGGTTCCCTCTGTACCTAGCTTACTACTTAGTAGTCTTGCACCTGTTTGGTCTTGGTGCCTCCCTAATTTCCCCCTCTAACTGGAAGGCAGGACTAGCTAGTTCAAGTTATGTGGTTTTGTTTGAAGAAGAGAAAATTAATAAACTGGGGTAAAAGTCTGATGCACCAAAAATGGGCAGAATCCTTCTAGAGGCTCTCATCAACGGTTTGAGAGACGAAGGAGTAAAAGAAGGTGAAACACCCCAGCAGTACAAAAAGAAGTGTCAAATATCCAGTGAGGACTCCAACAATAATGATAAGCACCACAAAAAAAAAAAAAAAAAAAAAAAAAAAAAAAAAAAAAAAAAAAAAACATGGTCTTGAGATAAGAAACATGGCAGAGCACATAAAGAAAGAAAAGAAGAAAAAAAATAAGTGTAAATGGGGAGAACAACTTCAATAACCACACCAAAACAAAGACATGGACAAAAAGTAGATAGGTAAATAAAAATAAAAAATAATAATAATAAATGAAGATAAAAAATAATATATAAAAAATAAAAAATGTCTTGTGCTTTTTGCTTTTTTTTTTTTCCTCCTGCACTGGCACAGTAAATATTGGGGTCATTCAAAAAGGAATTCACTTGGCCTAAGAGATATGGGGTTTCTCCACCTTTGGAGTATATTGTCATGGGATTAACTATAGACTCTGTTCAGGTTTATTTACTCTCCCGGTGGTGCTTTCATGGTGTTGCTCCATGTTTTTAAAAAATACTATGACCACTTGTGAATGTAATATGAGTTTGAATAATTTTTTTCCAACAAGGCGGAAAATCTTTCTCTGTACAAAAGTGATATGAAGTAAGAGAAAAGTTATCTATCTAATTAACCCACTATTTGAACAACTGCTGTTATATAATGTTAGAGCACATAAAATTTAATAAAATTCACATTTTGAAAAGGGAAGAAGTATCTGAAAAAATGCTTTCACATCCAAATATAGAAAACTATCTTTTTTTCTGTGATGCATATTACATTACTTCTGGTCACCATTACTCAGAATAATATGTGTTACTTCATTAATGCATATGTTTTTGATATTAAATTTAAAACAACACATTTATTTTTAATTTATCCAGTTTAGTTTTTGTTTACTTTCTTATATAAGGACATGGAACATCAGACTGACATCTAATTCATCTTACACAGGGAAGCAACAATTTGTGTTAGTTTGGAAGATTATGCAATCCCTATATATAAAATGTTCTTTCAGGTTACTTGATTTAAAATGACAGTGTCTGTGACTTATTTAATAATTGTTAAGGTTTGGTAATGAATAAATGCAAAAATTCTGTTCTCTTTAGCAGATATTAACTTGCCTGGTACAATTTTTTCCCTAAAATCTGTTTTTCTTCTAATGTTAACTTAATATAATTTCTTATAATTCATATTCATCTATGTTTTTGGTTTTCCCCTTGAACTGATGCAATCATTTGATGCTTTCTCCCTCAACAATTAAAATAAGATATTTGATAGGTTTTTCCTTTCAATTTGTATGACAACCTTATTTTGTTTGTTTTTTAGGCAATTAAAAATTGTTTAGTCATTGTGGGTTATAAAGTTATTTGTGATTTGTTTTCAGGTGTACCTTGTTCTAACAAAAATCAGTTGCTCCACCAGTGTCCCTGCTACCCACAAGTCTGCACATATTTTAGGAATTTTTTTTAATCAATTTTTGGCACATGGCTAACAATACTATTATTGATAGAGCTTAATGCTTTACCTTCTGTCAGCACCCCATCTTCCTCCAGAGTGACCCACAACTTTACATGTCATAGTGTTCCATTCCCTGCTTTTGGGCATATATTGTCTTTATATCTTACATATGAGAGAGGTTATTCTATCTTAGCATGTTATTCTCCAGATTCATCCCCTTCACAGTAAATTGCATTGTTTTTTCTTAAGACCAAATAATATTTTAATGTGCACATGTACCATAGTTTCACAATTCAGTCATCTGTTCTTGGACATTTGGGTTGTTTCTAAATTTGGGCTATTGTGAATAGTGCTGCAGTGAATGAAAAGTTGCAGTTGCCTTTTTCTATATTGTGTTTTGGGGCTCTTATAGTATATTCTAAGAAGTAAAATTTCTGGGTCAAATGGAAACTCCAATCCTACTTTTCTGAAGAGTCTCTCAGGAAAACTTGACTATTTGACATTCCCAGTGGCATCGAATGAGGGTCCTTTCCCTCTTCAAACTCCTCTCTCCAACCATACAAACACTGCTAACCATGGATTTCAATTTTTCTGAAAATTATCTTTTAACACAATTATCAACAAATATTAGAAACACTAATAAACATGGATGTCTGTATCACAAAAATAGTTCACTATTTGCAATGTAAATATTTATGATAGATTCACATGAGGACTCATAAAGAATGGACACATGACATCAAATCTGACATTCAACAGGACCAAAAAAATGTATGCTAACCTCACCAAAATAAATAGGGGCCTGGAAGTAAAATAGCTGATTGGGTAGCAACAACCAACATTAGAAAATGAGAAAATAGTATTCATTAACAATTGAAATATAAACAGGAATAAATAATAATTTTTCTGTTATAATAGTTATTTCAAAATGTTATATAAACAAGAATTTATTATATATAACTTCAGTAAAACAAATATTTCAATTATGGCAAAAAGTTTTCTTTTTAAAGATTGTTTTCATGTTCTACCTTTCTTTAAAAATTATCTTTGTTAGGGCCAGAGAGATAGCATGGAGGTAAAGCATTTGCCTTGCATGCAGAAGGACAGTGATTCAAATCCCGGCATCCCATAAGGTTCCCTGAGTCTGCCAGGAGCGATTTCTGAGCATAGAGCCAGAAGTAACCCCTTAGAGCTGCTGGGTGTGACCCAAAAAACAAACAAAAAATTGTCTAACACCAATGACAATGAAAACATTAAATAAGAACCTATTATTGGTGTAAATAGATGATAAAAGTATATTAAATTCAGTTAACATCTATAAAATTTGAGAATAGCCTCTGATTACTAATAAACTATAAAGATATCATAATCTTTGTAGTTTAGTTTATAGAGAAATATTCCAAACTATGATAATGAGCAGAAATGTCCTTAAATTGCATCTTACAATTCAGAACAGTTACTAGTAATATAAAGAAAGTTTCCCTGTTTTCTCTCTCTCTCTCTCTCTCTTTCTTTCTCTCTTTCTCTATCTCTCTCTCTCTTTTGGTGGCAGTGCCAGATATTAAACCCATATTCTTATGCTTGCAAGGCATGTGCTCTACCACTGAGCCACATTCTTGGATCTCATTCTAATTTTTTAATAAAATGTGTATCTTTCTTCCAGATTGCATATGTTAGCCTTACTATATATATATATCTATCTCCTTGTTCAAAGTTATCCAAGATGCTAGCTCTAGCCCAGAATACTAATTATAGTATTCCATGCAATTGCAGCATCTCTTGAATTTGAGGCTTGAATTTTGCTTTCTAAGTATTTACCATAAATTAGAATATATAGGGATATATTTTTGAGAGTGACTCTTTAAAAGAAATCACATGGACTTTTTCCAAGATGTTCACAATAGGGTTTGAGGAATAAGTGTAAGGAAGGTCAATCAAGACTCTTTGAGCTGACAAAAGTCTGTTAAATGTCCTGTAAAGAATGAATCTTACCTTGAGTTAGGAATATTTCCAAAAGACAAACTTTTTATTACAGAAACCTATTTTTAAGCAGGGCAAACATCCAGAGGAAGGGCTTTGTGAAACATGTTAGGAAATGATATGAAATCATGCCGACCTAATCATGTGAAACTACTTTCTCTCTTTTTGATTTTCTTGGTTATTTCTGTGTTTAAATTCCAATTCACACCTATTTCACTCTAGATAATCATGAAGAGTCTGCATGTGTATATTAACTAAATTCAAACTTTTTTTCCCTAGTAATCTGTTAATTTTCCTGTTCAATCAACCTCAAAAAAAAAAAACTAACCTACAAAGTTGAAGAGATTTTTCTCTGGCAATCTCAAAACTAAGTGAGCCAGCTATACTTGAGTCTTCCCAATATGTCTCTAGATTGTTAACAGGATCTCTGTTTACCAGGCTAGTGAGCAAGGAAACTTTCTTATAACATTTTTTCTTCTGAAAAAAAAAAAAAAAACGATGGAAAGCACATAACAAGATATATTCTCTTTCTCTATATTATATTGGCAGAAGAAATGACTGGTAAAGCTAGCTTCTGGAATATTGAGTGATGCTTGATTTTAAGGATCTTATTTTTGAAAATACTTTTTAATTGAATCACATGGGATACACAAACTCAAAGTTGTTCATAATTGAATTTTAATCATACAATGTCCAAGTCACATTCTTCACCAGTGCACTTTTCCTGTCACCAATGTCCCCAGATTCCCTTCTATCCTCACCACCTTCTGCCCTCTCCCTGGTCCCACCTACCTCTATGCAGCCATTTTTCTTCTTTCTCTCTCCCTCTCCTGCCTCTTTTTTTTTTAATGTTCCTTCCTCTCTCTTTCTCTGACTTTCCTTAAAAGAACAAATAAAATCTTCTTAATTTAAAGTAGTCCCATTTGTTTATATTTGCTTCCACTTGCTTTGCCAATGGTGTTTTATATTTAGAGATGCCTCTAGCTTCAATGTTATAAAAACAATCTGCCTCTATGTACTTTGTAGATTTATGTCTGATATCAATGCTTGTTGTGTAAAATGAGTCAAAGGGAGAGGGTCAGACATAGAATGATCACTCTCACTTGCCGCATATAAGAAAATATAGTATGAGAATGATACCCAAAGATAATAGAAATGAAAGCAAGGAGGACCAGTAGTTAGTAGGAAACTTACCATGAGTGGGGGTGGGAGTCAGGACATAGAAAGAACACTATGACAGTGATTGTAGGAGATGGTCAGCCTGGACAAGAATAGCGTGTTGAAAGGAGGTAAAGTGATATGCATGTAACTTTTTGAGTAATGGTATTGCAAACCACAGTGTCTAAAAAGAGAAAAGAAAGAGAAAGAAAAGTGTCTTTTATAGATGTTGGCTGGGAGGTGGGGGTAGGAGGGAAAATGAGGACATAAGAGGAGGAAAGTGGACAGTGGTGAAGATGTGTGCTATAAAATTGTATAGCTGAAACAGTCCTAAACCACAAGGTAACTTTGTATTTCACTGACAGTGATTTAATTAAAAACATTTTTAAACAGGGTCAGATTAAATTCAAAAAACAAATGTAAATGGTTATGTTCAGGAGCTATAGTCAGCACAAAGCATAAGAGATCATGTGGGGTAAGGAACTGAATTCCAGGAATCAATTCATGCAAAACATTTGCTTAGTACTTTGAACCATTTCCCTAGCCCTATTTATTGTATGTTTTTATTTGAAACACCACAATTTAGAATATTGTTAATGATAGGGTTTTATGTATATAGCTTCCACACACTACAAGCTACAACAGAGCATTTGCTTCCCTACACCATTTTCTCAGTGTCTCTTTCTATCCATTTCTTTCCCCTCCAAAGTGGTAAGCTTAGCTCCATAGGCTCAGGTATAGTGTCAGGTATAGTATATGAGAAATTATTCTTCATTTTTTCTCTCTGACTAACTTAACTTTGCGTGATACCCTTCAGCTTAATTCATCTGAATTGACAAATTGCATGGTTTCATTTTTTTTCTCATAGCCAAATAGAATTTTTATTGTGTAGATATGTAGCGCAGGTTCTTTATCCAGTCTTTGGTCTTGGGTTGATTCCAGATATTAGTTATTGCAGGGGTGGCAAACATTTGGCTTTCGAGCCATATGCGGCTCCAAGCCAAAATGAATGCAGCTCTTTGACTATTATTTTGTATGCTGTGGCTCTTTGCCAAGTTTGGATTTTGTTCTGCTTTCTGAGGAGGGACCTCTGAGGAGAGATCTCCGAGCACTAGTCCTGCCCCCAGGCTGCGTCCTCCCATCTCCTATCCCTCGGAAACAACTGCACGGGCCAAGGAGGGGGGGGGGGACGACACGGGACGGGACCCATGTGTCACATATTGTGTCGCATCTGGCCGTTAGTTCTTAGTGTGGAGGACGCAGCGCACATTAACCATCACTGCAGGGTTTTTACCCTCACTCAAAATGGCAAAATGCAATATGTGTTTAATATATTATTGTTAAAAATTATATGCTTTTGTGTGTTTGTCTGTTTTGGCAGGTCACTGTGTGGTGTGGCTCTCTGACTCTCACAGTTTAAAATTTTGGCTCTTTGTGTCGAACTTGTTTGCCACCCCTGAGCTATTGTAAATAGTGTTTCAATAAACATAGGAGTGCAAATGTGTTTTAAAAATAATGCTTTTGGGCCGTTAGGGTAGACGACAAAAAGTGGAATCACTGGGCCATAACAAAGTTTATTATAATACTTTATATAAAGATCCAGTGTCACATATTTGACATAATTAACCATAATTTGTTTTCAGGTAAATTATTATTAAAAAAGAAAAAAGAGAAAAGACAGAAGAAAAAGAAGAAAGAAGAAAAATAGTACAGCAACAAGATACTTTGGGAAATTATTGTCTCTTGCAATGAAGTCATTTAGTCACTGTCAAAGTATCCAGTAAGCTCTTGTTGCTAGTTTATCATTCTTTTACTTCTTTTGTTTCTTAACATTAGGTGGCTTCAGATATAGTTTAGTGTCTAAATTGGTATGTTTCTATGGGAATAACAGTATTAAAAATATTAGAGTTGTCCATTAATCCCAAGCACTATTGCTGATATTATTGCTTTTGTGGAGTGTATTTTGGTTGGCAGGATTTCTGGAAGAGAAAGTGGAGAGGGTTAGGGGAGAGTTCCTGTATTAACGCCAAAGTAAAATTATGATTATATCAACCCAAATACCAACATACATGGAGTTTTGGCCAGACTGGTGTTTATGAAGAGAGCTATAGATGAGTGGTGAAGTAGGGAAATTGGTGGAGTCAATTTGAATAATGGGTGCAGCAGGGATGGCTTCAGAAATTTTGGAATTTGGCCTGCCTCTCCTCCCTAGATTGTCAGTTTTTAGTTGCATGGCCAGTGTACTTGTAATTTTTTTTATAAACTCTTTAGGCACCACAATTACAAACATGATTGTAGTTGTGTTTCAGTCATTAACAGAACATCCCCCTTCATCAGTGCATCATTCCCATCACCAATGCCCTCTCTCCTTCCCATCCCCAACCTGTATTCAAGACAGTCATTTTACTACAGTTACTTTTTATTTTAAGTTTAGTGTGCTCTTTTTTCTTTTTTTTTTTTTTAAGGATAAGAGATAAAAATACAATAATAACGGTGCGAGAGTGGCAAATGTTGTTGTTTGCATAAGCCCCGCAAAATATGGAAAAATGTGGGGGGAAAATCCTTGGCCTAAGTATAAGGAGACCTTACCCCTGAAGTTTTCTGGCATAAGACCAACTCTGGGCTCCAGGCATACCAAGTCCAACCCCTAAGTCATTCCCTGTGGTCCCAGTGAAATTTTTTCGCACATTAGCTGTTGTTGGTGTGAGGCTCCTGTAGTTAAAGATTCTGGTTTCTGTGCATTTCCTTCATCGAAGTCAGGATGATGTGGGGCATCCTCTAGTTCTACCTCACCATTAGATATGGAGAGCCTTGCCCTGCAAGCAGGTTGTTGCTGTTGCTAAGTCATTTGGGTGTTAAGAGAACACTCTTTGGAGTAAGTCACTGCCAGGGCAGCGGTAGGGTCTTCCTGGTAGAGGTTTGCTTCCTGGTGATGTTATAAACAATTGTGGTTGTTTCTATAGATGGTAACAATGGTTATGGGGTGTATGGGCAATGTCCATTCATCTGAGGCCTGAGCCAAGTCATTATGCCAATGTTCAGGGTATAAGGCCTAATTGTATTAAAAAATTTTATGTTCTATCACTATTAGATAAAAATTAGTTTGTAGGGCCAGAGTAGTGGTGCTAGAGGTAAGGCTGTCTGTCTGCCTTTCAAGTGCTTGCCTAGGATGGACCATGGTTCAAATTCCTGTCATCCCATATGGTCCCCCAAGCCAGGAGCAATTTCTGAGTGCATAGCCAGGAGTAACCCCTGAACATCACCAAGTGTGACCCAAAACAAACAAATAAAAAAACTTGTTTGCATATGTAATATTTTCCCATTTTAATGTGCCTATGCAAAAGAAGAACAATGCCACAAAGTATTATGGGTGCATCTGGGGGCCAAGGGAACAAGTCCAACAATTCCCGCAATTTGGTTCTAACATGAACTCTAAACAAAAGAAACTCTTTTATTGAAATTCCTTATTGAACAATTCACAAAGAAAAAAAAAACAGTGGGCAAAATCGTCACTATATAAGAAGGTATTCAAAAAGAGTTATAGCTGTTAAGGGAATACACCTAAGATATACAAAGGAGATATGTATATCCCTTATATGTCTTTAGAAACAGTCAGGAGGAGGGTGTTGAATTCAGGACACCACTTTAGTCTGATTTGGTATTCTCGAGTCTGAAAAACAACTCTCAGCAGTCTAATGTCATGAAATATCTTTGAGTGGGGACTTCTCAGGAACTGAGTATGGTAGCAATTACAGGTACACAGTGAAGGAAGGTGGAGGATAGGAGATCACAGAGAGTAGATAAATAGGAACAGAGTATTGGTTTCTTCTCAGGCTGAGAGTCTATTTTTTCACTTTGAGAGCTGGTTGGCAGCCAGCTTGAGTGGAGATGATGATCTGCTTCATGAGGAGCCAAGAACTGAGGGTAAAAAGGGTTAAATGTGGGGTAATAGACAGTGAGGGAGTAAATGACTGGAAATGAGCTTGTAAGGTGGTAAGCCAGGGGGAGGAAAGTAAACAATATAGACATTCTGTATATTGAAACATATACAAAACCCTATAATAATATCCTATTTATCTAGCCCCCGCCCGGTTTGAGAATGGACACTAGTAGGAAGGAAAGTGGCTGTCGACTTCCCCATCCCCACCTCTCTTGTGCAAGGTGGGGGGTGGGGAAAACCTGGGGTCCTCCCCAGCATCCACCTTACTGGCCCCGTGGGCAGGTGTCCAGGGATAGCTTCAGAGTCTGGGAGGAAGGAGAGAGAAGGCTGTTGGGGGCAGCCCAAGTCCCGCAGTCCTCCCTAATCTTGGTAAGAAAGCCTTTGGCATACAGCCTTGCTAGTCCCCATGCTGGCAAGGGATTGTGCTCCCAGAAGAGAAAAAAATTTGTACCCATAATTTTTTTTTTTTTTTGCTTAGTTAACATCTCTTTTTAGAACAGAGTGAAGCAATAGAGTTGAACAATGCAGACATGGAGACACATTTGTGGGCATGGTTTAGGTAGCCAGGACTTCTGGAACCAAGGATTATAATTTCCTTTATAAAGGCTGGAGAGATAGCATGGAGGTAGGGCATTTGCCTTGCATGCAGAAGGATGGTGGTTCATGTCCCAGCATCTTATATGGTCCACTGAGCCTGCCAGGAGCGATTTCTGAGCATAGAGCCAGGAGTAACCCCTGAGTGCTGCCGGCTGTGACCCAAAAATAAACAAAAAATACAAACAAACAAAAGAATGACTATAAATGACTATAGTGTTTGAAAAAGTGGTCAAAACAGTCATCATTCCTACCAAAGGTAGATGAAGTTTCCTTTCTCCCCACATCTATGCTAATAGTTTCTTTGTTATTCTTAATATGCATCAGTTCGAAGACTTATTTCTCATCCTTTTAATTGAAGTAGGGGTTTTACCTCCCAAATGGTGTCACACTTGAGAGAGATCATTCTCTATTGTCATTCTGTACTATCTTATTGGTTCCAGAGATGTTTCATGGTGTTTTTATGATGTTGCAATTTGGTTTGGTTACATGGATAGGAAAGTTAGGTTCTGAATTCTTTGCATTCATTAACTACTATGTTTCTAAAACACGAAGTTTAGGCTCTGTTTTCTGTGTGTATAGAAGTTAGTTTTTTATTTATTATTTATTTATTTATTTATTTATTTATTTTTTGGATTTTGGGCCACACCCATTGACGCTCAGGGGTTACCACTGGCTATACACTCAGAAATAGCTTTGAGGGAGTATATGCGACACCAGGGGATCGAACCCTGGTTCGTCCAAGTCAGCCATATGCAAGATAAATGCCCTACCGCTGTGCCACCACTCCGGCCCCATAGGAAATAGTTCTTAATGTGTTTGATGATAAAGTTTGTGTTAAGAAAAAGTAGCACATTTGGTGAGCATGAAAAAAACATTGAAAACTATTAGAACACTTGTCTCATAAAGAAGCTTCTCACTAAATACTCAGCTTTTACATTTTCTTCTAGATCATACTATGGCACTAAGAACTCAAAGGCCTACCAGGGGTCCTCAAACTTTTTAAACAGGTGGCCAGTTCACTGTCCCTCAGACCATTGAGGGGGTCTGACTATAGTAAAAACAAAACTTATGAACGAATTCTTATGCACACTGTATATATCTTATTTTGCAATGAAGAAACAAAACAGATACAAATACAATGTGTGGCCCGCGAGCCATAGTTTGAGAACCACTGGGACCTAGACAAAAACTTAGTGTGCAGCAACTGATTTTTTCCTTTTGTTGTGTCTATGCTTTAAGTAAACTGATTCTTTGCCTTTGTTGACATTTAATTGGGCCATCTCAGTGGGCCAATAGTACCAAAGATATCATATGGTTTCAGTGGCCACTTCAAAAAACTTTATGCACCAAATTAACAATAAATGAACATCAAAGGACAGAACTAAGTATCCAACCCATGGATTCCATGGCACTGAAATAATAAGAATCAAACTTTAACATCCATTAAACATTTAACATTCATTAAAAAGATGCCTGTTATGATAGTGACTGGGCAGAGCTTCAGGATGGAGGAATGGGATTGACTTTGAGAACATTGGTAGAGAGAGGTTGACTCTGTAGTGGTATTGGTAATAAAATATTTTGTGTCTAAAACTAATCACACAAATTTCATGATCTAGAATTCCTGCATTATATGACTAGATTCTCTGCTTTGGTACAGGCATTAGAGACGCTGTCTTCTTCCCCACGTGTGTACTTCTTAGATCCTCTCGGTCCTCATTGAACTTTGCCTTCTCTCCCAAACTTCATACATCATATGTTTAACATTAAATTTGATGGAGTGGAAGGAAAACTATAAATATCAGGGCCACCAAAAAGGTTCCTGATGGTTGCGCTAGTGTCATTTCATTCTTCCCTGCCCTGTCTCTCTCCATCTCCCTTCCCCAACCAGGTAGATATTGTTTAACAATATTATCTTTGTGTTTAATTAGTAACAGACTGCTATCCCTGGGAGAATTTATTAAACCACAAACACCAGCCAGACTGACTCAATACTTAATCCCTTTTTCTCCCTGACCCACACTCTCTACTTTTAATTTTGTTAGCTCCCCAACCATGCTCAATATAAACCACTGGCTCCGTCCTAGGTGAAGTTAGTTTTGGATGACAAGTCCATTATCTTCTTGAATTCTTACACCTAAATTAAACTTCCTCTATGCACTCACACCCTAGTATCTCATATAACTAACTTGGAGCAGTAAGTACCAGAACTTGGGTACAGTATCAAAGTAAATGTAATTTATTAGGATTCATACGTTTTTGAAGCTGATGTGCATCAAGAAGCAGGTACAAATGCTTAAAAGACCCATTGGTCTTTCCAGAAAAAAAAAAAAACAGCCTTGATTTCAAAGCTAGTTCATTATAACAGAAACAGTATTTTTCAGCTAGGTATTAGAGAAATCTTTTTTTTTTTTAAATATGGAACGCTTCAGGAATTTGCATGTCGTCATTGCGCAGGGGCCATGCTAATCTTCTCTGTATCGTTCCAATTTTAGTATATGTGCTGCCGAAGCGAGCACTAGACCAATCTTTTAATAGACTGTTTACAAAGAACCAGAAGTCTAGTTGAATTTCAGATGTGTGGTAGCATTTCAGAAGCCATCACAGCCCTAATGTTAGGACAGAGGAATGTTACAGAGCCTGTAGGATGATATAAGCAGCAAATCTATTGCAGTTATGTGTTTCTACTGATATTTATTCAGGGCTTCAAAACTGTGAAGTTACAGTCCCCAAAACTGTATGCCAAAGTTCCCAGGGTGATGATAAAATGATATAGCACAGTATAAACATATCAGCTCCCTCTGACAAAAACCTGGTCATCCATTCCTGCCTTCTTACAACCAGAATTAAGATTTGAGACTTCTTGTCATTCAAAGCCTGCAAACACTTCTGCTTATTGCTGCACCTCGGTTTTCCTTTCCTTGGTCAAGTCCTCAAATCCACAGTAACAATATAGTAAGACTGCCCATCCCCAAACTGCTCCCATTCATCCATCCAGGCCTGATCTAATTAACCAATATTAAGATCCTTGGCTTTTCTCCCTGTTTCTTCTGGTAACACCTAAGCATAAAAAAACTTTTCTTTATCTCTTATTAATACCTTTTGCTTGAAAACCAAAGAAACTAAGGCAAGAAATGTGAAATTTAGGCAAATGGCGAAGCTAGTGCTAATTTAATTCTATTTTAAAGTAAAGTTTTCCATCAATCTGATTCTAATTGGTGAAAATTTATCAAGTAACAATTGACTAACTTTCAGACCTAAGGAGACTTTTTTTTGTTTGAACAGTATCATTTTCTTCTTAGTGACCTTGCCCAGTACTACAATCTCCTGACTTAGCCAGAATCAGGATGGATTAATTTTTATTTATTTATTTATTTATTTATTTATTTATTTATTTATTTATTTATTTATTTATTTATTTAATTCTTCTAACTTATTTAGTGTTGTGTATGTAAATATTTTAGGGGATTATTATGCTACTGACCCTACCCTGATTGGTGATTGTGTCCTACCCTAGGGTGTGACCTGGCATTCTGCCCCACCCTAGGGTGGTACCTGATTCTGCTTCCACCATTGGGTAGTATCTGATCCCACCATTGGGTGGTACCTGATTCTGGGGGATAAAAACAATGGTCTGTGGAAGGCGAGAGGCTTTTGGCAGGAACTGATGCTGAGGCTTTGGACTTCAGTCTTGTCCACCGAATAAAGCTAATATTTTCACAAGCCTGACTGTCTGCGAGCTGTTTACCTACAGTTTCACCTCAGAACCGACGGCTAGACAGGGTGGCAGACGCGTGCTCCGAGCTGAAGGGGAAAGACCTCATCCTTCATCCCTCCATCCGTCAACCTCTTCAGGGGCTGACTTGCAACAATTTAGCATGGCCACAAAATTTATATTAGTTATAAATTGTAGGAAAACATAGAGGACTAAAATGGAATGAAATTAGGTTTCAAACTAGGTGTGCTTTTAGCACACCCTTTTAGATTTTCCCACTTTTATTGTCTTAGCACTATTTATAGTTCTACAGGTTGTGAGGAGCTAGTAACAACACTCCTTTTATCTATACAAATTAATTTTCTTATGTAGAATGAAATTAATTGTTACTTGTAAAAAGAACTATTTGTAATTTAATTTTAGCATTTGGACATGTATGCATGGAACATTCTAAATTTGTTGTAGCATAGTATTGATTCACTATGAATCATTAATTAAATCAAAATCCTATGTAATAGTTTTATATTTATGTTTATTTTCTTGTTTGTTTTATTTTTGGGCCATATCCATAGGTGTTCAGAGATTACACCTGGTCCACGTTCAAGAATTACTCCTGGTGGTGCTCAGGGAGTCATATGTTGTGTCAAATCTCAAACTCTGATTGGACATGTACAAGGCAATTTTTGACTTTTATTTATGTGCATTTGTTTATTTTTCCACACCTAGCAATTCTCAGGAGTTACTTCTGACTCTGCACTCAAGAATCACTTCTGAAACTTGTGGCAAGCTCTGGGGACCATATAGAATGCTGAAGAACAAATTTGCATGTGCCGCATGCAAAGCAAGTGCCTAGCCTGCTCTTCTATTAATTCTGCCCCCAAAGTTAATTTTTTAATTTAGATTTAAAAAGTTAATCAAAGAAGGGACTGGAGCAACAGTATAGCGGTAGGACATTTGTCTTGCATGCAGCCGATTCAGGGTGGAAGGTGGTTCGAACCCAAAGTCCCATGTGGTTTCTTAAGATAAGAGCATTTTCTTAGCACACAGCCAGGAGTGGCCCCTGAGCAGCTCCAGTTTTGGCCCCAAAAGCAAAACGAAACAAAAAAAAATTAAGGGATTGTGATTTACAAAATAATCAAAGTTTTGTTTAAAACATATAATATTCTAGAGCCCATGCTTTCACCTCCCTTCACCACACTCCTTAGGTTCCCTCTCTTCCCATGAGACTGCCACCTTAACAGGCTATTTTAAAGTTTGGTAGTGTTTGGATCTTGTGTTTTCAATGTTGTTGATTTTTATGGCAGGCCAATTCTAAGCTTACTGAGCACTCTCTATCCTGTTACTCACAGGGGTTGAACCAGACATTTCCAACAGCAGTAGATGAGCTTTCCTGTTTCACTAAATCCCTACCAACACAGATTGTTTCACCTACTTTTGAGAAAGGCACTGCTTTTCTCACTGATATGAGCTGAATTCTCATTGTCATCTAGATTTGGTTTTCTTAGTTTTAAGTAATGATAAAAATATTTTCAAATACCTGTTGTGAGTCATCTGTCCTCTTTGTGAAAGGTCTCATCTCTTTTGATTCCCATTTTTTTTAATCGAGGTATAATTCTTTGTTGTTGTAGTTGAGTTTTATGGGTGCATTATATATCTTATACATTATTTATTGGATACGTTTGGAAAGATGTCTTTTTTTAATAGTCCAATTTCTTTTGCCATGAACTTTTTTATTTTATATAATTGCAACTTGTTTATTTTGGTTCTGTATCTTTGCCAATAGAATAAAATCACTGATAACAACTCTGAGGCCAATATCCTGGAGTTCTGCCTATGTCTTCCTCAGTGTATTTCATAGACTCTGATCTAACCTCAATGTATTTATATGTCACTTTAAATTAGCTTTTGTGAATGCTGTGAGAAATAGTAAGATTTATTTTTTTGAATGTAGCAATCAAATTTTTTCAATATCACATTTGATAGGCTTTCTGTGTTCCACTTCTTGAACACAGTTCCTTTATCATAGACTAACTATACCATAAACTGAGGATTTATATCTGTGTTTTCTATTCTATTGGAATCATTACCAAGGGAATGGTTCTTAAACAAGATACAGTTATATTACGAAGGAGGAAAATGAAGTGGTCTAAAAGTAACATAGGAATATTGATGGAGCATCTTAGATATTTAGGGAGTTGTGAGGTAATCAAACATTTAAATATCAATACTATGGTAGCTATGTAATCTAGACTATAATAATAAAAGAAAGTACATGAGTTTGTCAAGGGAATGGGGTGGGTTAAATGGAACCTTTGAGACATTGGTGAGAGACACGACACTGATACTCTGGTGGAGGATGTGATGTGGGTGTATTGTCTGCCCAAAACATTGTTATTAACACCATATTGCTAATCACTATGCTTAAATAAAAATTGGAACAGGAAAATAATTTTCTCTTGAGCTGGAGAAATAGTATAGGAGCTAAAGCACTTGTTAACTTGAGAACTTGTTAACTTTATTATAATTATTTTTCTATTTACATTTGTAACTGACATTTCTTCTAAGTTCTAAAATGTATAGACTCATAATATAAACATTCTTGGTTACAAAAAGAACTGAATATTTTATTATTAGAATTTTTCTTTTAAAGCCAAATAAGAATTCATTTGAAATTTTCTAACAAACCTCAGGAATATAGCTTTGATTGAATAAGCCAACCATTCTTATTGGGTGACTTTCTTACATAAAAAACAAACAAACCACCTCATTTATTCTTTAAAAATTATTAAGTGATATGCCCTTGAAATTGTATTTATAAAATTATTTGTGGATAGGTATACTGTATTTATTGTAGGAAACATAAAGTGGATTTTTTAAAACCATTTTTATTGAGGTACTGGGATTTACAACAGTTAATTGTACTTTTTATGCATATATTGTTCTCACAACACACCAACTAGAATGCCCACTTCCCTGCACTGTTGTCCCAAGGGCTCCTCCCAGCTATCCCTTCTCATGAAACTCAGTTCTGTAGATAAAATCTCCCTGATGACTCATAGAGTGGACTTTGACACTGGACTTATAGTGACTTACTCCTTACTTATAAATACCTTTAAAAAAAATGTCATACTAGGGGCCGGAGCAGTGGCACAGCAGTAGGGCTTTTGCCTTGCATGCGACTGACCTAGGACGGACTGTGGTTTGATCCCCTGGCTTTCCATTTGGCCCCCCTAAGCCAGGAGCAATTTCTGAGCTCATAGCCAGGAGTAACCTCTGAGCATAACCAAGTGTAGCCCCAACCCCCCCCAAGTCATACTATTCATATAAGATTATGGAGGTTTAAGAAAAAAAATTATCACAGACAAACTATTATTTTTCCACTAGTTAAATATTTATGCTTACTTACACAAAAATATTGAAATATAATTAGTACAGATGATAGGTGACATTATGAGTTTTTCCAAAAATATTTATGGCATTAAAATATGTAAACATTTCTGCTGTTGATTAAAAAGGGAGAAATAAAACTTGAAAAAAAGAAAGTGTTGGAGAGCCTTGGGTCTCACTCAGTAGTGCTTAGGACTTACTCCTGTCTTTGTGCTCAGAGAGCAATCTCAACAGAGCTTGGGGGGGGGGCATATGTGATGCCAAGGATCAACTGTGTGCAAGGCAAGGCACACACAATAGAAATATTTTAGACATATGCAAAATTTTAATAATAGAATTGATCTCAATTAATTATAATTTATATAGTATTTAAATTACTGATTACTGGTTATCCAGAAATGAAGACTAATTAGATTTTGTGGCTTCCAATGCTCTTAATTAAGTTTTCTTCAACACCACGGACCCATGATCAGTCTGGGCCCTTCTTCCCTCAAGGACTTGAAAAACCCTCCTTCACAAACCTCCACCCAACGTTGTTATGTGGATCATCCTTCCATTATTAAAACATCTGGGTTGGACTGGGGAGTGGGTAGGCCACTTCCAGTTGTGCTTAGAGGTTACTCCTGGCTCTGTATTCAGAAATAGCTCCTGCCAGGATTCGGGAATTCCAGGGATCAAACCAGAGTTGGTCCTAGATCCATCGCATGCAAAGCAAATGTTCTACTGCTTAGCTATCGCTCCAGCCCTAAACAGTCTGTTTTTAAAACTAAATGTGCAGGGGCCAGAGATATAGTACAAGGGATTTAGAAACATGCGTTGCACTCAACTTTTTATGCCCCTCTGCACTGCATATGGTTTTCTTTTTCTTTCTTTTTTTTGTTTTGTTTTGTTTTTGGGTCACACCTGGCTGAGTTCAGGGATTACTCCTGGCTCTATGCTCAGAAATCACTCCTGGCAGGCTCGGGGAACCATATGGGATGCTGGGATTCGAACCACCATCCTTCTGCATGCAAGGCAAATGCCCTACCTCCAGTCTATCTCTCCAGCCCCTGCATAAGGTTTTCTAAGCACTGCCTGACATGATCCCTGAGCATAGACCAGGAATAAACTTTGAACATCACTGATGTAGCCTAAATAAACCTCCCTCAAATAAATAATAAAATTTTAGTGTATGTAAAATAAATGACAAAGAATTAGTCACTGTCCCATCATATGTAGTACCTATGTCTGATTTATTATCTATGCTATCTAGCCAGTATTTAAGAGTAGAATATGGAAATATATGATTTAATGTAAATTATGGCATATATATGGTATCTGTATATGTGATTGTATATCTAGATCTCCATTATTCACTATTATTTTGCTAGTTTTCATTGAGTAGTATTCGATAACAACATCACTTATAATGAATTTGTAAAAAAAAGCATTTTTAAACCTCTAAGAGTGTATGATAAATACTTTACTATATGCAATATTCTATGGACACAGCATTTTCCCAACCAATCTTATTTACATTTATAAGATAAGATGATCATGATTATACTCTATGTAATTATTACATTATATTTTTATTGAGTTGAATTTATTTAGAAATTTAATGTTAGTCCCAACTAAAATTTTTGTATACATTATCTAATTCAATCTTAAACTTACTTTATGGAATAGTGTCTCCTTACATTCTAATTTCACATGTGAAAAAAATGTGAGGTGAATGTATGGAAATAATAATAATGGACAGTGATTCTTCAAAATATTTGTGTCAGAAAATAATTTTTTAAATACTGGGGCCGGGCGGTGGCGCTAGAGGTAAG
The DNA here is from genome assembly GCF_024139225.1 of Suncus etruscus. Classification (NCBI taxonomy): domain Eukaryota; kingdom Metazoa; phylum Chordata; class Mammalia; order Eulipotyphla; family Soricidae; genus Suncus; species Suncus etruscus. The sequence goes on along the minus strand of NC_064850.1, from coordinate 99,624,826 downwards.
GTGCCTGCCTTGCCTGCGCTAGCCTAGGATGGACCGCGGTTCGATCCCCCGGCGTCCCATATGGTCCCCCAAGCCAGGAGTGACTTCTGAGCGTATAGCCAGGAGTAACCCTTGAGCGTCACTGGGTGTGGCCCAAAAACCAAAAACAAACAAACAAACAAACAACTTGTTGACAACCTGTATGTATGTCTTAATTTGGGGAAATTATACAATTAAATTAAATATTATAGACTCTCATCTTAAGGCATGTACTTTAAGTGTGTAAAAACTTAATAATTTATTAATAAATTAATTTATTGAATTAGAATATTTGAAAAATTACTGATAGGACAGTAACAAAACTGTTCTCTTTATATAGAAATTGTAATTTTATATTATATTTCAATTTCTTGATTAATAATTTAGTAAAAGCATCAAAAGTGCTACTTACAAATCCAAATTTGCTTCTTATGTAGATAGAGTATATCAGAACTAAGTTTTAAATCAGACCACTGACCACTATTTTAAAGATGAGCTAGTAAAGATCACTGTCATTAGTTAGAAAAATAAATCTTCCAACAAAGGAGACAGTTTTCAAAGAGTTCTTAAGATGATGTGCCTATGTCTAGGACATAAGTTAAACTAATTTTGATTATTGGATTTAAAATTTTCCCATTTTATCCTTTTTCACTGCCAAATGCTTTCAGGAACAAAGTGTCAAAAATAACATGTTAACAGACATTTCTTCCAAATGTTGGGGTGTGTGTAGAGAAAAGCTGCGAAAACCTACTTTGAAATTTATAGCTAAGTTTGGATTGTTAAAAAAGAAAACAGTCATAAAAAGGACAAAAACATAGTTTGTATAGATGCCCTTATATCAAAATTATAGTCTTGCCAATTAAATGCCTCCTTCACTCTGGTTCTGCAGCTGCTCCTAAATTGATTTCACTCATATTAATATTTGGCCATCATATTGCTTTCCTATTACTCTCTGTAATTGTTCTACATTAAATTAAAAAATAAGGTACTTTTTTTTTTAATTTTGGGAATTTGAGCTGGAAGATGAATTAGCCTCTATGATTTTTAAAGTACAATTCCACAGTGCAGATTCTTATTTTTTTAATTTATTTTTTGAGGTACTAGAGCTCAAACCTAGTGCCTCACAGAAAAAATTATTGTGCTCTTTGCCATGAACCACATCCCCAACCCCTAAATTCTAGTACTTTTTTTCTTGGCTTTTATTTCCTACAGGGTGTCATTCCTGGCTCTGTGGCCAGGAGTAGTCCCTGGTGGTGCTCAGGGGCTCATGTTGTACAGGTTAGTCTAACTGGGGTGAACAGGATGTAAGATAAGTGTTTCAATCCCTATATTATCACTCCGGCCTTAGATTCTCTTTTATTTTATAATATAAAATTTAAAAAATAATTAAACCATAGTGATTTATAAAGTTTCTCTTGTTGAGATTTAGACTTACTGTGAATTCATGTGAAGTGTTTTTTATAACAGTATGAGACTATCAAAGTAAACTAAGCCAAATATCTGGTTGTTGCTCAAGCTGCTCAAGTCATTTAGTCAGTAGACAAACCTGCCATTTAGAGTTATTACCAATGGGAACCTCAGGAACCTTGTGAAGAGAAACAGGTTGAGGTAATCAAGACAGTATTCAGTATATGAATTTCTATTCAGTTTCTGATATCACCATTTTTGGAAACAAAAATGGGAATACTTTATTTTCTAATAAAGAATTGAGTTGAAAGTCACCATGTTTGCATTTGTCCAGCTCTATAGAGTCAATCTGTTCTTGAAATAGATATAAACCAAGCCATGAGAAATTATGGGTACAGCAGCCACACAACTAGCTGAAAGCTATAAATCTCAGGAAGAGGGCAAAGTCTAGCCTTGTTAAAGCCATGCCTGCCAAATCCATCACCCCATAATTGCTACTTCACCAATGGCCCAGCTTCACCACTCCTCTATGACTCTCTGCAAAGATAACAATCTGATTAAAACTTCAAGTATGCCAGTATTTGGGATGCTACCTTCAGCATTTTATAGGAGTTAATATCTTCAAACTTCACACCCCACTTTCTCATACTCCAGAATCCCTGAAAGTCAAAACCATACCCCACAAAAAAGACATGGTATCAGCAATAGTGCTTAGAATTCATGGACAACTCCAATTTTTTAAAATACTGTCATCCCTGTAGGAACACAACAATTTAGATACCAATGTGTATCTGAAGCCAGCTCAGTTAGTTCAGAAACTAAAGAAGAAACAAAATGATCAACTAGCAACAAGAGCTTCTGATAATGATTTAATGACTTTGAGCTTATGAGAGAATAATTTTCACAGATTTTTTGTTGCTGTACTTTATTCCTTTTTCTGCTTTTTCTTTTATTTTAAAATAATTTCACTCCCAATTACTTTTAAACAAATGCATTATGATTAACTATGTCAACTATGTGATACATGATCTTTAAAGAAAGTGATTAAAAAGGAATTTAGTGGAGCCAGAGCAATAGCATAGGTAAGGTATGGCATTTGCCTTGCACTCTGCCAACCCGGGTTTGGTTCCCAGACTCCCACATGGTCCCCCTGGTCTCCTAGGAGTAATTTCTGAGCATAGTTACTACTGCAGTCCCCAAACAAATAAACAAACAAACAAATCTGAATCTAAAATTACAAAGAAATAGAAGATAATTATTAAATCAAAGTATTTTATGTGGTATCACTTAAAAGATGATTAAGGGAGGAAGGATGCAGGGAGGAAAGGAAAGGCAGAGGAGAGAAAAAGGAAATGAGCAGTTTAAGAGAATCAGAAATGTTTTTAATATTTAAATATTTTAATAGTTATTTGTTAATTACCCCCATAACATTTGTGACAAATCAGTAAAAACATGTTTTCATCAATCTTATTCATTCAAGGAATTTTTAATAGAATCTTGGGAAAATGATTAATATAACCATATTTTCACCATTGCTTAATTATATGTGAAAAGGAATATTATAAACTTTTCTAGGAGAAATAAGAAGAGTACCTGATTGACAATTTTGTTGTTCTCAACTTAATTTTGTGAACACCATAGTAGTTTTTTATGCCACAGAATTACTTAAACACTAAAGACTGAATTTATCTTTTTTTTTAATTTTCTATTTTTAATTATGAGAACAAAGATGCAAAGAAAGAGGACAAGGTAAAGTTACAGTGGAAGGACAATCACCCATAAACAGAATTCTCAGAAATCTCCTTGCTGATATCTGAACTTTGAACTTTCAGCCAAAGAACATTAAGAAAAATAAAACAGAACCCACGTACAGTTACTTTGTCCCTCAAGTCCCCAGATTGTAATACATAATATTTCTTAGCAGCACACAAAGCAATCTAAAGCCATAAAACTTATGTAACTCCTTAAACATTGAAGGCAAAGTACTTTTTACATTTCCATGAACATGCATATTAGTTTAAGTTAACCTCAAAAGTTTAACTGGGTTGTTTTTCTTAAGAATTAGAGTCAAAGGAGCACAGTAAAAATGGTGTTAGAATGGCAATTATTGTCTGCATAGGCCCACCAAAATATGAGGGACATGGAAAGGAAAAGCCTTGGCCTAAATACAAGGGGACCCTACCCCTGAAGTGTCCTGGCATAAGACCAACTCTAGGCTCCAGGCAAACTAGATTTTCCAATCCAAGTCATTGTCTGTAGTGCCATTACACTTTTATTTTTCACACAGTATCTGTTGTTGGTATCATGTTTCTGTATTAAAGATCCGGAATCTGCATATCCTACATTGCAGTCAGGATGGTGCGGAGTGTCCTCTCGTTTCACCTCACAATTAAAGGGCAATGCAGAGAGCCCTGCCCTGTAAGCAGGTCGTTGTTGTTGTCAAGTGTTCTTAGTGTTAAAGAAAGTCTCTTTTGAGCAGGTCGATGTCAGTGCAGTAGTAGGGTCTTCCCTGGTAGAGGTTTGTTTCCAGGTGTTGTTATAAAAAACCTTGGATGTTTCGTAGATGTCTTCCATAAATCAGAGGTGAACGGAGGATGCCCATTCTTCTGAGGCCTGTGCCTGGTCATTATATCAATGTTCAGGTGTAAGGTCCCATTGCACTACAAGATTTGTGTGTTCCAATCTCTATTAGATAAGAACTTATTTGTATGTATAGTATTTTCTCATTTTAATGTGCCTATGCAAACAAGGAACAATGCCACGTGACATTATCAGCGCATATGGGGGCCGTACAAGTCCAACAATCCCCATGACATGGTTCAATTAATCATAAGAATTAATCTGAGGGACTCTTTCACCAAAATTACTTATTGAACAGCTCACAAAGAGAAGAAAAGATAAAAGTGGGTAGAATTGTCACTGTAAAAGAATACTTAGTGAGAGTTATAGCTGTCAAAGAAAATACACATAAGATATTCAAAAGACATATGTGTCCATTTTATGTCTTTTGAAATAGTTGGGGGTTGTTAAATCCAATGCACGACTTTTGATCTGTGATTAGGACTGTGCAGTGCTGAGGTTAAAAAGAGTAAATGTACTGATGGTACTGATGATTGGGGTGAGAAAGTTAAGGAGTAATAATGAGCTTTGTATGGGTATGTGAAAGGCAGAATCTGTTGGGGCAGGAGGTCGGTCTTGGTGCCTAAGAAGTTAAGAACTGAGGGTAAAGAGGGTTAATTCAGGGGAAGTTAACGAATCCTGATTGGGAGATGAGGGAGTAGAAGGGGCTCTGGTGTGGAGGAGGGGCAATATATCAGATGGGTTATATACATTGTATAGCTGAATTGTTTATGGATTAGGCTTGGCAGTAAGAGAGGACCACTGTATAGGAAGTCACGTCTAAGTATGCACTGATTTTAGAGACCTATTTGAATGTTATCCTCCAAATCTAGAGCATTCCATTTTTTCCCCCTAGAAACAATCAAGAATTAAGAACATTTTTGGGTAAAGTTAAAAAGTATATATATCGTGCAGGTGCAAATGTGCCCGCGCGCTTTTGAAAATGTATACTAGTAAGAAAAGAACCCCTACTAGTAAGAAAAGAACCCCTGAATGGGGTCCAGCATGCATATGACAGAAGTTTGTTTCCCCAACCCTCGCCCCAGGGCCCGATTTACCAGGCCTGGCCCTGAAGATCAGTCTGGCGTGGGGGGAATCTCAGTTCCCTGGATAAGTGGTCAGCCCAGGGGGCCTATGGCTAGCTGTCCTGCCCAGAGCCCCCAACATACCAGTGGAAGATACCCAGAAAAATTTATCTTTTTTAAGAGTTGAAAGATAGGGGCCGGCGAGGTGGCGCTAGAGGTAAGGTGTCTGCCTTGCAAGCGCTAACCAAGGAAGGACCGTGGTTCAATCCCCGGCATCCCATATGGTCCCCCAAGCCAGGGGCAATTTCTGAGCGCTTAGCCAGGAATAACCCCTGAGCATCAAATGGGTGTAGCCAAAAAAACAAACAAACAAAAAAGAGTGGAAAGATAGGAATTCAGAACATCATCTACTTGTCATTAAGAGAACCCCAGAGAAATATTGGCATGGAACCCTCAACTCCTTTCTAAAGGCATAATCAGAAGATACTTGGACAACCCACACCACCCACTGTTTTCAGGTTGCTAACAAAATTAATGAAGCATGATTGGCAAGGCTAGCAGGATTGCATGATATTTGAAATAAATCATTAATTAAAATTTTCAAGTATAAAAACATCTAAACATTATAAAAGAGACTAATTGTTTTCAAATGAAGGAAGTAATCAAATGTGGAATAGAGGCTAAGTAATCTTTCTTGTTTTTTTTTCTTCAATGTTTGTCATTTACTCTTGGAAAGGCAAATGACTCACTATTTAGATTTGTTTTTAAGTCTTAAGTCACACTGATAGTGTTTTAGGTTTTTCTGTGCTTAGGATTTCTCATGAAAGTGTTTGGAAGATCAGAAAATGCTGAAGATTGAATATGGGCTTGCTAAAATAGTCCAAGGTAAAAAAAGTCAACTAAAATCTTTATAGAAATTTACTTAACTATAATGTAGATGAAGTTACTGTTTTTTAGCCTTTTAGTTTACTTTCATAACAGGTTACAAGAGTTCAAATATTTATGTATATTAAAATGTTCCCATCATAGGTCTATACCAAAATGTTATTATCACTCTATCAGCCCACATTTCTGCGCCTCGATAATCTGTGATGAGAATCTAAGACTTCGTTTAATTTTGTTCTGATTTGTTTCATTATACACTACATATGAGAGAAATCATTCTATATTTGATTTTCTCTTTATTGTTTGTTTGCTTAGCATGACCTTCTTTAGTTTCACAGCAAAAGAAACATTTTATTTTTTCTAATTGGTGAATTATGAACATATGTTACATCTTTATTCACTCAACTGTTGATGGGCACTTGGACAGTTTCCAGATCTTGGTTATTATAAACTACATTACAATGAACATTGCTTTGTATATATTTTTTTGAATTAGTGGTTCTTTTTGTGTGTGTAATCCATCATCTAGAGAAGGCAAGATAGCAGAGAACTGATGATGCTTTTCAGCTAACTACTAGCAAGATAACATTCTTACTTTGATATAAGAAACTGAACCTGGAAATGTCATGTAAACTTGGAAGTGCATTTCTAAATCTAAACCTCACCTGAAACCCACCCCTGAGTGATACTCCTAGAAAGCCCAGTGATGTTATTTCCAGATTGATGATCAAGAGAAACTTGAGATAATAGATATGTGTTCTTCAAAACAGCTGACTTGATGATATTTATCTGTTATACAGCAAAAGGTAACCAACTCACTTGCTCTGGCATGGATAAAAAAGTAAGGAGTTGAGCAATATTAAATTTGACATTCTTATAATTGGCATACTTAAACTGACAGCTGTAATTTTAAAGCTATTTACACTAATATTTTTATTCTTTGTTCATACCAGCTTTCATATTGTTTAAAAATTAATACTTTAGACCTAGGAGTCAGATACTTACAAATTAATAGAAATATTTGGTATTAATTTGTATTTGTTGATAATTTGAAGATTCATGGATATAGGAAAATTATGTATTTTTATCAACAAGTGGTATTAAGATAAACAGTTTAACAGAGTCTTAGCAACAGTGATTGTATAAAGGATATTGTGGGAGATTTCTAGTATTAGATATATGGCATATGGTATATAATAATACTGCATTCAGAGCGCAGTGTTATGCCAATCTACAGACACTGCTTTATCAAGAGCTACTTTAGGGAAGAGAAAACTAGAGGCTGAGTAGATATGGAAATAGCTTCATTAAGAAATTTCAAGCCCACTGACTAAGACTGAAACGGATGACTTGATCATGATGGTTATCAAATTATGCCAAAAGACTATAGTCTGTGTAAGAGAGTAAAACAGTTATGCAAATTTATGCATAAAAATAAAAATCCCATATGTGCCTAAAAGAAGAGATTCCCAGCCAAAATGCTAATGATACAAGATAACAATGCTTAACATTTCTACAAATTTTAATTCAAGATCTTAAGATGTTTTGCAAATTTATTATCTGCTAAATGAGAGTAAGTCTTGTTATTTTCCTCTCTTACAAATTTCAAAAGTGACTGCATTTTAATTGAGGAGAAAATAATGAACTCTTTGGAATAGTAACACCTGAAAAACAGGATTGAAAAATATCTTGTTAACCCAATTGAGTCAAAACAAGATTTAAAAGTCATGCCAATATGGGAAATTTCACGTATTAAAAAAGTTAGTCTCCACCATAGCACTTATGTCTTATTAAATAAACCACAATTTTAAAATATTTGAAAATAGAATAAATAGAGTCAATACTAGGTTCTGTGTGCAAAACATAGCTAGTTACTATTTTAAGGCATATATAATCTAGTGAGAAAAATTAAATCACGAATGACATTAACATTAAGAATATATTGTGTGGGACTAGAGGGATAGCACATCAGTAGGGTGTTTGCCTTGCATGTGGTCTACCTGGGACAGATCCGGGTTCAATTCCTGGCATCCCATCTGGTCCCCTGAGCCTGCCAGGAGAGAGTTTTCAGCGAAGAGTCAGAAGTAACCCCTGAGCACTACCTAGCATGGCCCTTAAACAAAAACAAAAACACCCCCTTCCCCCAAAAATAATATACTATGTGGTAAAGAACTCTAAAAGAGGTGATGAATTAGAAGGGAGAAATTTAGTTTAATTGGCATAGGAATGAGAAGTGAACTAGATTTTGAACTATTTGGAAGAAATAAATTTAGGAGGAATATAGTATTTTAGGGGGAATATAAACAAACAAATGTGAAGATTGATGCATGAAAAAAGGGACTAACTGCAAGTCAGGTTAAACTCAGTCTAAGATTGATGCATTCTTTTCAGGTAATGAAAAGTAACTTCGTGCTTTGAACAGAACAGATTTTTTAATCTGTTATCAGAGAATCAATATTATAAATCTGTAATGTCAAAGACTAGAATAGGAGCAGTTTGTAGGTAGCGGAGACAATTGTTGCTTTAGACATGAAAATAAAAATATATACAGTTAACATTCCATTCCAGATGCTTAGCTATACACTACCTTCCCTACCGCATTTTACTTTTCAATTACAGAAACTGAGAATAATATATTTGTCTTTAGCAAAAACATATTTTATTAATTTTCTTTTGGGAGTGTAAATTATTTGGTCAGTTATAAACCCAGTAAATGTTAATTGCCCAGAAACAACCAAGCCCTTGACATCTGGGGGAACCACATGCACAATCATGAACATGCACAAAAGGACTTTGGGGAACCCCAGATTCCTACTCAGTCCAGAGGGTGAGCTTTTCAAAGAGAAACTGACACAGCCTATCCGTGGACTCCCCCACTCTGTGCAGGGTAGTCAGCAGGTCCCCAATCTCTATGATGAACTTCACCTCCTCATCCACGAAGCTTTTCAGGAAGGAACAGAGGGTCAGGGGTTCACTGTGAACCATGCCCAGCTCATGCAGCTCCAGGAGGGACTGGTTGAGCTCCTTCTCCAGGGCCAGGGTGGCTTCCAGGAGCTGCATGGTGCTGCCTCACTCCTCCTGCGGGTTGGGGCGAGTTCGGGACCATCAGGCCCTCATGATCGATTTGTATCTCCATCACCTTCGGTGTCTTCTTGAGCTTCTCCCTGGCCAGCTAGCAGAAGAAGGGACCCACCCTTTTCTTGGCAGAAGGGACTTTCTGCTCTTGCCTCACTTTTGTCCTGTCTGCCTGACTTCCTACCTTCCTCTTTCACTGTCTGTAGATAAATACCAGCCGAGATGTGAAATAAAGACCTCTAACACCGAGTATCTCCGATAGGCAACGAGAAATTTTACTGGCAGTTCACCAGGATCCAAAGCAGATCTCAACTGGCTGTAACGTTGAGAATCAATTCCGACAAATGGCCACTTGCACACAGTAGGTTCTTTACAAATGTCAGCTCACTGCTGTGGTCTTTCCTGATGGAATCCTAGAAGCTCCTGACCTCAAGGTAGAGGCATTTCTTCAGGAAGAAAGGGATTTGCCTTCAATCTCACTTCAATGGTCCATCTCTCTCTCTCTCTCTCTCTCTCTCTCTCTCTCTCTCTCTCTCTCTCTCTCTCTCTCTCTCTCTCTCTCTCTCTCTCAACACACACACACACACACACACACACACACACACACACACACACACACCACCCCACCACCAATTACACCACCACAACTGCCACCACCACCACCACCACCACCAAATCCTGACCTGTAACTAGAATCTCATTATTAAATATAACTCAGCAAATTAGTTTCATTCAGAGATGGAAAATATGAATCTACATATTATAGAAAATGTTAAACCTTATACCAATGGATTTGAAACTATTTCAAGATTTAAAAGAAAAGTAAGAAGGTGGGATGATAAGAAGAAAGAATAAAGATAAAATATCTCAGGAAAAGTAGTCATAAAGATAAATGAAAATGTATCATTTTAATTGAAACTGATGTTGACAGAACAAATCAAAGACAATTTTAAAAGCTAAGTTTGAACTCGAGTGCTCCTTTCTCCTATAAAATACTACCAAAGATCTTTCAGAGAAAAATGTTCTTTATTTGAATTTTTCTAAGAACATAAAAAATTTTTATTTAATTATTAAAAGGCTATGAAGTAACTACTTTTATTATTCTTATTTTATTAATGAATAAACTGAGGACTAAGGAAACTGAGCAGTTGAAAGTACACATAGAATAACTGGAATTGAGTCTTTAAAAAATAGGCCAAAGATACAGCAACTTATATTAAATTTGGTGTCATTAAACCATAACTTAATAAAATTATATTTTAGTTAAAGAAAATTCAAAACATGGTTGACATAGGTGACCATAATACATTTGTTCCAGAAAAGTGAGAGCAATGTTAATTAAACAAAAATGAGAAAGAAAAAAGAAACAAAATAAGGCAGAAAAGAAAGAAAAAAATTAAAAAGAAAGGAAAAAGAAGTGCAAGCATGCACATTAATGAAAATTATTGTATCTCTAATGAAATTATTAATACAATGCAAAAGTTTTTAAGCTCTTGCTATCAGTTGTCTAATCTGTTCAATCGGGGTGTTCTTATAGGGATGACAACATCAAACAAAGGAAGTTGTCCAGAAATTCAAAGCACTATTACCAAAACTATGGCTTTTAGGGTCATGTACTCTGCTGCTAAACCTACCGGAAGAAGAAAGATATAGGGGGAGGGTGTCCACACTCTGTTCTAAAAACCCTTGATAATATCATCCCAAATACCAGGTGAACCTAAAATTTGGTCAGGGTGGTGTTCCCAAAGAGAATCATCGAGGGCACTGAGGTGGGGTGATAGACAAAATGGTGATTCTGGGTGTGATTTCAGCAAGGCAGAGGCTTGGCCTGCCCTCTTCTGAAAATGCCAGCTTTCTGTTGCGTGGCCAGTGTATACATAATTTTTCACAACTTGGTTTGCATCTATTTTGAGAAAAAGGGTAAGTTTATGGAGCTAGCCTGGTGCAAATGTGGCAAATAAAATTAATTTAAGTATAAGTTTAACAACTCTCAAGAATGAAATGATACCAGATAATTTGAGATCACCTAGTCAGCGCAAATAAGACAGTCCATTTACTAAGGCTATTACCTGAAAGAAAGTGACTTTGCCACAAATAAGCTGTTTTTGCTAATTTCCCTCTTTGATTCCCACTTTCTATAAAATATCTTATTCTGTAAAGCTACTTGGAGATCCTTTCTTTTTGAATATAGATATTAAGACACTAATTATGTAATCAATTGAATTTTGTGTTTTCTCAAAGATTTAATCTAGTTTAATTTTTTTTTATTTAATTTTTGGCACACCCAGTAGTTCTCAAGACTTACTCCTGGTTATGCTGTTCTCACGAATTGATCACTCCTGGTAGATTTGTGAGATTATATGGGGTGCTGGGGAATCAAACTGGGATTGACTACCTGTAAAACAAACACCTATCAGTTGTACTATATCTCTAGTCCTATTTTATTTATTTTTATTAAGACACCATGACTTACAAAGTTACATACAATGTTCCAGTCCTAATTCTGTATGTTAACTTCCTGCACCAATGTTCCTAGTTTTCTTACCAACCCTTTGCCTGTTTCCATGAAAGGTGAATTTTAAAGTTTGGTTATTGTAGTTTGGATCTCATGTTTTCAAAAAATGCTGGTTTTATGTATACCATATACCATACATCTTTCCCATCAAAGTGCCGTTTTAATACCCCTAATTTACTCATATTCCTAGAACCTATAATCTTCAATGCCATTATTTTCTATTCTTTCATTTTTCCTGGAAGTTACCATATTTGTCATTAATTCAAAAGAAATAAACCTAAAGTATATATAATATATAAAAAGAAGAATCAATGTCCCTTAATAAAAATGGTTTACTTCCCTTGTGTAGAACTATAGACACTCATTTAATCTTTATATAAGAAGGACACAAAACTTTGATATACTTTTAAAATGTCAGTATTTTAAATGTTGTATGAGCAGAAAAATAAATAAGAACAAAACGAACATCTCAGAACCAGCCCCCATCTTCCCTGCTGTTATAGCTCACCAATAAAGACTAAATTAGTCAGTTTCTATAGTAGATATTAAACTTACAATACAACAATATTTTAGGGAGCTAAGTGAGCAAAAGTTTATGGCACCTGAGTTCTTCTGGGATGGCATATAAATTAACATCAGGCTGCTTAGTCAAAGAAAGCTAAAATTGATTAGCATAAGAATAGTGCATTCATACTTGCATTAATAGTGTAATAAGCCCAATTAAAGAAAAGAGGAAGATGTTTAAATTATAGTGGAATTCTGGTAGGAAGCTGGGGGACAATGGAGAAGGGGTACCTTACATTAGAATCTAAAACAATCACTTATTTATAAAGATATTACTAAATAAATATTGTGAAAGACAAAAATAATAGAAAAATGTGACTGTGTAAGAGACCCTATGTAATTTAAAATCAATAGATAATCTTGATATTTCTTATTGTTTGTTGGATCACACCCAGTTGTGCTCAAGACTAATTTCTGACTGCATTCAGGATCTATTCTGGTGGGTTTGGTGAGCCATATAACATGCCAGATACTAAATATAGCATGCTAAATGAGTGTAAGGCAAGTGGCCTACCTATATGTGTGTAAGAAAGTGCCCTACCAACTACCCTACACTCCAGCACCTGATAGCATTTTATCTAATCAATTTGAGATGTCTTCTGAACTCAGCCTTCATAGTCTGAAAACATTCTTCACATTTTAGCAAGGGCTATCAGGAAAACTCTCTAAGAATGGTTCTCTATGGAAGAATAGCTCAAGGAATTCTCCAGACCATATTGACATCTGTCAGCAAGCCAATCTGTTAAGACTGGCTCCATTTTAAATGTGTCATAAACCTTTCTCTTATCTTTTACTGCCTCCTCACTTATTCACTTATTGTAATAATGCAAACTTCCTCAAATAAAATAATATTGTAAATATATTAAATTGGTTTGAAACATAAAGTGAAACCTTTTCACTATGGTGGGGAAAGTTTTTGAAATTTGGACCTCATACTATAAGAATATTATGACTGTAACTTCTAAAATATAATGTGGCAAATCTTACGTAGTGATGTTGAGATTCCTAGAATGTCAAGAGAAAAGAAGAGAGATCCTTTTCATGACAAAGAAGGAATGACCTAATTTTTTTATTCTAAGTGTTAAAAAAGATGAGTCTCAGACAGAGGAAAGAGACTGAAAAATCTGTATTTGAGGCTGAAGAGTAGGAGGATGGAACATAGAGACACTGGTGGAGCAAAATTGACATTGGTAGTGGAATTGGTACTATAACATTGTATATCTGAACCACTATTATGAAAAATTTTGTGAATCATGTTACCTAACATTTAAATCTAACATTTAAATGAATAAATAAAAAAAATCAAGACTCTACAGCTCGTTGATGAATTGCATTCTACTAAGTATGGGGGAGGCGAGAAGTTATTTGCTTCTCAAAGTTTTAAAAGAACGAAGAAACAAGAAAAATATTTTTCTTTAGGGTCTTTGCTGCTCATAACTTAAGTAAAATTATTTAAGTAATTAAAACATACTTCTTAAGGCATACTGGGAAATTCTTATTATTTCTAGAATTCTTATACCAAAGTGACATTTATTGCAAGGAGTATAAATTTGGGTGTTTTCAGAAAAAACTATTTGACACAGTTGGCTTTAAAAGTGAATAAATAAAGAGATAAATAAAAAAAATCAACTTTCCTTTAAGTTGCTTATTGGAAGATGCCTGGCTCTTTGTTGTAGGCATGTAATATTTATGTTTCAGGATTCAAGAAAAAAATCTAAAAGAAATATGAAACAACTTAAATTCTTTACATCATGGAGCTACTAAATTAATTAACTCGATAGTTGTCTGACTCTAGGCTCATTTTCTATAAAATAATGCATATTTTTATTACTTCAGCCACTTTTAAATATTCAATTAGTTGTTGCTAGAAGTTTAATTTCACTGACAATCGTTAAATTCACATTCACTCTTTGGAAATAATATTCATAGCAAATATTCAACAATCACCCCAGCTCTGGTAAACCAGCCTCCTCTGATTTTTCAATAGATACCCCATAATTACTCCACAATGGATTTAAAGAGTAACCTGGTTGACACTGAGGTCACTTAATTAGGCCCTCTTGTAAGATCCTTGCTCAATTTTGATGGAGAATGCAGAATCTATAGACTAAAAAGAACAAAGAACTTTCAGGTTCTTTTGTGAAAAATATTTTTCACAGTTGCAAGCTACTCATTATACTGAAATGAGTAGAGGTTAGAACTTTGGGTGAGGAAATCTCTAATAAATTGTAGAAGAAGAAGACAATGAGTTTTAGAAATAATCCTTAATTCACATGAGAGCAAAGTATAACTTGCCCCTTAAGTCTTTCTTTTATGAGTTAATTTCAACCTCTCAATATTAACTAATGGTATGAGTAGCTCAAGAGGTAGATTGCTGTATTTTTCCTGTTATTGCAGTTAGTGCTGAATTACAGTCCCAACTCTCAACCTTCTTGGCAAATTGCTTCCAATAATGAACAAATTTAAATTCAAGGCTATTTTGAGTATTTACTTTGATCTCTAAATGCTCTGCTCCTAAATTCAAGGGTAAGTTAAGTCAAATGTATCATCTCAGCGTTGTGTTATGTACAAGTCTTTGTTGAAATAGCATTCCAGGTCAAATCTCCTTCTATCTAATCCTGTTTCATCCTACATTTTTACCTCAAGAAATATTATAATAAAGTATTTACTTGCATATAAGTTTTTTCCCAGCATTCTAGTCTCCAGTAGCCAACTATAGTATCTGGCCTGTCAAGCCAAGAGAGAAAGTCAGGCAAGGAATTTACCAAAGAATAGAAGCCACAATTTTAGTTCTCAACCAAGGGCCAGTTCCAAACTGAGTAACATCAGGGTTAAGTGATGGGAGAGGCTTCTCTTCTATTTTTTTTTTAACACTTTAGGCAGATTTTTAATTTTTTTTAAATGTAAGCACTATGGTTACAGAAATGTTTGCAGTTGAGTTTCAGTCACAGAATGTATACCACTCTTCACCAATGCAACTTTCCTACCACCAATGTTCCCCATTTTCATCCCCTTAAATGTAACTGCACTCATTGCTCTTTGTAGCAAGCTTCATATCATGGGCTGGTCCTCCTATTCTTTATCTCTATTATGTCTGGATATTATTACCATATTGTCTTTTATTTTTCTTATATTCCACAGATAATTGAAACTATCCTATGTCTACTCCTCTTCCTTTGTCTCATTTCACTCGCATAATAATCTCCATGTACATCTATGTATAGGCAAATTTCAAAACTTTATTTTTTCCTAACAGCTGCATAGTATTCCATTGTGTAGATGTACCAGAGTTTCTTTAGTCTCTTATCTGTTGTCAGGCATCTGGGTTGTTTCCAGATTCTGGCTATTGTAAATAGAGTTGCAATGGACTCGGAGTGCAGAGGGCATTTTTGTATTGTCTTTTTTGTGTTCTAGGGTATATTCCTAGGAGTGGTATTGCTGGATCATATGAGAACTTAATTATGCAGATCTTAAGAGAAAAGATGAACAGAGACAAGGTGGAAGCCAAACTACTACAAAAACTTATTTTTTTGTTACTTATGGCACATGCAGTCCATAAAACATGGGGTTAATTTAGTCAGTATTGATCAATTCTTGTTTTGCAGACTTTGATAGATAGAACTTTGTTAATGGAAGAAGTAGAGAGGTAAATTGTAAATCAGGAAGTATAAAGGTAATTAATTGATAAAAAGAACACAATTGACTTTATTGTAAATTTTAAATTTGAGTGGATCTGTATTATTTGAATAATTTTACATTATTTCATTTATATATTATATTTCATTTCTATAAGAAAAGACATTCAATTAAATATAATTCAAATGCCACTTTATTTTATTTCTATTATGTTAATAGTTTTATTTATTTAAATTTTTGGATGGCACCATGATTTACAATATTGTTTATAATAGGATAGTATATATAAAAAGTCCCAACACCACAACCTCCTCCACCCGTGTGTTGACTTCCCTCTGCTATTAGTCAAAATTTTACCTAGTTGAAAGTTTCAGTGTAAGATCAAATTTTTAAATTTAAAGACAGTATAAGAAGAGATGATTACTGAAGAAAATGGAAACTAACTGGCATAATTATAGGGGAGATGGAGCAATGTGATAAATACTTACAAAATAGAAGTAACAAAATGTAATAATGAATTGGAGAGACAACATGGTATATCCAAAAAAATGGGGTAAATTGTATATTTAGCACCTATTGGTTTTGCAGCCTTACATAGTATATATATATATATATACATATATACAATATATATATTGTCTCTGTGCCTTAGATTTTGATCTACTGATGGTTATGAAATTAACTAATTTTGAAAATTATTTAGTTTTGTTTAACTCATATTATTTACTCTATATAGATGTTTTTTTTTAAACAACTCATAAATATAGAGATGACAACATAAATACAGGAAACATCTAAAGATTCTGACTTCTTTGAGTATCTGATGCATAGTTAAGCCATTCTTTGAGATGAAGAACTAGGAAGTGTGTTTTTTCCCTGGGGTCTTTAATGGGAGTAGAGTATGGACAGAAGAGCATTGTATCACAAGATCACTAGAGAAATAAAATCACTAACACTTTTAAACTGGTGCAAAGTCAGGACAAATAACAAGAGGAATGGAGGAACATTTTGTTGTTAAGTATGTTCTAAATATATGCTAAAAGATGAAGACTGTAATAAACAAATTACTTGGCAGAAAACAGGAGCTTCCAATTAAAATCACCTCCCATACCAAGTATTCAAAAATAATTCTGGGCTTGCTTCCTCTTTTTTTTCCCCCAAGATACAATTAACCTGTGGATCACTATTGACTTAATTATTTCAAGTACATTGTGACACTAACTAATATGCTGGATATCAAGCAAGCACATTCTACTAATAATATATTCAGAATTACATGAACCCTGAAGACACTTGTCAGCTTCTCAACCAGTCATTCTTTGTCTTATCAAATAGCAATTGTTTCTTTCCTTCCGATATTTTATTACCAACATTCTATGACTAGGATTGCAACTAAGTAAATAAATAATAATACTTGTAAATATCATTTCACCTGGTTGTTTGAATCAAATCTAAATTTCTCACAGTATCTGGCATGTTTTTATATAAACAAAAATATATCTGTGATGCAGTTATCAAACGTTTTAACCCTTAGAACTACAAAGATCAGCCTGTTTCTAGTTTAAATAGTTGAGAATCTCTGGTTTATTCAGCTGTTTATTTAGAAGAAGATATTTTTTTAAAAAGAGAAAGTTTTGTATGAGTATTATCCCGGCAATATGTCTCTTTCTCTTCATTGACAAATAATTTTATTAATTGCATAGACTAATTATTTGACTGTTCTTTAAAAGAACATTGCATTGGGATTAAAGAGCTTGGTCTGTGTAGGTATAATAATAAAGTACAAAAAGAAAAAAGAAAACCTAGTATTAAGTTTAAACTATAATCACAAACAGAAATAGAAATCGTTTTGTGTATATAGTCTAATGTGAAGATATTTTTTTATTGTCATAATGTAAGTAAACAAAATGTCTTCTTATATTCCTTGAGCATTAAAGCATTAAGTAGATTGTCACTGAACAGGTCACTTTCTATTGTAGTATAACCTAAATAGTATCTATCTTGGTTCCACAAAATTTAATGCTGCTTATATGGGAAGGTATTGTGGCTATTTTACAAGCATCTCAATGAAGAATTGGATGTGAAGGTGATTAAGAAAATAACAGGTACTGCACACCTTAGTGTTTTTGTTACAAACCATAGCTATTTCACTTCATTCTAGATTTTATTATATATTTTATTTCTGCCTTTGTTACAAGAAGATTCTAAGAGAAATGAAAAAACCTGCTTAGGTCTCTATCAACAATTGAACTTACTGGTTTTATTAACATCTCCAAACTAAATGTAGTAGTCCAAGTCCAGCTCAAGTTTTAATCATTCTAATTCTGGTTCTTGTTTTTGAAGAAGTATTATTTTTGACATTTAAATTAATTTTCTATAAGGTAGTTCTGAGACTATGCATGGATACAGTTACGTATCAAAACAATTCATTAGGCACTGGAGAAAAGTGCTTCCAAACTAACTGCATTAGTAAAAGGTCTCAGGTAGGAACAGACTTTAGGCCTGCTCAAAGTAGCAGAGGATGAGAGAATGATGATGAACCACTGAATCCACACTTATTTTAGGATACCTTAAAAACTGATATATTTAGGACAGAAGCTATATCTGACTTCTGTATATTCAAACTAAGAATACTGTCTATATTAAAATATGTATTTAGTAAATATTTACTGAACAAATGAACAAAAACATTTAATTAATCTTCTCACTCATAAAATACCCCATACTATTTAACATCCAAATTAGCATTTATACATTCAATCATTCAAAAGATATTACTGGGTTATTTTGGGTGTTGGAATGCATAAATAAATAATTTATTGAATTTCTTTCCTACTGGCAAAAGACACAAATAAATAAGACTGAAAATGCAATAATAATGGTGATAAAAATCAAGTAAAA
This sequence comes from Suncus etruscus, assembly GCF_024139225.1. Lineage (NCBI taxonomy): Eukaryota > Metazoa > Chordata > Mammalia > Eulipotyphla > Soricidae > Suncus > Suncus etruscus. Next base: position 99,606,181 of record NC_064850.1, on the reverse strand, counting down.
TGTTTGGAGAACTATTTCAGAGGTTAAAGTACTTGCCCTGCAGGTCATTAACTGAACTGTAGTTCAATCCCTGGCACTGCTTTGTCCTTCTGAGCACCACCATGAGCAACTCCTGAACACAGATCTAGGAGTAATTTTGAGCACTGTATGGTGTTCACCTCACTTCCCCTCAAAGGCTAAGCAAAACAGTAAGTCAAAGATGAAGACAGAGGTTGTATTGTTTTCTATATTATATGTGGAATAGCCAAGAGCATCTATAATCTATGTAAATTATATTTCCATTTGCTGTTAACCATTAAACTTGGTATCTAGAAATTCTCATAATTTTTTTATTTTACCAATTGTAATTGAGGCTTATTTTTTACTGAACGCCATTTCCATATGTAAATAGCAAGTAAGTTGTCATCTAAGAACAATATTTGAATAGTTGCTCTTTCATACTGAAGGTTTTGTGGCACACATCTGATAAATACTAGACAGATTCCTGATGCCAGCATGGTGTCTACAGTTTTAGAAACTTAATGTTCCAACCGAAAGCAAATCTTCTAAAATTAAAAATTGTAGACAAAAGCTTTAATTTTGAAGAGTGTAATTCTATTGTTGTATTTGTTTGAAGGCAGTACTCACAGAGGTTTCAAACTCATGGCCCACCGGATGTTTTCAGCCCTCCGTACAGCATTTTGTGGCCCTGTCCTAGAGGAATCTTTTTTGTTTTGTTTTGTTTTAGTTGTTTGTGTCACACCTCCCAATGTTCAAGGCTTACTACTGACTTTACACTCAAGGATAACCCCGACTTTGCCTCCTGCGGCCCCCAGGTAAATTGAGTTTGAGACCTCTGGTAGGGGCTAGTTCAGGTTTTCTAGTTCTAGTTTTGCTAATCATTCTGTACCAGGATTAAACCTGGGGCTTCTGCATACACTAAACTTGTGTTCTAGTCCTTTAACCCATCTCCCAGACTGAAAATTGCATTCTTTTTAAGAATTAAAAAACTGATACAAAAATTCAATATTTAATTTTTTAAAATTTATTTCAATTATATTTCTGATAACCTTTCAATTTGCAAATGTCTCAACCATTACTAAGAAAATAGAAGTTGATTTTCTCTTATTTTCCCAGAATGTTGAAGGGGCTAGCAGATTTTTTTTTTCTGGTAGTAAATCACAGATTGCAGAAATAATTGCTCTACTTCTTGCTATATCCTCACATCGTGGCTTTTGTTTTATGCAGATGGGGGGAAGAAAAAGGAGAGAGAAAGAGAGAGAGACAGAGACAGAGACAGACAGACAGACAAACAGACATGAGATGAGATGCAATTTATTGAAAGACTACTTAATCTTCATGAGGACCTAGATAAACAGAAGCAAACAATAGATTTTCCTAAGTGACTGTTCCTAAGTGATTTTCCTACTATTCAAAAGGTTTGGGGGAGTTATATATATTTCTGCAATTAGGTTACATGCATGGACAAATTATGTAATTACCCTAAACATTTCATTCAGTAATAAAAAATTATTGGGAAATAAAGCAACCACTTAATCTTACAGAGTCAGACACATTCTCTGATGATCAGATCAAGGTCATTGAATTACTTGTCCTAAAGAATGTCCTTAAAGATTTCACATCAGACACTTATCTTAGGTTCTTTTTGCACCTCACAGAAATAGCGTAAGGTGGACTTGGTATGTGTAGTTTGCTAGAAGTTCTTGCTTTGCAGCCCCTTCACAGAACAATGGTTTCTTACTGCTGACATGAGCACTCCAGCATCACAAAGCAGAAGACATCTTCAGAACAAATAACTTAAAATTTTTTACCAATGGGCTGGAGAGAGATACAGGAAGTAGGATAATTACAACATTCGATATGCCCAACAAGGAGTCATCCCTGAGTACAGGGCCAGGAGTAAGCCCTGAGTAATGCCAGGTGTGACCCAACAACCAAAACAAAAGGAAAACAACAAAATTAAAAAGGGATTTTTTTTAGTCAAAATTAGTTGCAATTGTATTCTGCCTACATAAATCTCTTTTAATTTTATTATATCATAAGATCCATATCTTATTTAACATGTGGTCAACTTGGTTTCAGACCAGATATGCCAGGCATTCCAGATGTTCCCTCTGTCAGGAGTAATTACTGAATGCAAAGCCAGGAGTAATCCCTAAACACCAATGAGTGTGGCCCAAACAGCAAGGCAAAACAAAACAAAAACAAACCAACAAACAACAACAACAACAACAAAACCTTGCTATAAAAATTCTTGTAAGATTCAGTAAAACAAATTGGGTTGCCTTTGAATCTGTAAGTTAAGAAAAGAAAAAGGAGTTTAACATTTATTACTCTGTTGCATTTACAACTGAATATTATTTTAAAGCATTTATATGCTGTATGTTGTAAAAATGTTGTAAAATATAGCAATAAGACATAACATTTGGAAATCAAGAATAAGCCCCAAAATAACAGCAAATACTAAGGAAACAGTTAAAGCATTATTTACTAGTGATTAAATACTTTCAACATGCTCAGTTTTTTTTTTTTAATGGCAGAAAAGGTCCAGCAGAAAAGAGAAGTAAACAAAAATACAACATTTAGGGGAAAATTCTTCAAAATTAAAAAAGCATTGAACATATAATTAACAGAATTTATTTATTTTTGAAAGAGCATATAATTAAGACATCATTTTGCATGAAATTCATTTCCAAATATTATTGGTTAGACAAAGGAAAGCAATTCATTTCATATGTGTGCTTAGATGGTAATGTGGTTTGAAATTCAAGAGTGCAACTGCCAGCCAATTGAACTGAAGAGCTCCTGAAAGTTTTGAATCTTTATATATTTTTGGACATTAGTCCTTTTGGATATATTGCATGCAAATATTTTATCCCATTATGGAGGAAGTCTTTTTTTCAGATTTAGTTTTTTTACTGTGTAAAAAAAATAATTTTATGTAGTTCTAGTTCTTTACTTTTAGTTTTATTATCTTTGTCAATGGAATAAATCATTTACAACATAGCAGACCCATCTCTTGGAGAATTCCATCTATATTTTCTTCGGGAAAGTTAGTATGCATTCTGATTTAATTTTAATGCCCTTTGAATTAACTCTTATCTATAGTGTGAATTATGGATCCTAACTTTATTTTCCGCATATATTTATCTAGTTTTCCCAGAACCAGCTCCATTTGTTAAAGGGTTGGGGTATTTTGTTTGTTTGTATTTTGCTCCACTTCATGTTTCCAGTTGTTTTGTCATAGCTTAATTGTACATAATGTGAGGGTTGATCTTTGGGCTTTCCCTACTCTCTTCCCTTTACATAACAATTTTTGAAAACATTTATCTAGTATAAGTTTTTAAATATAAAACCAAATATAAAAGTTATGTTGCTGAATAATCTGTCTTATTAAAAATAAACTCCTAGAAAATTACTGGAAATGAAAATCACAACTTCTATTAATCAGTTACAGTGACAGTTTATAACGAACAACTAATTTGATATAAGCTGTGGAAAATGAACATAAAACTATGAATGAATTAATAAGAAACATCCTGAAAGAAAATATTCTATGTATTAAAAACTGAATTTCCAATAAAATTTTAGTTGAGGGGCTGGAGCAGTGACACAGTGGTAAGTAGTTTGCTTTGCACGTTGTTGACCTAAGATGAACCACAGTTCGATCTCCTGGTATCCCATATATTTATCCCATATGGTCCCCCAAGCCAGGAGCGAATTTTGAGGGCATGGCCAGGGGTAACCCCTGAGCATTACTGGGTGTGGCCCAAAAGCCAATAAAATAAAGAAAAACTTTAGCTGAGATGATGACCTGATTCCTAATTTCATATTAGATGATTCCTATTTTCATATTTCATATTTGTATTTTCATATTTGACTTATAGAAATAATATAATTTTTGTCAGAATTTCTAATTGTTGTTAGATCTATAGTCATTAATGTTTTATTTATTTAGCTCTAAAGAGCTTAGATCAAATTTTTCTTAGCCTTCCTCTAAATGCATGGTTGTATTATTTATACATTTATTGTGCATTTTCTGTTTAATAACGTTCTGTCTGATTTTAATCATAAATTAACTTTTTATTCATAATTAACTTAATTGGTGGTTTCATATATTATATTAGTCATGAAATTTTACTCTAGAAAATTCTATTGGCGAATCTGTATCCTAGATTTTCTTTATAATTTTTTCTCTAATTTTAATTTTCATGTTTATGGGGAATTTACTTCTATCCTCACATTAAAAAAATAAGAAACCTGATTTATAGACAGAGAATTATATTAGTAGTTAGTGGAGTTTAATTTACCAATTTACCAATGAGCAAACAATCTGAAGTAGTTTTTTGCTTTGATGAAGCAAGCAAGTACTGGTAACATAGCAATCTGGGATAAACTGATTTCAGTATGTGGGAAACAGAAGGACTCTCTCCATGGAGAAGAGGTACAGAGAAACAGAGAGAAATACCATTAAAGAAAGATGGCATCAGAGTGGGTGCCTAGAAAAATATCACTAGCCATTCAGGGGATAATCATTTTAACTTTTACTGTTGAATTGTTTTAAAAAAAGTTATTTTTAGACATTTTTTTAAAGAAAGCAGTCAAGGGGTTAAGTTACATGCATATTAATTTTTTATTTTATGGTGAGTCAGATTTACCCTAATCTAAATAAAGTTGAGTTTTTTTTAATTTACTTTATTTGAAGAGTATGTTTCACGTAGTTGACAGTTTATTGCAACACATTTGTTTCCAAATAAGTGACAGTAAAATTATTTTAAAAAAATAAAAAGAAAAAAGGAAGATAAGATTTTTTTAAAATGAAGTAGAGCAACAAAACAAATTTGTGACAATTATTTGATTTCCAATATGGTCATTAAGTCATAGGCAGAAGGCTTAATAAGCTCTTGTATTTAACTGACCATTTTATTACTTCATTTGTTTTTGAACAATAAAAAACTTTAGCTACATATTAGCATCCAAATTAGTGTGTTCCTATGGGAATGATAGTTCTAAACTCAAATGAAGTTGTCATGAGGTCATCAATGTGGCCACATTGTCCAGTAATTCAAAGCACTATTACTGATATAGTGATTTTTGTGGGGTGTGTTTTCTACTGCCAGGACTTCCAGATTAAAGAGGCAGAGGATTCTGAAGAAATGCTTTTGTAAATTCTAGGTAATCTAGACCTTATTTTTCTCTTATTAGAGTCAGAAAATCTTAAACTCCCTTGAAAAAAATTTTTTTTTGATTTTGTGCCACACCTGGTGAAGCTCAGCGGTTACTCCTGGCTATGCACTCGAGAAATCACTCCTGGCTTGGGGACCATAAGGGATACAGGGGATCGAACCGCAGTCTGTCCTGGGTCAGCCGCATGCAAGGCAAACACCCTACCACTGTGCCATTGCTCTGGCCCCAATTCCCTTGAAATTCTATTTTAAAATGAAAGAGGGTAGAAGATAAACCTAAATATGTACACACAATAATTTCAAATTAAGAACAGGTTATTTTATCTTAACTGAGTTCTTACACAAACTCAAATTGGGGTGATCTGTCCCCAAAGGAGTAAATGAACATAAGACCATCTGATTTCATAGAATCTATGGACAATTGGTGCAATTTCAGTGAAATAGCCTAACTTCCGAGGAACCTTTTAAGTACCAAACTGACCCTCGGACCTTGGACAAAAAGTTAAATATTTCAATAACCACTCTGGAGAGATCAACACTAAACTGCAAATCTCAGGTGAAAACTTGAGAAATCATGAAGCTCAGTGTAGTCAGCAAAAGTCAGAACCTCTCTCTCCCTCTCTCTTTCTCTCTCTCTCTCTCTCTCTCTCTCTCTCTCTCTCTCTCTCTCTCTCTCTCTCTCTCTCTGTCTTTCTCTGTCTCTTTGTCCTCCTCTTTCTCTGTCTCTCTCTGTCTCTCTGTCTCCCCCCAACTCTTAGTGCATCTTTATTTCTTTTTTTTTTTTTTTTTTTGGTTTTTAGGCCACACCCGGTAATGCTCAGGGGTTACTCCTGGCTATGTGCTCAGAAGTTGCTCCTGGCTTGGGGGACCATATGGGACACCGGGGGATCGAACTGCGGTCAGTCCAAGGCTAGCGCAGGCAAGGCAGGCACCTTACCTTTAGCGCCACCACCCGGCCCAACATCTTTATTTCTTTACATGGGTCACCATATATGTTGATAGTAAACCAAAAATAAAATTACCAAAATCAGTAGATAGCTCGGTAACTGTGATCTCAAGGCAAGACTTATATGTCTTTCCTCACAATCAAGACTGACATCTGCTTATGAATTCCCTGGAGGGTCTATAGATAAAGATGCTTTTTATTCTTTCTTCAACTGGGAGAGGAAAGCAATGTTGCTTCATTTTTATATGATTTTTATTGAGAATAATGTGAATTACAAATCTTTCATAGTTGTATTTAAGGTACATAGTGACAGTGAATAAGGGCCATTCCCAGTTCCAGTGTTGAACTCCCTCCACCATAGTTCCCAGCATGCATCCCATACCTCCACCCTTAGTCCCCTGGACTGCTAGTGTAACAGGCAATGTTGCTTCTTATTGGAGAGGTAAGGCATGCTGGGTCTTGTACTGGCTGATTGTCTTAAGTTTCACAAAGACAAAAGAAAAATACTAGGTGTGATCTTCAAAAGGGAGAAATAGAATTACAGAAAAGAAAATGTAATGCCATGCTGTCTAGAGATAAAGGATCAGCTAAGACTAAGCAACTGGGTTTCTTAAATTAATCCCAGTCTCACATTTAGCTTTCTGTTTCATTTCTTATTATTTCTTTCTTCCTAGAACAGGAAAGAAGACACATTAAAAATGGAGATTATCTGATACATGTAAATGTCTTTTACAAAGTGCAACTTCTCAGTTTTCATTCTTCTCTGTCTGCTATATTTTCAAAATATCCAATTTGATTGAAACATTATGCTAAACACTTACTTTGGGGTGGCACTTTTGTTCCCTTTCAGAATCGTGATTCAACTCTGAACATATTTTGTTTTTTATTTTTTTAAATGTCTGATTCTTTTTTTTTGTTTTGTTTTCCATCTTTATTTAAACACCACGATTACAAACATGATTGTAGTTGTGTGATTTCAGTCATGTAAAGAACACCCCCCTTCACCAGTGGAACATTCCCACCACCAATGTCCCAAATCTCCCTCCTCCCCACCCCACCCACGCGGGTACTCGAGGCAGGTTTACTATTTCCCTTATTCATTCAAACTGTTAGGATAGTTCTCAATGTAGTATTTCTCTAACAGTCCGCATCACTCTTTGTGGTGAGCTTCATGTCGTGAGCTGCACCTTCCAGTCCTCATCTCCTTTGTCTCTGAGAATTATTGCAAAAATGTCTTTCAATTATCCCAAAACCCATAGATGAGTGAGACTATTCTGCGTCTATCTTCTCCCTCTGACTTATTTCACTCAGCATAATAGATTCCATGCACATCCATGTATAGGAAAATTTCATGACTTCATTTCTCCTGACGGCTGCATAATATTTCATTGTGTATATGTATCACAGCTTCTTTAGCCATTTTCTGTTGAAGGGCATCTAGCTTGTTTCCAGAGTCTGGCTATTGTAAATAGTGCTGCAATAATATAGGTGTGAGGAAGGTATTTTTATATTGTATTTTTGTGTTCCTAAGGTATATCTCTAGAAGTGTTATAGCTGGATCGTATGAGAAAACTCTGAACATATTTCAATCCACATCTTTATAATACTTATCAAGTTTACCTCATTATAAATAGAGATATTATGTGGGAAATTATAAATATTGCTGCAAATTGACCTTACAAATTTATCTCAGAACTAATCTCTAACATTAAAAGTAATGAAAAAATATAATTTCAAACAAAATTTATAAATTTAGACTTTCTCATCTCCATTTTCTACGTTTTTATAATCTTATAAAATATATGACTTAAACAGTTACTTCTTGTAGTCTTTTCTTATTTCCCCAGTCACTGCTATTTCTTTCTCTTCACTATTTTAGTCATATTTAATTTAAATTTCTACAATATTTAATCCTGTCTTTATTGTTAAAAAAAAAGTTTCTTTTTTTGAAGGGGTGAGCCACAAAAGTGGGCTCCTTACTACCCCTGTCCTGTTTCCCTTTACTCATAAAGTTAAAGATTTCCCTAAATCTCTACGTAAGAAAGATATATTTGGGGGGGGGCACCAAAATTCACAATTTTTTCCTTTTGCTAGCACCTAAATAAGCCTGCTTTTCTCAGAGCAATTTTCTCCAAGTATTGGTCTTTGCACTCCAACTCCAACAGTATCTCATTTGGTTCAGTATCAAGTTTAGAAATTTTTTTTTTTTTTTTTGGTTTTTGGGCCACACCCGGTAACGCTCAGGGGTTACTCCTGGCTATGCGCTCAGAAGTTGCTCCTGGCTTGGGGGACCATATGGGACACCGGGGGATCGAACCGTGGTCCGTCCAAGGCTAGCGCAGGCAAGGCAGGCACCTTACCTTTAGCGCCACCGCCCGGCCACGAAATAGGTTTTTTTTTTTTTTTAATGCATAATTTTTTTTTATTTAAACACCTTGATTACATACATGATTGTGTTTGGGTTTCAGTCATAAAAGGAACACCACCCATCACCAGTGCAACATTCCCATCACCCAAGTCCCAAATCTCCCTCCTCCCCACCCAACCCCCGCCTGTACCCTAAACAGGCTCTACATTTCCCTCATACATTCTCAATATTAGGACAGTTAAAAATGTAGTTATTTCTCTAACTAAACTCATCACTCTTTGTGGTGAGCTTCCTGAGGTGAGCTGGAACTTCCAGCTCTTTTCTCTTTTGTGTCTGAAAATTATTATTACCAGGTTGTCTTTCATTTTTCTTAAAACCCATAGATGAGTGAGACCATTCTGCGTTTTTCTCTCTCTCTCTGACTTATTTCACTCAGCATAATAGATTCCATGTACATCCATGTATAGGAAAATTTCATGACTTCATCTCTCCTGACAGCTGCATAATATTCCATTGTGTATATGTACCACAGTTTCTTTAGCCATTCGTCTGTTGAAGGGCATCTTGGTTGTTTCCAGAGTCTTGCTATGGTAAATAGAGCTGCAATGAATATAGGTGTAAGGAAGGGGTTTTTGTATTGTATTTTTGTGTTCCTAGGGTATATTCCTAGGAGTGGTATAGCTGGATTGTATGGGAGCTCGATTTCCAGTTTTTGGAGGAATCTCCATATCGCTTTCCATAAAGGTTGAACTAGACAGCATTCCCACCAGCAGTGGATAAGAGTTCCTTTCTCTCCACATCCCCGCCAACACTGTTTATTCTCATTCTTTGTGATGTGTGCCATTCTCTGGGGTGTGAGGTGGTATCTCATCGTTGTTTTGATTTGCATCTCCCTGATGATTAGTGATGTGGAACATTTTTTCATGTGTCTTTTGGCCATGCGTATTTCTTCTTTGTCAAAGTGTCTGTTCATTTCTTCTCCCCATTTTTTGATGGGGTTAGATGTTTTTTTCTTGTAAAGTTCTGTCAGTGCCTTGTATATTTTGGAGATTAGCCCCTTATCTGATGGGTATTGGGTGAATAGTTTCTCCCACTCAGTGGGTGGCTCTTGTATCCTGGGCACTATTTCCTTTGAGGTGCAGAAGCTTCTCAGCTTAATATATTCCCATCTGTTAATCTCTGCTTTCACTTGCTTGGAGAGTGCAGTTTCCTCCTTGAAGATGCCTGTAATGTCCTGTAGTGTTTTGCCTATGTGCTGTTCTATATATCTTATGGTTTTGGGGCTGATATCGAGGTCTTTAATCCATTTGGATTTTACCTTTGTACATGATGTTAGCTGGGGGTCTAAGTTTAATTTTTTGCAAGTGGCTATCCAATTGGGCCAACACCACTTGTTGAAGAGGCTTTCCCTGCTCCATTTAGGATTTCCTGCTCCTTTATCAAAAATTAGATGGTTGTATCTCTGGGGAACATTTTCTGAGTATTCAAGCCTATTCCACTGATCTGAGGACCTATCTTTATTCCAATACCATGCTGTTTTGATAACTGTTGCTTTGTAGTACAGTTTAAAGTTGGGAAAAGTAATTCCTCCCATATTCTTTTTCCCAATGATTGCTTTAGCTATTCGAGGGTGTTTATTGTTCCAAATGAATTTCAAAAGTGTCTGATCCACTTCTTTGAAGAATGTCATGGGTATCTTTAGAGGGATGGCATTAAATCTGTATAATGCCTTGGGGAGTATTGACATTTTGATGATGTTAATCCTGCCAATCCATGAGCAGGGTATGTGTTTCCATTTCCGTGTGTCCTCTCTTATTTCTTGGAGCAGAGTTTTATAGTTTTCTTTGTATAGGTCCTTCACATATTTAGTCAAGTTGATTCCAAGATATTTGAGTTTGTGTGGCACTATTGTGAATGGGGTTGTTTTCTTAATGTCCATTTCATCCTTATTACTATTGGTATATAGAAAGGCCATTGATTTTTGTGTGTTAATTTTGTAGCCTGCCACCTTGCTATATGAGTCTATTGTTTCTAGAAGCTTTTTGATAGAGTCTTTAGGGTTTTCTAAGTAGAGTATCATGTCATCTGCAAACAGTGAGAGCTTGACTTCTTCCTTTCCTATCTGGATTCCCTTGATATCCTTTTCTTGCCTAATCGCTATAGCAAGTACTTCCAGTGCTATGTTGAATAGGAGTGGTGAGAGAGGACAGCCTTGTCTTGTGCCAGAATTTAGAGGGAAGGCTTTCATTTTTTCTCCATTGAGGATAATATTTGCCACTGGCTTGTGGTAGATGGCCTTCACTATATTGAGAAAGGTTCCCTCCATTCCCATCTTGCTGAGAGTTTTGATCAAGAATGGGTGTTGGACCTTATCAAATGCTTTCTCTGCATCTATTGATATGATCATGTGGTTTTTATTTTTCTTGTTATTGATGTTGTGTATTATGTTGATAGATTTACGGATGTTAAACCAGCCTTGCATTCCTGGGATGAAACCTACTTGATCGTAGTGGATGATCTTCTTAACGAGGCATTGAATCCTATTTGCCAGGATTTTGTTGAGGATCTTTGCATCTGCATTCATCAGTGATATTGGTCTGTAATTTTCTTTTTTGGTAGCATCTCTGTCTGGTTTAGGTATCAAGGTGATGTTGGCTTCATAAAAGCTATTTGGAAGTGTTTCTGTTTGTTCAATTTCATGAAAGAGTCTTGCCAAGATTGGCAGTAGTTCCTCTTGGAAAGTTTGATAGAATTCATTAGTGAATCCATCTGGACCTGGGCTTTTGTTTTTCGGCAGACATTTGATTACTGTTTTAATTTCATCAATGGTGATGGGGGTGTTTAGATATGCTACATCCTCTTCCTTCAACCGTGGAAGATTATAAGAGTCCAAGAATTTATCCATTTCTTCCAGGTTCTCATTTTTAGTGGCGTAGAGTTTTTCAAAGTAGTTTCTGATTACCCTTTGAATCTCTGTCATATCAGTAGTGATCTCTCCTTTTTCATTCCTGATACGAGTTATCAAGTTTCTCTCTCTCTCTTTCTTTGTTAGGTTTGCCAGTGGTCTATCAATCTTGTTTATTTTTTCAAAGAACCAACTTCTGCTTTCGTTGATCTTTCGGATTGTTTTTTGAGTTTCCACTTCGTTGATTTCTGCTCTCAGCTTTGTTATTTCCTTCTGTCTTCCTATTCTTGGGTCCTTTTGTTGAGCATTTTCTAGTTCTATTAGCTGTGTCATTAAGCTACTCAGGTAAGCTCCTTCTTCCTTCCTGATGTGTGCTTGCAAAGCTATAAATTTTCCTCTCAGTACTGCTTTTGCTGTGTCCCATAGGTTCTGAGAGTTTGTGTCTTTATTGTCATTTGTTTCCAGGAACCTTTTTATTTCCTCCTTGATTTCATCTCGGACCCACTGGTTATTGAGCATGAGGCTGTTTAACTTCCAGGTGTCAAAGTGTTTCTTCTGAGTTCCTTTGGAGTTCACAAATAATTTCAGAGCCTTGTGGTCAGCGAAGGTAGTCTGCAAAATTTCTATCCTCTTGATCTTATGGAGGTATGTTTTATGTGCCAGCATGTAGTCTATCCTGGAGAATGTCCCATGTACATTGGAGAAGAATGTATATCCAGGTTTCTGGGGATGGAGTGTCCTATATATATCCACTAGGCCTCTTTCTTCCATTTCTCTCCTCAGGTCTAGTATATTCTTGTTGGGTTTCAGTCTGGTTGACCTGTCCAGTTTTGACAAAGCCGTGTTAAGGTCCCCCACAATTATTGTGTTGTTGTTGATATTATTTTTCAGATTTGTCAACAGTTGTATTAAATATTTTGCTGGCCCCTCATTCGGTGCATATATGTTTAGGAGAGTGAATTCTTCCTGCTCTACGTACCCCTTGATTAATATAAAATGTCCGTCTTTGTCCCTTACAACCTTCCTGAGTATAAAGTTTGCATTATCTGATATTAGTATGGCCACTCCAGCTTTTTTATGGGTGTTGTTTGCTTGGATAACTTTTCTCCAGCCTTTTAATTTGAGTCTATGTTTGTTCTGACTATTCAGGTGCGTTTCTTGTAGGCAGCAGAAGGTTGGATTGAGTTTTTTGATCCATTTAGCCACTCTGTGTCTCTTAACTGGTGCATTTAGTCCATTGACGTTGAGAGAAAGAATTGTCCTGGGATTTAACGCCATCTTTATTTCAAAATTTGGTGTGTCTTTTGGGTAGTCTTGTCTTAGATTAGGTCTTTCAGTTTTTCTCTTAAGACTGGTTTTGTGTCTGTGAAGTTTCTGAGCTGTTTTTTGTCTGTGAAACCATGTATTCTTCCATCAAACCGGAAAGTGAGTTTTGCTGGGTATAGTATTCTGGGTGAAGCATTCATTTCATTCAGTCTTGTCACAATATCCCACCACTGCTTTCTGGCATTGAGCGTTTCTGGTGACAGGTCTGCTGTAAATCTCAGGGAAGCTTGCTTGAACATGATTTCCCCTTTTGATCTTGCTGTTTTCAGAATTCTGTCTCTATCTGTGGGATTTGTCATTGTGACTAGGATGTGTCTTGGGGTGGTTTTTCTGGGGTCTCTTTTGGTTGGTACTCTTCGGGCATGCAGGATTTGATCACATATATTCTTTAGCTCTGGAAGTTTCTCTTTAATGATGTTCTTGACCATTGATTCTTCCTGGAAATTTTCTTCCTGGGTCTCTGGGACTCCAATGATTCTTAAGTTGTTTCTGTTGATCTTATCATAGACTTCTATTTTCGTCTGTTCCCATTCTTTGACTAATTTTTCCATTGTCTGCTCATTTGCTTTAAGTTTTTTGTCCAATCTCTCCTGCTGTATGGAATTGTTATGTATCTCATCTTCCACAGCACCAAGTCTATTCTCAGCTTCTGATACCCTGTCCCAGAGCTTATCCATTTTGTCATTCACTTCGTTTACTGACTTTTTCAGTCCTGTTAGTTGACATGTTATTTCAGTTTGGAGTTTTGTCATTTCTGCCTTCATATTTTCTTGGTTCTTATTAGTGTTCTGTTCAACTCGATCCATGGTTTCTTGGAGTCTGTTGAGCACCTTCCATATTGCTAGTCTAAAGTCCTTATCTGAGAGGTTGATTAGTTGTTCAGTCATTATCTGGTCCTCAGAATTGTCATCTTCATTCTCTATGTCTGATGCTGGCCTGCGTTGTTTCCCCATTGTCACACTTGTATTGTGGGTTTTTCTACGTGTTGTGGTGGTATTCATTGTCTATATGATGTAGGCAGCACACTCCTCTGGCTCCTCCCTTTCTGGATGGGCTGACTTGCCTCTAAGGGAGGGGAGTCCTCCGTGGATGAAGCCTCACACTAGGTCAAATCTTAGGCCCGAGCATGCAACAGAGAAGACAGTCCAGAGAGAAATGTTTGCTTCTGTGATATAGCGCCGTTCTTAGTGTGATTTTTCCTTCTTGTTGCAATGGAGTTCTTTCCTTAGAAAGAGTGCACGGCCGCGTAGCGAAGCGGAGCGGCCGTGCTCCTCTGAGCCTCTTTTTGCCCCACTCGCAAGAGTTTCACGCAAGAGGACAGTAGACAGACATAGACAGGTCACACTCACAGTCTTTCACAGCTGAGCCCCACTGGGCCGGTGTACTTTCGCGGATTTTCCCCGCCTGGTGTCACACACAGGGAGCCGGCTTTTGCAAAGGTTAGCCGGTTTTTATGCTCTGAAGTCCCTCCCTGAAAATGGCGTCTGGGCGAGCGAGGTTTCTGGAGGCTCTTTTTGCCCCACTCGCAAGAGTTTCACGCAAGAGGACAGTAGACAGACATGGACAGGTCACACTCACAGTCTTTCACAGCTGAGCCCCACTGGGCCGGTGTACTTTCGCGGATTTTCCCCGCCTGGTGTCACACACAGGGAGCCAGCTTTTGCAAAGGTTAGCCGGTTTTTATGCTCTGAAGTCCCTCCCTGAAAATGGCGTCTGGGCGAGCGAGGTTTCTGGAGGCTCTTTTTGCCCCACTCGCAAGAGTTTCACGCAAGAGGACAGTAGACAGACATAGACAGGTCACACTCACAGTCTTTCACAGCTGAGCCCCACTGGGCCGGTGTACTTTCGCGGATTTTCCCCGCCTGGTGTCACACACAGGGAGCCAGCTTTTGCAAAGGTTAGCCAGTTTTTATGCTCTGAAGTCCCTCCCTGAAAATGGCGTCTGGGCGAGCGAGGTTTCTGGAGGCTCTTTTTGCCCCACTCGCAAGAGTTTCACGCAAGAGGACAGTAGACAGACATGGACAGGTCACACTCACAGTCTTTCACAGCTGAGCCCCACTGGGCCGGTGTACTTTCGCGGATTTTCCCCGCCTGGTGTCACACACAGGGAGCCAGCTTTTGCAAAGGTTAGCCGGTTTTTATGCTCTGAAGTCCCTCCCTGAAAATGGCGTCTAAGTTTAGAAATCTTGAGATAAAAGATAAAAGAAAAAGAAAAGAAAGAAAGAAAGAAAGAAAGAAAGAAAGAAAGAAAGAAAGAAAGAAAGAAAGAAAGAAAGAAAGAAAGAAAGAAAGAAAAGAAAGAAAAACAGGGAAGGAAAGAAATAAAAGAAAGAATGAAAAGAAAGAGAAGAAAGAAAGAAAAAGAAAGAAAAGAAAGAGAAAGAAAGAAGAAAGAAAGAAAGAAAGAAAGAAAGAAAGAAAGAAAGAAAGAAAGAAAGAAAGAAAGAAAGAAAGAAAGAAAGAAAGAAAGAAAGAAAGAAAGATGAAGGAAGGAGGAAAGAAGGAAGGCAGGAAGGAGCAAGCAAAGTAGGAGAGATCACAAGAAAGGGAGGGGAGAGACATAAACTGCAATTAGCATAGCTATGAATCAAAGGAAATTAATAAATATCATAATATATTTTGGTTCCAGTGATAGAGCTAAGCACTTTGTAGAATCATTTAGCTGTGATCATAACTCAAGTATTGTGCAGAAATATTACTTTTTTCAGGCATTTATGAAACAATTTTTTCTTAGAATACCCAGTTCCTAAAGAACAAGAAAATAAAATAAGTATGCCCAGTACACCCATATAAGTGCTAGAAGTGATTACTTTTCTTCTAGACATAGAGGGAAGCCCAAGAAAAACAGGAGCAACCCAAATTTCAGGAATATTAATTTGCCAAGTACGTGGAGATGTGTGGGGAAAATGTTCAGAGGGTAAGAAGATAGATATGTTTAGAAAATTCTCAGAGAACAAGTTCTCTGAAGGAAATTTAGGGGTATTTGAAGAAGTAAACTTGACTCAAACTAAGGCCTATATATTTAAACCTAAGAAATCCAACTTGCGCCTGGAGTGCGTGACTGTATATTTCCAAATTTCACAGTACTGACAGCCCAGTAGGAACATGGAAAATGTGATAGCAAAGTTGCATAGTATCCCGCTAAGCTCCATGAGTGAAAACAGTAATACATTTTAGGGGCAAGGTTCACCTAGAACTACCCAGCTCAGTCCTCAAACAATGTCTATAGTAACACCATTGTGATATATTACAATATCCACAAATTTTCTTCTATTGATTTTTTTATAATTCCTTTTTTTTGTAGCAAGCAATATAAAGTAAATTATTTTGTGCCTGTTAAGGGAACTGGCTTGAACTATAGGTGGTAAATGCCAGTGTGTCCAACCAAAATAAAGAGCAATGCAACCAAGTGTGCTGACATCACAGCTTACTAGGTAACGTTGGAGAGCTGGCACAAGAGTGCAAACTTAGAGAGCTGAGCATGAGTGTCATCTGATCCAACCCAGCTATAACCCCACTTCAAGGACAACTATCCATGCAAGAGTAATGTTTGTTTTAGTGTGTGTTCTAACAACCAATACAAAACTGTTTTTTACCTACCTACTTACCTAAGTGGGCAAGCTTGGGGACTGGGGATATTGGTGAAAGGAGAGTCAAATTGGTGGTTGGATTGGCGTTGGATCACTGAATGACCAAAACAATTCTATTATGTACAAATTTGTAAATTATAGTGTCTAATAATGTTTCAAAATATTTCTAATTTATCAACTAGGAGGCTTTTCAAGCAAAATAGGAAACGATGTCAAAAGAAATTATTCCAAACTATAAAAAACATTTCTAAAATAAATAAATAAAATAAATATTTAATAATTAAATAAATATTTTTATTTTACTAAGTATTAATAGGAGTGATCAAGAGCAATGTGGACTTGATAATCTATAATAATAAGCTTCAAATAAAAAGTAAATGAATATTGATTGTAATCCCTACAATTTCCTCACTAAAAATTAGGAAAATAAGAGCCCAAACTATACTGAATCTGAATCTTACAGGCTAGAGGTTTGTTTTTTTTTTGTTTTTTTTTTTGAAGACAAAGATACAAAGAAAGGACAAGGCGAAGTTACAGTGAAAAGGCAATCATAAACAGAGTTCTCAAAAGAAATCCCCTTGCTGACACCTTAATTTTAAATTTTCAGCCAAAATATATTAAGAAAAGTAAAACAAAACACATGCACATTTACTTTTTGTGTATGTGTGTTTAAAGCATGTTAAACTATCTTCCAGAGTCATCCCAGTCCTAATAATTCTGATTTGGTGGGTTTGGATTGAGGTCCAGCAAGTCATTTACAGTAAAGATTCTAGATGTCATTTTGAAAGCTATTTTGTTCATTTTTTGATGAAACAAATTGTAGAAAGAAAACCTAGTCAGGAGCAAGGCTGCTGTTAATTCAACCTGAGGAGTAAGGTTTTTTACTTCTCCACAGGAAAGAATTCAAGAATGTGTCAGAGACACACACAGGCTTAAAGTGTAGGCATACTTTGGAGAAAGTGGGGCTGAAGCTACATAAATTTCTAGGTTATAGAGGTTGATAATGGGTGATTATGCATGATATTTCAGAGATTTTAAAAAGGGGAAGGTGGTGATTTCCTGGAATCAAAGCAATACCCAGAACTAAACTATTTAGTTGTTGCTAAGTACATTTGTAAATTGTGCGGGTGGATTTTATAATGTAAATTATTACATTTATAATCCCATTGTCATAAGCATATCATAAAGTTGAGGTTGCCTATCAGTCATCTAGTCCTTTCAGGTATTTTTTAACTGTTCTTAAGATAAGAACTGATAAAAGATACAAAAGAAAGATTATCCATGTTTACTTGTTAAGATATGGCACAAAAGTTAATGGTCATTGTACAAACAGGCACTTGCATGAGAATGTTTTGTCTGCTAGCTTTGCAGGGTCTATGTCAGGGAATAATTTTTCTAGAGAGGTGAAGATGCTATTGTTCTTCCCCATTGAAGTCAGGTGTAAATCACATTTATTCTCCCTACCTCACAACTATAATAACCAGAGAATGTTGAAATATTTTAAAGAAAAACACATTTTTCAGAAAAGTTTGGGATGAAAAAATGAGCAAACTAGACATCCCTGATTTGATTTGACAATTTTAGATGGAGACTTTGACCAGGGATTAAGAAGATTTGAATAGAATGCCTAGCTTGGTTCTATTCCGTACTATTTTGATTCTTTTGAATGATTGTCTTATTAATACTTTCATTTGCATGAAGTTTTATTCTAATTAATGAAGCCATAAAGCTAAAACAGTTCAAAATGCGTATGTAACTCAAATGGAAGTTTTATGACTCTAAATTCTGAAAATAATATGGAGTTGTTAAATCTAGAACAACCTCAAAATAAAATGCTATAATAATGAATACTAAACAACACTGGTTACTGGTTTGGTTTTGAAAAATTGGCGTTTTCTTTACTCTTAAGTAATTATGAGGATCTCCTGAAGCTCTCCTCAGTGGGCTAGGAAGGGCCCCCAAAACTGTCTCCTGGAAGCCACTCAGGCTGAAAGACCAAGAAAGACAGGATGAGTGAAAACCCGCTATCAGGGATGCCAGCCAGAGAGCTGTCTCCTTTGTCTGTGGAGTAGTCCACCCTGCTGTGAGATTGGTGACTGTGAGAAGCTAAAGGGACTTGTTGGCTTTGAGTGTTTCTCTTCTCTGATCTCCTGAAGCTCTCCTTAGAGGGCTAGGAAGGACCCCCAAACATTGTCTCCTGGAGGCCCGAGGAGAGCACCTCCGCTCCACTTCGCTTCGCGGCCGCGCGCTCTTTCTAAGTAATGAACCCCACTACAACACGCAGAAAAAAATCACACTACAAGCTTGACAATGGGGAAACCTCGCAGGCAAACACCATGCACAATGAAGATGATAACTCTGACGACCCAAAAAATACCAAGTATTTATGCTAACTGTTTTTTCTTTTAAAAAGCATAATATTTTTCTTGCTAAAAATAAAGGCATTCTCTTATTCATTATATATATTCCATTTAAAAGCTGTAAAATATTTTTTCAGTGATTTGTGATCATTTAAAATGTTTTAACTGCTTTTATACAATGGTTCTTAGGGCTTTATCTATAATTCACAGATATACCAGAATTTATTTATATCATTATCAATATTTTCTACTGCATACAATATTGGTTCATTTTGCATATTACCTAGCAGTGTGCAGAGTCAGTTTTAATTCAGTCCTTGTAAATATAAATGAAAATATCACAAAGTTGCTTTTCTGCATGTCTGACTAAAACTCTGGAGGTTCTCAATTTTCATTGATAAATAGATAATTAGGTTTTTATATTTTTCTTCTTTTATGTGATGGTTTACCCTCTTCATGCCTATCAGATCCTTTGTTTCTTTTCTTTTTTTATGTAATTAATTGTTTAGTGTCTATGTATATATGTATGTATATATCTATATATTTAAACTAGATATCTTGCTTATTTAAGCATCAATGTAATAAAGTTCAAGTCACTGATTTTTTTTTAAAACTACATAAAAGGCAGTTTTTCTCATTGTTTTAAGACCATAAATCACAACTTCAAAACAGCAAAGTATTGGAACAAAGACAACTTTCTAACCAATAGATCATAATAATTTATCTAGTGACAAACCCCCAAATAGATGGCCAATTAATTTTTGACAAAGAAGCCTAGATAATGAAATGAAATAAAAGCAGCCTGTTCAGCAAACAGTATTGGAACAACTGGATAACCATATGTAAGAAATTAAAACTGGTTCCACTTCTTAAACCTTAAATAAAAATCAAATCAAGTAGGATTAAAAAACATGAGGTTAAACCTGAATCCATAAAGTACATTAAGGAAAACATAATAGAACATTTCAAGACTTCAAAAGAGTCTACAGTGATATGATACCAATGGCAAGGACTATAGAATCAAATTTAAATAAATGGGACTACAAACTAAAAAGTTTCTGTATGGCAAAAGAAACATGGGCTAAAATTAAGAGACAACTTAGTGGGAGAAAATATTTTCACTCAACACATCAGATAAAGGGTTGGTATCTATGACACACAAAGTACTCACCAATATTAACACTACAAAATCTAAAAATCCCATTAAATATGAGAAGAATTGAATAGACACCTCTCTGAAGAAGACCAACAAATGGCCAACAGGCAAATAAAAAATTGCTCATCATCATTTATCATTAGGGAAATTCAAATCAAGAATGACAATGAGATATCATCTTATATCAGTGAGGATGGTACATATCAAAAATATTGGGAGCAATTTGTGTTGGCGGGTATGTGGTGAGAAAGAAACTCTCATCCACTGCTAGTGGGAACACTGCTTGGTCCAACCCATATGTATGGAGGTTTTCTCAGTAAACTCAGAATCAAGCTGCCATATGACTCAGCAATCCCACAATTGGATATTTAATCACAGGATAGAAAAACATTCATCCCAAAAGATGCCTCTGCTATTCATTGCAGCACTCAAAACAGTAGTAAGAGTTGGAATCAATCTAGATGCCCAACAACAGATGAATAAATCATGAAAAAGGGGTACATATATCCAATGGAATCCTACATAGCTATAAGAAATTATTCAATCATGCAATTACTGCAACGTGAATGTAACTGGAATATATTATGTTAAATGAAGTAAGTCAGAAGAAGGATAAGTATAAGATAATACCACTTACATATAAAATTTAGAATAACTGTCAAAGAAATGCAATGCTTTAAATGAGGGTTGCTGAGAATACACTAGGCTCCAAAATACAGTAAGAAGGTAAGAAGGACAGAAACTGAGTGGAGAAGAAAGACATATGTGAAATGACAGGGAGCTGGAGCCATTGGGTCTGAGATGAATTGATGGTGTTAAGAAAGGACAGAACTCGAAAAGAAGGAAAAATAAAAAGAAAGGACAGAACTAATATTTAAGCCAGAATCAACAACAATGAAATCATGACAACAAAACATTAACAACCAAACATAAAAAGGTGCCTTTTTTGATGGCAGGCTGGGGCTGTGCTGGCATTGGATGGACTCTGAGAACATTGGATTAAGACCGACAATAGTTATGGAATTGGTCTTGAAACATTGTATGTCTCAAATCCAAAAATGAATAATTACTTAAATCACAATGGTTTAAAATTTTTTATTTTTTTTGAGCCATACCTGGTGGCATTTAGGGGTTACTCCTGGCTCTGCAATCAGAAATTATTCCTGGCAGGCTCTAGGGACATATGGATTCCAGGGATCAAACCTGGGTCAGCCACATGCAAGGCAAATGCCCTACCCACTGTGCTATCACTCCAGTCCCTAAATCGAAATTTTTAAAATAGAACACATGTCACAACTAGTTAGCTAACTTGCACTTGCATTATTGCATATTAGGAGACTAAAAAAATTACTGGGGAATAAAAATTTTAGTCAATATTTTAAGAACATCTACTGAAAATATTCCAAGTAATAAGATTAGATTCTATTCAAACTATATTTGAATATAGATTTTTAAAGCAGAAGAAGAAATATGTGTTCAAATTTACCTTTAATATCTGTGAATAGCTTCCTTCCAATACAAATTCAAATAGGTAGCAGATATTTATGTACTGTTATGACTGTTATAAATGTTTCACAAAAATTACTTTCTTTAGATATGTAAGTGTTCCCCTTCTTTTGAGTTAAACATGAATTGTCTTAGGTCTGAAAAATATGCCTTATGTAACACCTCAGGCTCACAGTATCACAAGAGAGCTATACCAATCACATTTAGCTCCTCTGCTTCTAGAGTTTATGACCAGAATTGGTTTGCTTTAGATAACACACTCTTGTGCTGTGCCACTGTTGCTAAGATACAGTTTTGTAAATAAAAGTTATTTAAAATATACATCCTGGTGAGGAGAGGGGAAATAAAAAAAACAACAACAACATGAAAAGCAGTTGGCCAGAGTATAGACTATCTTTCAAGAGGACAAGATGATAATTTGGATGAATCTCTTAAATGCCCACTTAAGTGCATCCTTCCCTTTTTTTGCCCTTTTTTTTTTAATACACAAGAGCTGAGTGAAGAGAAGACAAGGAATCAGAAGCAGAGTGAATACAATTTAGGTTAGTTACAAAAATATATTTTGCAGCTCAGTAAATTGGTCAATTCGAAAAGACACTAAAACTAATTCTACATGTCTCTAAGTGGTTAACTTTTCTTAGCATTAATGGTTTAGTCTATCGCTAAAGAACATAGAGGGTTTACTATCATCCAAAATAAACTAGAAATCTAAGAACAGCTCCTATAAACTGAAGGGTTCCATATAGATAGCATGTGCCCTCTGAGGAGTTGGCATGGAGGCGCCCTGGCAGAGATGATGTTGCCCTTCCTGTACTGGGGTTTACCAAGCATCAAAGCCTTTAGCTTCCCTACAATTTCTCCTCCAATACTAATAAACACCATGTCTTATAGGTCCCATGCATTCATTTTTTCAGAAGCCCCTGAAGTGAGCCACTCTCAGGGATGGGTGGGAGAAAAGAGCTCAATGTAATAGCTTTAACTCTGGTTTTAAAGAAGTGGTCTTCAGTCATGGCCCATGGACCCATGTGCTAGTCCACAGGTGCAAAAATGCTTGAAAACCACTGGCCTACTACCTTGGCTTTTAACTGCTGGTCTATAGACCCCTATGCAGAACCGGTAAAAGAAGTCAAAGAACACTGTGTTGGAGAGTCTCCCAGACAAGTAGCCATCAACAGAAACAGGGGTGGAGGGAACCAAGAGGTCTGGAGGCTTCACTGGTTGTCAGGTTAGGAAAAGTTGGAGCCAGGAGAGTCTGAAGTGTACTGCAGGAATCCAAAGCAGTTCTGCTGGCTTCAGTTGCCTAACAAGGCCAACCTAGCTGCTGTCACTTATATTCAACTTTGTCAATGAGATCTTTTTTCCTTAGTCTAGTTCATAATTATGATTCCAAAAAAATATTTTTATTAACCATGTTCAAAAGATAAAGATTTCCCAGGTAAAGGACATCTTTTGTTTTTTGTTTTTCTTAGAAAACTTTTCCTGTTTTCTAAATGTATATATTTGAGGAATGACTTGATAGTAGTGGATTTATTCATCAGATATTCTTTGACATCTGATTAGAAAAGACTTAAAGCATTATTTGTTACTTGGCCTTGACAATAAAGTGATTTTGTTTTCATAGGGAAAATTTTCCCAGTTTGTTTGTCTCAGTTTGTTTAACAGAAACAATCAGTTTAGCATAGCTAGAAATACCCTATACTTTTCATAACATGCAGCCCTCTCTCTTTAGAGTATAGGCATGCTCTGTCTATATTACTGGTTATCCAAACGCATTCACACACTCCTCCATCAAGCACACCACTGGTCCTCAGGATTACTAGGCCTTCTGGAAATAGAATCATATACAATTTACATTTTCTTTCTACAGAAATAGCCCCTGAAGTGCCCACGAAAGACAAGAGATTTCTCAATTCTATGTTGTACAAACCTAGCACTGAGGTCTCCCTGTCCATTTGGTCAGACTTCACTTAGACTTTTGCTCTACTCCTGCCTAGATTTTTAGCTATTTACCAGCCCTACTCAAGTCTCTCATGATCTAGTCCATGTAGGCCCCTACTAAGTTTAAATAACTTTGAATAATGCAGGAGTAGAACTCAAAAGAAAGTACCTGACTCCCTCTCTCTCCTCCAATAACATGCCACTTAGCAAATTTTCCACAGTTACATCAGCATAAGTTGCTATTTTTCTCCTACCCCTGGGACCATTTCCCTCTGTGACCACTAACATTATTGCCACTATTTTTGTTAGTACATGACCTGTTTCCTCTCCAGACTCTATGACATCTCCAGTCACAGACTGGAGTCTCCTATGTTAAGTATCTATGATCTTCCCCCAGTCATTGCCTTAATTTCAATGAATTAGATTGAGTAAATATATTTAATTAAATGAAAATGAATAAAATTAAAAGATTATTTCACTATTGTAGCTGAAGAGATAGACGAGAGGGAAAGGTACGTGCCTTGCAGTGGTCAACTCAGCTTTAACCCCCTGCCTCAAATATAATCCTCAATCACAAGTAGTAATTCTTTAGTGTAGAGGTAGGAGCAACCCCTGAGAATCATAAGATATGACCTCAAAACAACAACAAAAAACTCAAAAAGATTATTTTATTATTATTTGAAATAGTCTATGAAGACAATTAAATATTAAATGTTTTAGTTTATTAAAAATTTCTTATAGGACTGGACACTTGTACCATGTTTGGGTTAATTTTGTATGCATTTTCCTGAATTGAGACACATGTAGATTTTGTTCACTTGAGCTGGATCTCAATTGGGAGGTGATGAAGATTATTAAAACTGGAAAATTTTCTTTACCTTTGTTTTGCTATTAGTTTGTCCTTTATCATATTTCTGATGCTATCATTTTTTTTTTGTCTTCCTTAGCTGGTCCATGAAGGAAAATAAGTAGAAGAGACAAAAGAATAGAAAAAATGGGTAGAAAAATTCATAGAAAAGTTATCCACCTAATTAATAGAAGGTTATTTGAAAATCCTGGACATTTGACTAAAATGATCACACACACACACACACACACACACACACACACACACACACACACACACACACACACACACACACACACTCAAGTAATTCCTTTGTATAGTCCCTGGGAAAATCCTGGGTGAAAAAGTATGGAATTCAATTTGTTTCACAAAAATAGAACTAAAAAGAAAACAAGTAACTCTCCCTGCCAAAGAAAAATTGAGAAATATAAAGCTTGCCAAAAGGGTCTGTTAAAAAATAGACAATCTTAACAAACTCACAAATTCAAACTTACTATCTTCAAATAATTCCATGATTCTAAATATTTTGATATGTTATTTATGGCCATTTTCTAGAATTTTAGATAAGATTTATGTAATGAACATGATAAAAAGGGGTAGTTCCTTTATATCTGATAGAATCTAATGCCAACTGACCTCCACTTGAGTCAAAATTATTCTGCTTATATGTATATATATATATATTACCTCATTTAATTCTCATGTAACCTATGGGGCAGGGATAACCATTTGTACATTTTTCAAATGAGATAACTGAGAGATATAAAAGCAAAGTTATTCATCAAGTTTATACATATGGTAAGTAGGAGAGTTGGGATTCAAGCCCAGGCAATGGGCACAAGATCCCACACTCTTAACTATTCATCTTTTTATCAAAATGTTTGTAAAATCTTAGAAATGGAGAGTTTTGAAAAATTTTGTTGATTTTACATTGATTTAGAAAATTCTGTAAGTTTAATATTGCATCATTGATAGTCAACATATATATGTACTATAATAATTTCAATACTCTTTCTATATTTCATCAAACATTTTTTTCTTGGATCCTGATTCAGTCAGGCCTCATTCACCTAGTTGTCTAGTAGCCACCATGTCTTAAGTCTTCTTCACTCAGTGGGTGGTGAAGCACTTAAAGAGTGTACTTAAAGAGAATCAACAAAAGAACACTTGTTTTCTTAAAAAGGTTATGTGTGTCTTAGGAAGTTTATATGAATTAATCAAATTAACCCAATGCCTGTTCAATTTTTACTCCATCTGAAGTTTCAAAACAAATGATTCAATAAAGCAGAAGGGAATAGAAAACAGAGGAAATAGACAAAATTAAAACTAACTTTTTTTATTTATCAGGTCTTCAAATATATAAAGTTATGGTCATTGGTATTTCATCTTAATCCTCAACAGTAACTTATATAAAGAAACATCAAAGGAGACCAGTGAGATAATTCAAGGGTCTAAGGCTCATGTTCCTCATACAGAGGAACCTGAGATCAATCTCCAGTATTATATGCCCCCTCTTCCACCACAGACAAGTGTAGTTTTCCCTGAAGATATCCATGTACTTCTGAGGGTGGCCTTGGTAGCCCTCAGCATTGTTACCCCACCAGCACCTCTTTACCACACCCTAGATTTGAGCCATCTAGCCTTATTGGCCCTATGTCAACAAGAGTGGCTCAGGTCATCAGGAAAACAAGAGAAATTGAATATATAAAACATGTAAAATGATTTTTGTTTACATGTAATTTGAGGAATGTGTTCATTTTTCTCTTAGTTACCTGTCTTTCTTCTAGACCTGTAACAATATTAATAGAACTTTTTCCCACTGAAAATTTCCACTGAAATTTCTTTATCACAACCATTTTGGTAGAATTATATGAGAGTTGATTTTCTTCTTTTATCAAAGAGAAAAGAAGCTACTGTCTGATCTATGATATTGTTTTCATGTTTTCTTAGATAATAGATTTATTGATGCCATCATTTCTTGTTTTCTCCAAGTTTGATGACTTGTGACCCCAGTAATATACTATAATTTACAAATGCATCTAATATTGTGTGTCACTTTATAGTGTTTATCATATTTCTATTGATTATCAAGGTAGATGAATAACAGAGAGGAAAATGACTATCTCTATGAAAGGATTGTTAGAACTGTAGAGATTACAGTGAATATGGCACTTGACTTGCAAGCTGCTGATCTGGGTCCAATACCCAGCACCTCATGTGGTCTCTTGAGTTTAGCCAGGAATAATCCCCGAGTGCAGAGCCAGGAGCATGCTCTGAAAGTAACAAATGTGGCCCAAAACTAAATATACAAATACACAAATAAATAAATATATAAGTAAATACAAATATAAAGAAGTGCTGAAGTCAAGGAGATGGAATTCATAGTTACTGTGAAACTTATCACATAAGGATGATGCATGACTTTTTTCAAAGGTATACTCAAGGAAAAATGATTAATTATTGAATGTAGACTTATATACTTATCAAAATATAATGGTTAATAGAACAGTTTTTATTCATGTATTCATTAGATAGTTGTACATCATAAATTATACTTAAATCCACCCTCAGATTTCAAAGCAACAACAAATTATGAGAAAGGAAAGAGGATGCAGATATGAATGAAATCACAAAATCCAATGTTTTAATAAGAATGAGTAGAATGTCAAGATTTATTTCATTTTCTTCTAGAAGTCTTGAATAGTTTTTGACAAAATTGCCCTAATTTGCTAGTAGTTTAAATATAAGTAAATGCTTGAGTTGTTTTGGGTAGCTACTTAACCTTCAAGATGTGTCAGTTAGACACTTCATAGTGCTAGGGGACCAATCGTGGTGTCAGGGATCGAATTCATGTTGGTTAAATGCAAAGTAAATGCCTTCGCCTTTGTACTATCTCTCTAGATCCTACTAAATATTTAAAATGATATTTGCATTATTTAGGGTACAGGTTAACTTGACTTAATAAGGAAATTCCAAACGCTTAAAGTCTCTTATCACATTCACAGATATTATGAGGCAAGAGATTAGACAGAACAGAATAGAAATATGTTTGTTTTTTTTGTTCCAATATATCTGAGTTCTGGCTGGGAAGTTGTGAAAGTTTGGGTAAAGATGAATCAAATTAAGAGGATTAAGAATTTTTCAAAGGCTGCATTCTGTGCATTTCTATACCTAGCTAGGAGAATTTGAAGGTGAAAACTGTTACTAATAGGCCCTGTGTATAACCTTTCTTTGGGATTTGTCTATTACATGAGTGCTGATTCTGACATGCATTCTAGGACTTAGTATTCTGAGATAACCTATCATATGGCATTATCTGGACAAACATTGAAAATCACAGTGGCTTGTTTATTTTTTGTCACCATTCCCAACTGATGTAAAAAAATTAGAAATCCTTTAAAAAATACCATATAGGGGGTGGGTTTCAAAAAGATAAAAGAAACCATATAGATGCCACTTCTCTAACTTAAGTCTTTCAGAAAATGATCTATGGAAGATTTAACTGAAATATTTAAAAATTTTATGCAGTGATAAAGTAAACTGAAATCCCAAAGATGAGTAAGTTTTCCAGGACAAAAGATGTCCCTTTATGCCTTTTACCTATGATTTCAAAGGGCTCTCCGACTGTTACCATTTTTTAGGCAACAGAAAATGGTAGACATCTGCAAAGAAATGACCTGTTTATGAAACATGGAGAATTATACACACTTAATCAGAGTTAACTGAATCAAATAGTCTTATAGGATTGTAAGAGAACTTGTGTGTAAGAGAAACTAGTGTGTAAGTTGCAGGGTGAAGAATGCATTTACATACTCAGGTAAAGTTGTTGTTTCTGTTACTAAGCAGAAGGGAAAGGGTTCTAGGGTTCAGATAAAGTCTTAATTTGTTTTCCTGCTTTCCCAAATAGTTTGGATTTTCAGTTGATATTTTGTTCTCTCCAACAGATATAAGTTTGGAAGATACCAGATAAAAACTAAGCAAAATGTCTATGGAGTGGAGCCTCACAGCTGAATCTGAAAAACTCACCTTTGCTTATTTCATAACAGAAAATAAAATTATACTTTAAAATTGCACTTACTTACTTCTATCACCAAAGTTAAGCTTTTGTCCAAATTAATGGAGAATCACAATCATTTCAACATTCTATTTTTATTTGGTTTTATATTTTTAAAATATATTTTTAAATAAAAACTATGTGTTTTAGCAATTAGGGATGTATTAGAGTCCTATTTGCTTATCCTCAATTATCTTGCTCAATGATCTCAACAGATTTTAGAGCAGAGAACAAAGAGAAAAGCAGATGGCTTAGTAAAAATAAACCAAAGTTAAATTGTCACTCTTTATGGTCATTGCTTTTTAATTTTAAATAAGAAAATAATTATAGTGTGTTTATTTGAAAATTTTCTAAATTCTGAGTGAAAGCCAGTGATATTCTGAGTCTGATATTAGAAGTCTGTTCTTTTATCCTTCCTACTCCTTGTTCCACCTACTGATAAATTCTCCTAAATCTGTACATGCAATGATTCTAACCAATAATTCTGCAACTCCTACCTAACCCTTGATGGTGTAGGTAAAAATAATATGTAGGCTGCAAGTGGCAATTTCTTACATTACTTTCAAGATGGAGAATTGTCCAGGAAATTATCATACTAAAATACAGATAACTTCAGTGATCTTCTAAGGGAAGTTCCATTTGAATAGAAATTTAATCTTTCCAAACTAACCAATGCATATGCCAAGCTAGCTCTAGACTTTATTTTTATCTCTTTTTCCCATTTTCTTTCTATTCTTCTATTCCTTGTTACAGTTTATTTTTGTTTTGTTTTGCTTTTGTTTTGATTTGGGCCACAATGGGCTATACTCAGGGCTTATTTCTGAGTATACATTCAGGATAGCTCTTGGTGATGCTTGAGGGAAAATATGTAATAAAGGGGATCAAACCCACATTGATTGTTTGAATGGAAAGCATAATTCAGACATTACATAATCTGAACATTATATATCAATTATCCTATAATAGTTTATTTACTTCCATCTTCTTCATATTATGGTTCTCTGGAGACAGCCTGTTTTATAAAATGATGAGCAAATTTGTTTACCTCATCAATATTATATTATGTGTTCTTCGTGTTTTTTTGTTTATTTATTTGTTTTGGCCATACCCACCAATATTCAGGACTTACTCTGAGCTCAGTATTTAGGGAGCACTTTTTCTGGAACGTAGAAGAGCAAAAGTGCAATTGTCAGAGATTGAATTAAGACTGCCCCATGCAAGGCAAGCACTTTAACTCCTGTACCATCACCCTACCCCTACTTTTAAAATTTTGTGTTTTAGGCCACAACCAAGCAATGTTGGGGTGACTTCTGACTCTGTGTCAGGGATTCCTTCCAACAGTGCCTTCAGAGCCAATAATGGGACTGGAAAACAAATCCAGTTTTTCTGTTTGCAAAGTATGCACTCAGTCGATTGTGCTATCTATATATATTCATTTTAAACACAAATTCTGCTTATTTGGAGGCAAAGTCATATATGTGATAGTCCCACTAATTAGAGATTTCTTGAATCAAACACTATTTTAATCTTGTAGAAAAATTTTATCTTTTATCTTGTAGAAAAACATTGAGAAATGTATTTGTGAATGAGGATTCACACTAAATCAAACCAGAGGGCTAGAGGATCTATCCTTTACCACAGCGAGTATCAACTTCATTTGTCCTTCACAATATAAGAAAGAATATCAAGATGTGCAAGTCAAATTCTGAAACGATATTTCTGAACACAGTTCTCCAGAGTATTCTTTAACTCAATCTCCATGAATGTATACCCAAGTTGTACTGCAAGAAAATTGCAATAATTATTGGACACGAAGAGGGGGGAAAAGAACGGAAAAAACTGTCAAGTATGTGTTTGAATTTCAAATACGAGATGGGATGGCGGCATAAAGATCAACCCCTTTTGCATAAATATTGCTGCATGGACGTCCTTCTGTTGTAAGAGGATTTCCTACAGATTTCTAAAGGCTGAAAAATACATGATGTTTATCTCACACAGATATTTGAACATAAAATTGTCAAATAAAGCTATTAGAAAAATATAAGTAATTTAAATTATGATTGTGCCATACAAAGAAAATCAGTTTTGGATAGTATATACTTAATGATAAATAATAGTATCCACAGGTTTCCTTTTGATTCTCATACTTTGATTGTGCTCTAAGCATCTGTTTATCTTGCCTTTCAGATAATTTTAAGCTAGATATAATAGCATTCTCTGTGAAGGGGAAAGAGCTGCACATTTAGAGCTTGATAAAGATAAAATTTCATGGAACATAATAACTATGATACTAGAGGCATCAGGAAAGCACAGTCAGGATAAGCTGAAAAAGAAAAAAAGAAGCAGAGCCATTATCGCAGGTAAGGCAATAAGGCTCATTTAACAGTCTACCTGGAAACTGGACTGAGGTCTCCTAGAAGCATTTGTGAGAGATGTAATTTTAAGAGAAAAATTGAAAAAGAGAAAATAGATTTATAAAAATAATTATGATTCCACTTTTACCTCTAGGGTCATTTTTTTAATTTTATTTACATGCATGATTCTATATTTACAATACATTATATGACATATGGTAAACTGAACTCCAGTTATATATCCATAATATATTTGCATCTTTTAGTATACTTATACTCATAAGAACATCTTTTATATTATTATATTATATTATATCTTTTTTTAATATAATTTTTATTTTGATCATAGTGGCTTACATATTGTTGACAATAATATTTTAGGTACATATTTATATAAAATCAGGGGGGATTCCCATCGCCAAATTGTCCTCCCTACACCTCCGTTTCTGTCCTACCTCCCATTTCCTTTTCCCTCACCCCAGGGCGGCTAGAATATGTGGTCCCCTCTTTATCCAACCCACTACTTAGTAGTCTTGCACCTGTTTGGTCTTGATGCCTCCCTTATTTCCCCCTCTAACTGGAGGCAGGACTAGCTAGTTCAAGTTGCGTGGTTTTGTTTGAAAAAGAGAAAAGTGATAAACTGGGGTAAGAGTCTAATACCCCGAAAATGGGCGGAGTCCTTCTAAAGGCTCTCATCATCAATTTGGGAGATGGAGAAAAAGAAGGTGAAACACTCCACTAGTACCAAAAGAAGTATCAAATATCCAGTGAGGGCTCCAGCTATATCGATAAGCACCTCAAAGAACAGACAAAACAAACAAACCAACAAAAACAAAAACAAAAACAAACAAACAAAAATCACGCCATGGTCTTGAATTGAGAAACATGGCATAGCACATAACGAAAAAGAAGAAAGGAAGAGAGAAAAAAAAGTAAGTATAATTGGGGACAACACTTTCAATAATCGCACCCAAACAGAGAAATCGACCAAATTAGATAGGTAAATCAAAAATAATAATAACAATAATAAATGAAGGTAATATATATATTTATATAAAAAATAACCAAGGTTTTGTGCTTTTTTGTATTTGTTTTTTCCCTCCTGCCCTGGCACAGTAAATATTGGGGTCATTCGAAAATGAATTCACTTGGCCTAAGAGATATGGGGTTTCTCCGTCCTTGGAGCATACTGTCATGGGATCAACTCTAGACTTTGCTCAGGATCAGGATCCTTTACTTTCCAGGTGGTGTTTTTTTTTTTTTTGTTTGTTTGTTTTGTTTTGTTTTGGTGTGTGGAAGACTTCTGCTCTGTGTTTAGAGGTCTCAGTATCTGCACAGATCCTGAGGTGGGACTTTTGATGAAGTCACTCTTTGTGGTTCTAGAGGTTCTGTTACCTCAATGTCATTTTAATCCATCTTCTGTGGTTGGTGATCTTGGTCTTTGCACTGAACCTAGGGTGGCACCTAGGATAGCGTCTTTCTTTGTGCTTCCAAAAGCCCCATTTCGTTACAATTGTCTCTGCTGGACCTTTGGGACTGGGGATCATGATTATTGTGCAGGTCATAGTTCAAACCCTTTATATCTTTATATTATTTATATCTTTATATTATTTATATCATCTCACTATAAATTGTGTGGTAGAATATAAAGATACTGCAAATAATTGGACCTTAGTGACTAAAAGTTTTGGCCAAAAATCTGAATAGATCCTACATTATAGTTAGTATTGAGAATTTGAATATGAAGGGGCTTAAATTAAAATACAAAGTGCTATAAATATGCTCTGCAAGTTATTTTTTTCATCAGCTTGCTTTGATTCTTAATTTGCAGCACAAGCAACAATATTTCTGCTTGTTGTTAATTATAATTTTAGAGAATGTATTAAAGTTTTAGTTCTGTTCAACACATGTATTAACCCCTATGCCAGAAACTCTGTTCTAAGAGATATCAAAATTGTTGGGATTGATGAACAAATTGTCTGCCTTTGAAAGCTTCATTTTTTGTATGTACCACCCCCCAATATGATTAGAGACTGATATAATTCCATCAAATTATGTAAACAGAGTAAAGAAGAATATAGCAGAAACATAAAATACTTAATTTAGTGGAGACTCTGCTAGTCCAGTGTGAAAATAATTTGATAAAAGAGTTTGATTTTCAGTTCTAAGAGAAGACGAAAAGTTGACTGGGGAATTTTGGAGGAATCATAAAACTGTCAAAGAACATTTGTTCTAGCAAGACTCTGAGTGTGCTTTGGTTTGACTGAAGTAAAATGTGTGTGGGTACTTGGGGAGGTAAATTGAGTGGGTAGTTTGGCAGGATTTACATATAAGAAAATTTATCTGCAGTTGTCTGCTTAGGTAGACTAGAAATGACAATTAAGACCCTCAGAGAATATTAATCTAGAAATGACAGTACTGGAAGTAAGGAATTAGCACTAAGGTATATAGAGAGGGAAGAAAATATTGAGGTAATGTTTAGATAAAGGAGAAAGAGATAAAATTAAGCTCATTCTTATTTTTCTGGTAATTGGTGGTTTTATGAACTGAGACAAAAAAGACCAAAAGAAAGGTAAATTTGACTTTGTATACAAAAAGGAAGCAATGTTAGCAGTCAAGGAAAGAAGATATGCAAAGCTTGTGAGAGAGCCATAGGGGGATGTTAAAGATGTTTTGGAAATAGGAGTTAAAAGAGAAAACATCTAGGGTGGAAAGAAATATTTTTAAAATTTTTACATTTATATATGTTATCTTACACATTATATTTAATCATCTTTGTTTTCAAGATAACAGTACTTTTCACATTTTTCTATTGAATTTGAAATACTTTGTCAAGCTTTTATAACATGGGAATAAGAGAATCAGCTTTATAAGTAAGAATTGTAAGGGCAGTGGCTTAAAAAATCCTTCGAAAGTCATAATTTGTTTCCTTAGATATGAACAGGCAATTTTTAAGCTATTTTCAATTATTTTATCTATTCTTTACATTGCTGAAAATCATCATTTATGGATATATTTTTTGAAATAAACTATGCTTTTTTTTCAGTTCTGCCTCTTCTAAACTGTGTGACCTTGAACAATTCACTTAAACTTTCTGTGATTTCATCTATTAAAATGAAGATAACTTGAGATGATATAGCACAGAAATTTTTTTCAATAATTAGAGAAGACAATTGGCATTATATATTTGTGGGGGCTTGGGTCACACTCAGTAGCTCTCAGAACTTTTGGCTCTGCTCTCAGAATTTGCTCCTGGCAGGCTCAGAGGACCACATGGGATGCCTGCTGTGGAACCTGGGTCTGCTAAGTGCAAGGCAAATGCCATACTCGCTGTGCTATGTCTCTGGTTAGACCCCATGTTATGCATTTAAAGAAAGACAGTTATGGAGGCCGAGTGATAGCACTATGGTAGAGGTTTGCCTTTCACTTTGCCAACCCAGGACAAACCCAGGTTCAATCATCAGCATCCTATATGGTCCCCTAGTCTGCTAAGAGCAAATTCTGAGCACAGTGCCAGGAGTAACCCCTGAGCACTGCTGTGTGCGGCCCCCACCCCCCCAAAAGACAGTTATATAGGCTTCCCAGAAAGAACTATGTATTATTACTTTAATTTTGTTTGCTTTGCACAAGCTTTTCAAAATGGTGAAGAATGACATCATTTTTTTTGCCCATTGCATGTGAACCCAAAGTTAATATTCATTTCTGAAAGATCTGATACAAGGTAACTAAACACATATTTATTCCAAGGAAGTGGAAATTCCTTCTAGTATTATACATCATTAAAATTACAATCTATCTATCTATCTATCTATCTATCTATCTATCTATCTATCTATCTATCTATCTATCTATCTATCTATCTATCTATCTAGTTATGTAGATATAGATACAGAGTGGGCAGCTGACCCAGGTCTGAGTCTCAGAACTGCATATAGTCTTTCAAGTCATGCTAGTAGTGAATGCTGTGTGCGCAGCCAGGACTAAGCCCTGAGCACAGCCAATCATGACCCTAAGAAACAATTACAATTATATATGCAGTCTGGAGAAATTTAGCTGCTTGGCATTGCTTATATTAATCAACCAGTGTACAAATTCAGTTTTTACTAAGGATTTAATCTTAGTAAACTAATTGTGTAAAGGATAAAAAAGAGAGAGAATATACATTCTGGACATTGAAACATAAGCAATTAGTAGATCTTAATTACAAAAAAATATAGACGGTTGATAATTTTTGCTCTTGAGCTTTTTCCATGATTCATTCAGAATCAGTGTAAATTAGTTAGCTCGTAATGAACCTACCATGTATATGAGAGAAACCTGTATATCAGAGGGAGAAAAAAATCTATGAAAGAAATGAGAGGATTAAAAACTAAGGACATCAAATAAACAAAGACAGAAAGAGGGCATAAGAGATAATACAGGCATAGGCACTTGATATACACGACTGACTCCAGTTTGATATCTGGCACCATATAAGGTTCCATAAGGGATTCCTGAGCGCCCAACAAAAAATAGACCCTGAACATCTCAGGTTGTGGTCCAAAACCAATAAAAAGGCAAACGAAAAACAAAAACTTGCCTTCTTTTTGTAGCTTATGTTTAAAGAAATAACAGGTAGTGAGGGGACAGATAGCACAGTGGCAAGGGTGCTTGCCTTGCAAGTGACTCAACAGGGTTTGAGCCTTATTTCCCTCTATGGTCCCCTGAACTGCCAGGAGAGATTTCTGAGCACAGAACCAGGTGTAACTCATGATCTCCACTGAATTTGCCCCCTCAAATCTTAAAATTAAAAAAAAAAAGGAAAGAAAAATCTAGAAATAACACAGAGGGCAAAGCACTTAACATACATGCAATTTACCCAGGTTTGAGCCCTAGTACACAATATGGTCCCTTGAACCAGGCCAGGACTGATTCTTGAATGTAGAATCAGGAGTAACTCTTGAGCATAGCCAGGTATGGTCCAAAAGCAAATAAAAAATAAAAATAAACATTAATAAAAGAGAAAAAATAAGAGCTGTAAGACTATTAAGCACAGTATCACCCTCTTCTTTGAAAAGTCTATTTCAGCTATGATCTATTAAAAATAACCCAATATTTTCTTTTAATTTTATAATTATTTATATGGCATTCTCAGAAGAATTTATTATTTTTCAAATTTTAAATTTTTTTAGATTAAGATTCTTGAAATAAGCATTGAATAATATTATGATTAATAAAATACAACAAGGTAGACTCTCATACCACTTCCTTTCCTACCAGGCAATTGGCAGAGTAAGTTCTGGCGAAGTTCTTCTGAAAAAATAAATCAGTCAATGATAAAAGCGACAAGATGCAATGTGGGACTATATAAGGGTAAAAACACAAGAGAATTCTACAAACACAGAGAATCTTTTTAATGTAGCTTTTAATTCAGTGCATAACCATTAGAGGAGATATCTTTTGGAGAAAACAACATAAAAGAGAAGAAAACCCCACTGTGTAGAATATTCTGCTTCTAGAAAAACCATACACATTTTCACATTTGGAAAATATAAATTTAGGGTATTTTTGTAAAAAATAATTTTTCCCTCTTTACTTTGACAAGTTAATAAAAATTTTTACTTTTCTCTACTTTAGAGGCAAATCTATACTTGTGAGATATAGCAGAGTATTAGTCTAAGTCATAATGTACTACTTCATCGGAAAAAATCCAAATTCAGTATTTATTATCTTTGGCCTTACAGAAAATTGGCCCAAGTGGATTCTGGGAATGTTGTCTGAAAATGACTTCCACAAAGTGACAGCCTTGGCTGCCAAATTGCTGTTCCCTCATGGTGACTAACATTGTCTAACTCAGACGCCAAACTCTTTTATTAGAGGAGCTTCCAAGCAATGTTCAAGTGGCCGGGAGGCCAGTCCTGGTGATACTTGGCCAATGAAGCCTGATAGCTCAATGTGTAGACCAGAGATATGATATTAGTAGGGTTTAGCAGTGCTGGGTGCCGACATGTTCACATCTGTTGCTGCCAAAGGACATCCAGATCTAGAGTCTATGTGCAATGGGGCTTGTGATGGCAAGAATAAAACTCAGAGTCTAATGCATGTAAGATCATTACTGAATCCTTTTCAGTTATTTTCCTGATCTAGAAATTAAACTCCTGGGAGAAACAGTCAGTTGGGGAGAACTAAAATCGTGTTTTTATCTTGTCTATGAACCTGTGACCTGATTTTTTTGGAAATAGGAAGAATAGTTTTGAAGCATCTTTCAGGGAATTATTCATTCCATGGAAATGGGATGAGAGCAAAACTCCAAATATATTTGCTTCAGACTCTAACTGGGGTTTATTCACTAACAAGATTCATAAAACTAAAAAAAAGCAATCATGAGAAATAGATATATATTTAATTTAATTTTTAAATAGAGTTTTGAAATAGCTTTATAGATATAAAGTAACACTGTAACAATGACAAAACACAAAGCCCAAGGATAGCTTATCTCAGCTCCCAGCTAGATAGTTTAGTCATCAAAGAAGATCAAGGATAGACAGAAATGCGTCTTCTCACAAGGCCACTGAAATCAAAATGTCAGTTTCAAAAAAAAAATAATGCATATTGTCAAGATATTTTTCTATGCTTATTTGTGAATACTTGTGTGAATATGCACACACACACATATATATACATATGGGTGATATATATACATATATATATATATATATATATATATATATATATATATATATATTGTTTGTCTGGGGCCACACCCAACAGTGTTCAGAGATTACCCCTGGCTCTGAACTCAGGAATTACTCTATGTCTGCTAGAGAGACCATATGGGATGCAGGGTATAGAACTCAAGCCTGATACATATAAGGCAAATGTCTATTGATACATATAAGGCAAATGTCTATACTATTACTCTGGCCTAACTAGTCTTTTCTTTACTAAACCATTCTCAGATATGTGGTACTGCATGTAAAATGTTTCAAAAAGGTCACCTTATTCTGAATGGCATATAGAGATATATAGATATTCAAATTCATCTGTCATTAGGAAAACATAAATTAAATCCAGATTAAGATCTCCTTAATTTGAATCAGATTGATCAAAATTAAAAAATACCTTTAATGCCAAATTCAGGTGAGGCTACATAAAACTGGATCATTTACTCATAGAATGTTGATCTGAGTGGCTGATGTGGAGCCAATCTGAAAAACAATTTGCACGCTTATCATAAAATTAGCCAAGGAGGGGTCAGAGCAGTGGTGCAGCGGTAGGGCGTTTGCCTTGCTCATGACTGACCTAGGATGGAATGAGGTTCGATCCCCCTGTATCCCATATGGTCAGTCAAGCCAGGAACGATTTCTGAGTGAATAGCCAGGAGTAATCCCTGAACATCATGGGGTATGCCCGCCCAAAAAATTAGACAAGGAATTACCATGTATCCATCATAATACTCCTAGGTAATAAAAAATTATGTCCATATAGAAATCCTATATTAATTACTCAAAATAAATGAAAAATCATGCTTAAGAGTAAATTCTGTATAAAAGTATCCATGGCAACTTTATTTATTAACCAGAAATAGAAAAATATATATCCTAAAATAGGTGTTAAAATACATAGTAGTTCATTATACTAAAAGATACTATTGTGTCATTAAGAGGCAATAGACAAAGTGAAAGAATGCAATAAACCTCCTAGATTAATCTCTAGGAAATAAACTGAATTAAGAAACTGATGCTGGGGCATAGTGACTATGAATGGTTAAGGTCTTATATGTGGCTGCTGGGCACTGTTTTTATTTCCCCCAAACACCACCACAGTGATCCCTGAGCACAGTTTTGAGTGTGAGCTCAAAGTCAAATCCCAAACCCCATTCTAAATGGTTAACTCTTGTGTGCTTCTAATTTTTATAATATTCTTGATATGAAAAGGAAAATAACAGAAAGAACTACAGATCACTGAGTGTCAGAGGATAGGAATGAGGAAGAAGGATGTGAGAAAAGTTAAGAATAGCTACATGAAATATAATGTGATAAATTATTCTCTAAGCCATAGCATAATATGATCTGCATTGGTGATAAAATTATGTAGAAGTAAAATGCACCCATTTGTGATATGTGAACTGTGTGAAATCTGATTAAGGACAACAGAATCTTGCAATGCCACTTTTCTGTTTGTGATATTATACTATATGTTATAATGGAAAAGATTATATAGAACAGGAAGAAATTTATGGATTATTTCAATATGATTTCTTATAGCAGCATGCAATCTGAAGTGCCTAGAAAAATAAAAAAACATATGGAGTTCCAGAGTTATAGGATAGCACAGAGGGTACTTGCTTTGCATGTGGCATATTCAGGATTGAGCTTCAGCACCTCATATGGTTCTCTGTGCTCCACCATGAATGATTCTTGAGAACAGATCCAGGAGTAAGCCAGAGCACAGTTGGGTGTGGCCCATAAACAAACAAAAAAACGTGAAAGAATTAATATTTCTTCAATATAGATATCTATTACCTAAACAATATAGAAGGAAGAAAAACACTTTAAGTGAGGAAGATTTTTGTGGAATAAGCACTTAATCCATTGAATGAGTGTTTATCTTAAGATTCAAAAGTAAGATTTAGTGAGGAGTAAAACATTCCATTTTGTTTGGAAAATAATGACTATAAACGGCATACATAGGGGGCCAAAGTGATAGCACTGGCATTCCAAATGGTCCCAGACCACCACCAGGAGTAATTCTCAAGAATAGAGCCAGGAGTAATTCCTGACCATTGCTAGTCATGGTCCAAAAACAAAACTAAAAGAAACAAACTGTATACATAAGGACTGTGCTCCATGAGTGGTCTGGCTTAAGTTAACTAATTTGGGTCAAGTGTCTTCATTTTCTAAATGATTCAGACACAGCAGGAAAGACTAACCACACTCATGGACAAGCATTTCCAACTAGTGCTAGAAAACAAAACTATTGTTAAATTAAACAGCCTCAGGGGCTGGAGCAGTGGCATAGAGCTGTAAGGCGTCTGCCTTGCCAGGAACTAGCCTAGGACTGACAGCGGTTTGATCCACTGGCTTCCCATATGGTCCCCCAAGCCAGGAGCGACTTTTGAGCGAATAGCGGGGTGTAACCCATGAGCATCACCTGATGTGGCCAAACCCCCCCAAACCAAACCAAAACAAAAAATTAAACAACCTCATTAATTTTTTTAGATTTTTATTTGGTAATGTGATTTACATTATTGACAATAAAGTCTCAGGCAAACACTATTTTAACACCACACCAACCACCATATTAGTGTCTTTCCACTATAGGCTCAAGATCTATTTCTACTCCTCCACACAACCCCTTGGTAATCATTTTTCATTTTAATTATTACAGTTTGAGTCATCATTTTACAGTTCTGTTGATGTATATATTACTTCACTCACCCCACCAAAATGCCTAAAACTCTCCATTAATTACCTTTATGTTACATGGAATCTACCTTATTTTTATTCCCTATTTACTCATCCACTTATTTGGCAATCTCATTTCTGCCATCTGAGGCCATGGATTCATCTTCCTTTGAAATCTTCCTTTCAATTGTCTTGTTTCTCTGTATAGTACAAATGAGTGAGACAAGTCGTTATTTTGAACTGAGGGCAACAGAATAGGAGAGAGCTATAAAGAGAGCCACAGAAGAACAAGCCAGATAAAAGAAAAAGCAAAAATCCTAATAGGGTAAAAAGTAAACAACTGCAATGCTCTAGAATATGAACTACAGTCCATACATGTGACTGTAGTATCATGAGTGAGAAAAGAAACTATGCTAGGCCTGCATGGATAGATAGGCAAAAGGCCAGATAATGTGGACCTTGTGATTCATTGAATGAATTTTGTATTTTGTTCTAAATGTGGGGAATATATAAGACACAAAATTCATTATGTGAGTAAAAGTCCTTATATGAGGAAAGGAACTGTAAGTACATAATAATTATTCTAAAGAAACAGGATGTTTAGGAGTATTTTCTACTGAAAAGGCAGAGAGATGATGTCAGTGATAAAAACAAAACATCATTTTAAGATGAATTATGAAAGTAAAATTAATGGGCCTTAGAGGACTATTTGAAAGGCAAAAAGGAGAAGGGAAAGAATGATACCAAAGCAATTGGGTGATTAATGATTAATTCCAGTCTTCTGGAGAAGAATGGATTTGAGGAATTAATTAAATTTTTGGC
Source organism: Suncus etruscus (assembly GCF_024139225.1). Classification (NCBI taxonomy): domain Eukaryota; kingdom Metazoa; phylum Chordata; class Mammalia; order Eulipotyphla; family Soricidae; genus Suncus; species Suncus etruscus. Next base: position 99,565,437 of record NC_064850.1, on the reverse strand, counting down.
GTCTTCAAAAGTCACTTAGAGGTGCTCGGAAGATTATGGAGTGGAAGTGACTGTTGACAGCTCTCCCCTGCTCACCCCTCCACAGGCACACTCCAATCTAGTTAATTGTCTACCTAAAAGGAACAGCTGCTGGAGCCTGAAGACAGCCTGGGTTGAGAGTGCCTGTCAAGTCCAATTCCCACAGTGTAGGGAGGGAGGATGCAGACCCTTTCACATTAAGCTGGATGAGAATCTTGAGGTTAGAAATTGTTATAGAGGAAAAAATATTGAGGAAAAACTATAAACAACTTTCAAATCACGGAGCTTGTATCTGAACTGAGAGAATGATCTGATCTTTGAGGCAATGTAATTTAAATGAGCAAAGTGCCATCATAAATATATGCATATATCTCTATATATGTAAAGGTACTTTGCTTTTTTTTTTTCTTCTTCACAGTTCCTCACCAAAAGTGGTTCAAACTTTTGGAATTTCCTGAATAGTGAAAGTGATTTTTAAAGTGTATTGTGGGCCAGAGAGATAACACAGCGGTAGGGCATTTGCCTTGCACGTGGCCAGGAGGATCAGGGTTTGATTCCTGGCATCCCATATTGTCCCCTGAACCTGCCAGGAAGATTTCCAAGAGCACAGCCACAAGTAACCCCTGAGTGCTAGTGGGTGTGGCACTCAAATCAAATTAATAAATGATTAAATAAAAAGGTGTATTGTGCTACTTGAGTGGGCTCCCTTTTGGAAACACCTAAAGATGGAGTTTTATGGCCAAACAAGTCAGCCATGTAATTATTAGAGGAGTTAAATTTCTCTTCCACTCACTACCTACTCCTAAGAGGAAAGAGGAATCTGATGTTGAAAAATCATCAATACCAACTGATTTAATCAGTTAAACATAGGTAATGAATCTCCCATAACATCTTACAAGAACAGAACTCTGAGAGTCACCAAACTTATGAGAATGGTGAAGATTGGAAGGACAGGGCATGATTGAGAGAGAATGAAATTACTATACTCTTTGCACATATTGTTTTTGTTCCATTATTATCTTCCATCTGACTGTTCCTGTTTTGCATATATTACTAATGAACTAATGTAATGTAGAAAAAGCATCTGCACCTCTATATTCATTGCAGCACTATTCGCAATAGTCAGAATGTGGAAACAACCCAAGTACTCAAGAACAGATGAGTGGATAAAGAAACCGGTACATTTACAGATGGAGTACTATGCAGCTGTTAGGAAAAATGTAGTCATGAAATTTGCATATATAGAAATAGGGATGTAATATATCTCTCTGAATGAAATGAGTCAGAGGGAGGACAGACATGGAATATCACACCCATCTGTGGAATTTATATATAAAAGCAATAGTATGAGAATACCCAAAGGCAAAAGAAATGATGGGTGGGAAGTGAAATCTAGATAGATTAGGGTGCACTATGACAATAATATTTAGAAACAATCACTCTGAATCAGAACTGGGACTTGAAAAACAGTAAAGTGATATATATGATACACCTTTAGCAATAGTATTGTGAGCTACAGTGCCTAAAGTGGAAGAAAAAGGTAAAAGGTAAAAATAAAAAGAGGGAATAAAAGTATCTGCCTTAGAGGCAGACATGGGTCGGTGGGTGGGTTTGAGAAGGGGTGAGATGATGAAAAAGTAATTGGAGGTATTAGTGGCAGGAAATGGAAAATCAGTGAATGGATGGGAGTTGAAACATTGTATGACTGAGACCCAATAACAGAAACCTTTTAACTTTGTATCTCACTGTGATTTAAATAAAAAAAAAAATAGGAAAGATTGCTTTTTGTTGTTGCTGCTGCTGGGGGTGTAGGACTCTTGAGCAATGCTTAAGATATACAAAGTCCCCACTACTAATCAGTTTTTTTCTCGTTGGCTAACCCAACACTTTCTATAGAGGGGACCAAGGATGTGATTCTGCTCATATCCTGCAGTGCAAGAGGTGGGAAAGCATCTGTCCTGGGCCAATCTCCCAGTGCTGGAGGCCTCCAGGGCTTCAACTGGTGATGCTCAGGGGACCATGTGATGTTGAGATTGGAACCAAGTCATAAACATGCTAGATATCCACCCTAACCTCTGGACTATCTCCTCGCCCTATGAGATAGTCTGAAATTCCATGAGTCATTCTATAATTAATCAAATCTTGAGAGAGATTCTGGGAACCTCTGTTTCATATTGTCAGTTCGTCAGTAGCTCAGGGAACAACCTAGATTTGTGACTGGCATCTGAATTAGAGGCCTGTTTTCCAAGACTGAGCCTTTTGCCTATGTAATTTGATGCTGCTTCTCAGTCTATAGTCAGAATTAAAATGAATTGGACAAACTGAATATTCAGCTGAAATCTGGAGAATTTTTATATGTGGGAGGGGATCCCACTTCAAATTGAATTTGGGACACTAATCAGGAGAGAGAAATATGATCTGAGTACCTCTTAATTCTCCTGAGAGAAGAGGGGATATTGGGTGAGCATGAGCTATTACAAAGACAATGAATAATGTAATATAAGTATATTCTGAATTAACAGTGCACCATACAACAGTTCTTTAAACACAGAAAGAAATGACACTGTTCATAATCACCCCAGCTAAAATCTAGAATATATATAATTTACAATGTTAATAGCCCTCAGGTAGTTACAAAAGTTATAACTTTAGTATCCCTTTTTTATGATTATGGATATTGAGGTGCAGAGTAAATAATTTTCCCAAGCCACATAGCTACCAGGAAGTGGAAGTGATTTGTGGATTCAAGTAAACAAATATAGATATAACTTATTTATAATGATAAAGGTGCACCAGATTTTACAGTTATAATGAATAAAGGGCCTTACCCAGCATACCTGTTATCCAACAACTGCAAAGTATAATATATATATATGTAACATATATATGACTATTTAGTATCTCTAAACATTAATTTTACATAAGAAAAGCTATTAATGCTCTTAAATAAATGAACATTAATGGTTTAACATGAAAGTCTTGGTAAGGCCCAGGTTAGAAAACAAGTGAAAGAACCAAGAGATTTAAGAAAAATAAAAGACATTATTGCAACAATCCTCAGAGACAAAGAGAGGAGGGCTGGAACTTCCAGCTCACTTCATGAAGCTCACCACAAAGAGTGGTGAGTACAGTTAGAGAAATAACTACACTGTGAATGAATGAGGGAACTGGAAAGCCTGTCTGGAGTACAGGTGTGGGTGGGGTGGGATGGAGGGACATTTGGAACATTGGTGTTAGGACTGTTGCACTGGTGAAGGGGGTGTTCTTTACATGACTAAAACCTAATCACAATCATGTTTGTAATCAAGGTATTTAAATAAAGATATTAAAAAAAAGCAAGAGACTCATTGAACTCTAACATAATAAAACTGAGTAATAATATTAATAGATCATCAAATGTTTTTCAATTAGAACTTCAATCATTTATTTTTGAAAAACATTTTACTTAGCAACAACTATAAAGTTGCTTTTTTACTAAATTTTAATCCCACAGTTATGTAATTACTTGAGTATATAAAAATCAGAATTTGATGCTGTATAATGTATGTGTATGTGAGTATATTTTAATTTTTATTAAAAGGTTTTCAGTTTTACTTAATTAGGGTTACTTTCCATCTATGTTATTTTCTTTTGCAATGAAATTTTAATAGGCTGAAGTCTATAGTCTATTAATGGGTTTATTTCATGCTGTTTTTTGCCATATTTAGTGTTGCTTAAGTTATTTTCAGAATTAGTTAAATTATACTCTCATTTGTCTAACAGACATATTTTAATCTATTTATAGGTGAAGTTGCTTCAAAGAAAGAAGTTCTTGAGAAGTTCATTGAAACATTTGTTAATATGTAAAATTAATTCTTTAAGATGCTCATACTGAAGTCAGACAGACATTTCAAATGCCATGTGCTTTAAATTTACAATTTATTCTTTTTCTCTAGTTGCTCTTTGATCTTTTCTATTTAAAGACTATTTGGAATATTTTTCTTTAACACCTGATCTTGTTACATCGATTGAACTTGCTTTATTATAATTGTTGGTCATTGATTCTGCTAGAAAACACATGGTCTGAGTTCCTGTGGTCTCTGAGCAGTTTTTGACCTCCCCTTCATATTACTAAGAGGCGAAGATTGAAATAACTGTGCTATTGAAAGGCAGAGACAGAAATTCTACACTTGGCACCAACATATAATACATAGCTCCTGAGACTTAAAGAGTCACTGTTTTTCTTCTTTAAAAGTGTGGGACTGGAGCAATAGCACATAGGGTAGTGCATTTGCTTTGCACCTGGCTGACCACATTTCAACCCCCGACATCCTATATTGTCCTGGTGAGCCTGCCAGGAGTAATTTCTGAATGCAGAGGTAGGAGTAACCCTTGAGATGTACCTTAGATATTCAAGACTTCCAAGATTCTTTCCATGTTTACTCAGTAATTTTACAATTTTACAATTTTGGGTGGGGGAGACAAATTCAATCTTTTAACTGTGTTCCCAAGAATAATAGCATCTTATCAGCAGGAAAATAGATTCATTTCTTTGAGGACACAATTGATGTGCCAGAGAATCTTTTCAACTATGACAGTCTAACATAACTATGCCCTTGACCTTTTGCACAGACATGGCTAGGTGGCATTTACCAAGCTGTAAGCATTGCTTTGATTTAGATAGTATCCAATCAAAATGTTACTTTTTTTTTTTTTTTTGGTTTTTGGGCCACACCCAGTAACGCTCAGGGGTTACTCCTGGCTATGTGCTCAGAAGTTGCTCCTGGCTTGGGGGACCATATGGGACACGGGGGGATCGAACCACGGTCCGTCCAAGGCTAGCGCAGGCAAGGCAGGCACCTTCCTTTAGCGCCACCGCCTGGCCCCAAAATGTTACTTCTTGATTGCCAAAAATAATGTCTAATGATTATGTCGAATATAAGATAAACGTTATAATGCAGCTCTGAGGTCTAAATTCCATACTGCTACTCACTTGCAATATTTTATTCACATATAAGAAAATTATTAAAGAAAAAGGACAAAGGTAGAAAGCACTAACTGAAATGCTATGAATATGCAGAGAGATTACATTACTCTGGACCCACTTTTATTGCTTTATTGTGAGTGTCAAGGAAAAGATATACTGACAGTAGCTGGCCCCTTAAAAGATGGAGTTATCCTCAAAACCAACCACCTCTGCACAGTCCTCGAAGGAGTTTTCTTAGAAAAGCATTAAAGAAAGATTAGGCTGCAAATAAGTGGGTGCAAAAATGAACAAAATAAAATTCCATATGAGCTGGTGGCCTGACGCACACTTTATCTTATACATCTGATAAGAGAAGAAGTTAACTATGCAGCCTTCAGGAGAGATAAAGTCATGAAATTTTCCTATACATGGATGCACAGGGAATCTATTATGCTGAGTGAAATAAGACAAAGGTAGAGAGAGATAGACACAGAATAGAATCACTCATCTATGGGTTTTAAGAAAAATAAAAGAAATTTTTGTATAATTCTCAGAGACAATAAAGATGAGGGCTGGAAACTCCAGCTCACAATATAAAGCTTACCACAAAGAGTGGTGAGTGCAGTTAGAGAAATAACTACACTGACAACTAACATAACAATGTGAATGAATGAGGGAAGTAAAAAGCCTGTCTCAAATACAGGCAGGAGTCAGTAGGGATGTGGGAGATTTGGGGCATTGGTGATGGGAATGTTGCACTGGTGAAAGGGGGTGTTCTTTATATGACTGAAATCCAACTACAATCACATTTGTAATCAAAGTGTATAAATAAAGATATTAAAATTAAAAAAAAGATGAGGCTAAGCTTTGGGGAGAATAAACTGTTTTTATCTTTAACTTGAAGGTATGGACTATTAACTTTAGCAGGACTTGAGCCCAGTTACAATTCCCATTGTTTGTGTGAAATCTTTTCCATTTGTATGGAGGTTGGAATGTTGAACCAAATCTTCTTGCTGCTGAAATAAGCCTTTAGTCTTTTCCCTGTGGATTCTAGCATAAGAGGAAATTGTTCCTTATAAAATATTTTCTTCTGATGCTTATTCTTTTAGTCCCCAATGTATCTTGTTCATTTCAAAAAGCTCATTTAGTGCTCATTCAGTTCTACCTGTGGAGAAGGGTCATTTGGGGAGAAGAGTTGGCTAGAACAAACATTGGATGGAGAAGTACCCATATAAAGGTAATTCATATTCTACCTTCACAGCTCTTCCAAAAAAGTAACCTTTTTACCCAAGACAGATATGGGGGTGACATATTTTTGTTTATTTATAATCTTGCCCTCAGATTTTCTTCCAGTTTCATATCTCAAGTGTTTTTACCCAATTATTCCATAGAACTAGTTACTAAGGTTTGATCACTTCATATAAGTAGTTCTGTCTAAACCCTTGAACAAACAGAAACAAAGTTAGCACAGAAATAAACTGCAAGTTCAGAAAGGAGTTCCAAGACTTGTAGGTTCCATATCCTAATCAGTGTCCTATGATGCCTTGAGTCCTCACTGAGAAAATATGACCCCTGGGCATCTCTCTAGACTACATTTTGTTCTCCATTTCCAGCTTGCATGATTGTCCAAATTGTTATGAGTGCAAGTCCCTTAGAAAAAAACTAGCAAACTGTAAGAGCTAGCACAGAAAGCCACAGCTAGATATTTCAAACGAATCAGGACTCAATCCAATTTATGAACAAAAACTATAAAAAAGGATTAAGAATAAAAGTTTCATTAAAAGCCATGTTACCAAGACACATTTTTCTCTCTAGCTTCATGGGTAATCTACTAAATAATTATCATAACAGATTATTTCCTTCTAACAAATGTGACCAGACACTTTACCTAAGAACAGTTAGAACAGATTCCTCTCACCCACAACTTTAGATTAAGATTAAGTAGATTCTCAGGCTAAGGAGTCACAGCTTGCTTCTGACTCACCATCATTTGCCACCACTCATCACTCTGTTCAGGCAGAAGTCTGAAGTCTTTATTAGTACATGAACCAAATTAGAGCAAAGTGGCTTCTCCAAGAGAGATTGCCATATATTTTCAAACTACAGGACTCAACCTATCTGTTTTAATTTGCTTAGCCTATGAAAGTCCCCCCAGATTTTGAAGAGAGGAGAAACATAATAATTTCTCCAATTGGTTAGAGACTATCTGATAAGAAATTGTGTGTCACATTTTAAATTGTACTTTGGATGGCAAAGTTTATTTGGAGTCAGATAGGAATGAAAGACCTAAAAGCAAACCTTGCTCTTAAAAAGCAAAATCAAAAGTGGACAGGATGAACTTAGCAGTGCAAGCAATGAAGGCAAATGAATATTTGAGCATTAGAATCATATCTTGACCAATATCTGTCAGTAGACTGTTTTAAAATTCCCTAAGTATGCATAATCTTCTAAAAGAAATGGTTTATTTTTTTGGCCTTTCTTTCCCAATTCTTCCATATTTAGTCATTTGTGATTAAGGATATTCAATAATTTTCTTGCATTGCAAAGTTCTTAGTGGGCATCAAAAAGAAGACTGGAAGAACAAACATTATCTTATGCTGAGTCTTGGCCTAGTGGTTTGGCAATGTTACAATTAAATTGTTTTTATTTGCAGAAATAATTTAACCTACAAACCCATGAATTACTATAGATAAAGAATTCTTGGTGAGCAATTTCCTTGCAATTTATTTGAATTTTATTCTGATAGAAATACTTTTATATTTCTCATTGTTGTTACCAACTTCAAGAAAATTTTCTGAATAAGTACTTCCTCTCTCACTTTACTTGCCTTTTCTATCTTTTTCTCCTTTCTTTTATTTTTTTTAAATGAATGGTTTGATGTTTTGGACAAATTTTTATGTAATGTGTAAAATTATTCTCATCATTCTTGTAATGTTTCTCAAGTTTCTTTTTACCAAACATTCACAAAACACGAACACATCAGTATAGAAAAAAAATCTAGTAATAATGACTTGTGTCTGTTTTACATAGGCAGCTCTTTACACTCATTAGAACAATCAGTCATGTCTTTTCTCAAACTTGAGTGTCCTTTGGAATTTCTGTTTCCTTAAATAGTAGGTCTTGTATTTGAAGGCAATAAGAAATATTAAAAATTCACTGACTATATTCCAGAAGATTATTCTGTGGTCTGTAGACTCACTGTTATTATAGTTGTATACCCAAGATTCTAGAGCATATTGATTCTATCAACTGTATATCAGACTCAGTGTAAGGTGCTGAGATCTGAGATCCAATTTTTGATTTATTGATTCCAAAAACAGGTAGAAGGGAAAGAATCAGACTGATGGCATTTAAAAGTATAAACTGCAACAAAAGAGGCCACTTGGAGTAAGTTTAGCAAAAGGTAACACAGTGACCAGAGCAACATCCAATATAGTTCCCCTAGTCTGTAAGGAGTAAATTCTCAGCCCCCAGTTTGACCCCACCCCCCCAAAGTAAGAAAAATTAAAAGAAAGTATCACAGATAAGGCAGACGACTTTGTAATTTAAACTCTTCATTTTATTTATTTATTTATTTATTTATTTTTTTTTTTTTTTTTTTTTTATTTTGGTTTTTGGGCCACACCCGGCTGTGCTCAGGAGTTACTCCTGGCTGTCTGCTCAGAAATAGCTCCTGCCAGGCACGGGGACCATATGGGACACCGGGATTCGAACCAACCACCTTTGGTCCTGGATTGGCTGCTTGCAAGGCAAACGCCGCTGTGCTATCTCTCCGGGCCCAAACTCTTCATATTTATGTCAATTTCTAGAAATGCGTCTGTTCATTGTCAGCTATACTAGACTATCCATCCACTGATAAGATTTTGGGAATAAGTTACAGACTTTTGAAATCTTGCCATAATTACTGCCAGTTGTTAATGAACAGTGCCAAAGCATTAGGTTATAATTTATCATGAAGACAAATCATTCAACACATTTCCAGATGCTTCTAGAGGTTCTATAGGGTCTCCTAGGATTCTTAAATGACAAGACGAAATGTTTCATCTCAACCAAAATAGTGGTTTCAGTGTGGTATTTGGAATTGAGTTACTGGGATTAAATTTTGACTCAGACAAAATTGGCTTTGCATATGAACAATACTGTTTCTCTAAGTCTCGGTTTTATTTTCTCTCACAGAATAGCATACATAATATTGATTATTTTATGAAATATATCAAAGTAAATAATATGTATAAGGCACTGAACAGATGTTAAATGATAAATAGTTGTTAGATGTTGTATTCAGTTAAAAAGCTAAAAACTGCTTTAATTTCAGAAGTCATCATTTTGTCTTTTAGGGCCACAACCCACTAATCAGTGTTAAAAGAGGGTACATCTCTTGGTAAGAAAAAAACTAGAGGTGTTATAAAATACATCTCTATGTGTAATTTAGTTCTCTATTTCCCTGAATGGTGAAAGGTGAAGGATTCTGTAAGTGTCAAATTAGATAAGGGGTGGTTTCCATTTACATTGTTGTGATAGCTCTATTTTCTGTGTACTTGTTCATAATGTTCTCATTTAATGTGCAAATATGTTTTAGTGCTGACATAGTGAACTCCTGGTTTTATGACTGAATCTGTTGCCATGCAGCCAGTAGTTTCATTTTTCTTATTTTGATAATGGTCAATAGCTTTATCCCTTTTTTATTCAAATTTTTGTGAAGAGATTCAACTGATAAGCAACCAATGTGAAAGAACAGCCCTTTAAAAAACAATAAAGAAGCAGAGTTTTGGAAAGGAAGATAAAGCTCCCATAGGGACAATAAAGGAAAAGGAAGTGGTAGGAACATCACTCAGTAAACAGAGTGATAAAAAGTTAATACTGATAATAAATAAACACGTTGAGTAATGTCTTATTGTCTTTGTTCATTTTTAGGGTTATATTCAGCAGGGCTGAGGGCTTACTGCTGACTCTTCTCGGGGATCTCTTTGATGGGCCTCAGGGAAACGTCCTGTGGTTTGGATATCAATCCCAGGTTGGCTGCATGCAAGGCAAATGCTTCAACCACTTTACTATCTAGCCAACCCCAAAGTAGATTTAATTAAATTTCACTCATCACTCCTTGTCTCCAGGACAACAGTAATAGTATTATAAGTCTCTGATCTCTAGTGATGAAACTGAAAAGGCTGATCCAAGATCACCATCCATTGTCTACCACAAGACAATAAAAACACATTTGATAACTTCTGAGAACCTGGTGGTGCTCAGAGATTACTCCTGGCTCTGGACTCAGAAATTACTTCTGGTAGGCTCAAGGAACCATATGTGATGCCAGAATTGAACATGGGTCAGCCATGTGCAAGGCAAACGTCCTATAGGCCTGCTCTGCTATCACTCCAGCCTCCACATTTGATAATTTCTAACCATTATATATACATATATATATATATGTGTGTGTGTGTGTATAACTTCAATATTATTTATATATATATTTGATATTTTTCCTTTTCAATAACTGCCCTCAAATTCTTGTTCTCAAATGTGATGCTTTTTTGGAGTGAAGTTTTTTCTCTGCTTAGGCATTTATTTATTATTTATTTATTTCAGACAGTGCTCAAGAGATTTGTGGGGCTCATCAGCTATTCTTGGCCAATCTGGCCAACAGTGCAAGAAAGCAAGGATGTGATGCTGCTCAGACCTTTAAGTGAGGGAGAGAACTATAATTCTGGGGCTTTCTCATCATACACATTGATATTCGTTAGTCCTGGTGGGGATGGCTCCTGGAATTCATCTGATTGTGCTAGGGGAGTAGATTGGGCCTAAAATTAAACATTTGTACACAAATTAAATACTAGATTTAAAAACCATTAATCATCTTTTAAAGATTTTTAATCATAAAATATAGCAGTTATAGTGAAAAGTGCAAAAAGCATAATTGCAGAGTATTAGTAATTTTAGTAATTATGTTAAAAAGACAAGACCTTGAATGAGACTATTCCAGCTATGTATACATTCCTGTAAATGTATTTTCTTTGCTATTTTTCTGAAATTCATCAGTAAAATCACTGTGTCTTGTCATGTATCCAGTGCCATTTTTGGTTCAATCTGTGGCAATTTTTTCAATAAAACAAGAATTTATTTAGTCTTATTTCTATAAAATATTTCAGTCTATGATCATACCAATTGCATATATGGAAAGGATTTTTTGTTTATTAATATCTTAATTTAAGCACCATAGTTACAAACATGTTTGTAGTTGGGTTTCAATCATAAACAAGTATACACCCCTTCATTAGTGAAACCATCTTACCATCAATGCCCCCATCTCTCTCTACCCCAACCCCTGCTTATATTCGAGTCAAGCATTCTAGTTCTCTGACTCACTACTATTGTCATTATAGTTTTTGGTGCAGTTTCTCTATCTGCACTCACTAATCTTTGTGGTAAGCTTCATATCATGGGCTGGTCCTTTCTCATCTCTATTGTCTCTTGGTATTATTACAATTCTTTTATTTTTCTTAAATACAACAGATGAGTGAGATTATTCGGTGTCAATCTCTCTCCTTCTGACTCATTTCACTCAGCATAATAATGTCTATTTCCATTTATGTATAGGAACATTTCATGACCTCATTTTTGACAGCCGCATAGAATTTCTTTGTGTATATGTACCAGTTTCTTTAGCCACTCATCTGTTTAAGGACATCTGGGTTGATTCCAGATTCTGTGTATTGTAAATAGAGCTTCAATGAACATATTTGTGCAGAGGACATTTTTGTATTGTGGTTTTATGTTCCTAGGGCATATCCCTAAAAGTGGTATAGCTGGATCATATGGGAGCTTAATTTCCATATTTTTGAAAAATATCCATATGATTTACCATAAAGAATGGCCTAGACAACATTCCCATCAGCAGTGAATGAGAGTTCCTTTCTCTTTACATCCCTGCTACCACTGATTGTTCTTGTTCTTTGTGATGTGTGCCAGTCTCTGGGGTGTGAGATGGTATCTCATTATTGTTTTGATTGTATCTCCCTGATGATTAGTGATGTGGAGCATTTTTCATGTGCATTTTGGCCATCTGTATTTATTTTTTTAGGACATGTTTGTTCATTTCTTCTTCTCATTTTATGATGGTGTCTGCTGTATTTTTCTTGTTAAGTTCTGTCAGTTCTTTTACATCTTAGATATTAGTTCCTTATCAGATGGGTATTGATATTTCTTGAGCACCCATTGTATCGAAGTCATTGTTTTTTTTTCATGTGCAGAGCTTTTCCATTTAATGTAGTCCCATTTTTTTTATCCCTGATTCCACATTTGGGACAGTGGTGTTTCTTCTATAAAGATGATTTTAGTATCCATGTCATAAAGTGTCTTACGTATGTGTTATTCTATATTCCTGATGATTTCAGGTCTAATACCAAGGTCTTTAATCCATTTGGATTTGACCTTTGTGAATGGTGTTAGATTGAGGTCTGAGTTCACTTTTCTGCGAGTGTCTAACCAGTTGTGCCAACACCACTTGTTGAAGAGGCTTTCCTTGCTCCATTTAGGATTTTTTGATCCTTTATCAAAAATTAGGTGATTGCATATCTGGGGAACATTCTCTGAGTACTCAATCCTATTCCACTGATCTGAGGGTCTTTCTTTATTCCAATACCAAGCTGTTTTGATAACTATTGCTTTGTAATACAGTTTAAAGTTGGGGAAAGTAATGCCTCCCATATTCCTTTTCCCAAGGAGTGCCTCAGCTATTCAAGGGTGTTTATTGTTCCAAATGAATTTCAGTAGTGTTTGACCCACTTCTTTGAAGAATTTTATGGGTATCCTTAGAGGAAATGCATTAAAGCTGTACAGTGTTTTGAGGACTATTGCCATTTTAATTAGGTTAATACTCCCAATCCCTATATATATACACATATATATATGCATATGTGCATTATTCCATTTATCCTTTCAGTGCTAGTATATTCTTCTTAGGTTTTAGCCTGGTTGGCTTGTAAAGTGGTGACAGGGTGGTGTTGAGGCCTCTCATTATTATTGTGTTGCTTGCTATTGATATTTTTTCAGATTTGTCAACAATTGTATTGAATATTTTGCTGGTCTCTCATTGGGTGCATATATTTAGGAGTGTGAGTTCTTCCTGTTTAATATATCTTTTGACTATAAAAAACTATTATGCTGAGTGAAAGTCAGAGGGAGAGAGAGAGACATGAAATAGTACACTTATCTATGGGCTTTAAGAAAAATAAAATACATTATTGTAATAATGCCCAGATGAGAGCCAGAAGGCCTGGCTCACAATATGAAGCTCACCACAAAGAGTTGTGAATACAGTTAGAGAAATAACTACATTAACAACTACCATGACAATGTTAATGATTGAGAGATGTAAAACACTTTTCTTGAATACAGGCAAGGAGTGGGGGAGGACGGAGATGGGGGGCATTGGTGGTGGGAATGTTACACTGGTGAAGGTGAAGGTGAAGGTGAAGGGGGTTGTACTTTTTATGACTGAAACCCAACTACAATCATGTTTGTAGTCACAATGTTTAAATAAAAATATTATTAATAAAAATACAAAAAATGTTCAACTTTGTCCCTAATAACTTTTTAAGTATAAAATTTTTGCCATCTAAGATTAATATGGTCACTCCAGCTTTTCTAAAGGAGTTGTTTGTTTGGATGATTGTTCACAAACCTTTGGTTTTGAGTCTGTTCTGACCATTCAGATGTGTTTTTTGTAGGCAACAGAATGTTGGATTTATATTTTTAATCCATTTTGCTACTATGTATCGTTTTTTATCCCCCAATTCACAATACAGACCACGCAAAGGGTCTGTGTTGAGGTGTATATGGGGTGCATTTACTGTACCTCCTCTTTCTATACAGTCAGTGTAAAGAACACAGCCTGTAGTAAGAATTGGGAAGCCTTATCTTTTCTTTTCTTTTTTCTTTTGCTTTTTTTAATATATATAAAGGATTATATAAATGTATATATATCCATATATATGTATACATATATACATATTATATAAATGTATATGTACATTTATATAATCCTTCACCAGTGCAACATTCCCATGACCAATATCCCAAGTGTCCTTCCTCCCCACCCCACAACGGCCTGTACTCTAGACAGGCTTTCTACTTTCCTCATTCAGTCACGTTTTGTTATGATAGTTCTCAGTGTAATTATTTCTGTCACTGCACTAAACGATCCCTGTGGTGAGCTTCATGTCAGGAGCTGGACCCTCCATTCCTCCTCTATTTTGTCTCTGAGAATTATTACACAAATGTTTTTCATTTTTTCTCAAAACCCATAGGTGAGGGAGACCATTCTGTGTTTATCTCCCTCCCTCTGACTTATTTCACTCAGCATAATAGATTCCATTTACATCCATGTATAGGAAAATTTCATGACTTCATCTCTTCATCTCTTCTGATGGCTGCATAATATTCTGATTGGCTCTTGCGAGTAGTTGCTAGGGTTCAGTAGATGTTATCTCTCTTAGCTTTCCACTTCTCCAGGCCATCTGGTGAAATAATTTTGTGTATATTTAACTTTTGTGGTGAGCTATTTCCTTTGTGCCCTGAGCTTGTGTCCAACGGACACGTAGGCAAGACAAAATGGTCTCAAAGACTCCATTTTGCTCTAGGTCCACACAGCTTCCCACACTAGGATATATCCCTAGGAGTGTTATAGCTGGATCGTATGGGAGCTCAACTTTCCAGCTTTTGGAGAAATCTCCATATCGCTTTCCACAAAGGTTGGAGTAGATGGCATTCCCACTAGCAGTGAATAAGAGTTCCTTTCTCTCCACATCCCCGCCAGCACTGCTTGTTCTCTTTCTTTGTGATGTGTGCCAATCTCTGTGGCATGAGATGGTACCTCATAGTTGTTTTGATTTGCATCTTCCTGATGATTAGTGATGTGGAACATTTTTTCATGTGCCTTTTAGCCATTTGTATTTTTTTGTTAAAGTGTCTGTTCATTTCTTCTCCCCATTTTTTGATGGGGTTCAGTATAACTAAAGCAATTTTTGATAAAAGTGCAAAAAATCCTAAATGGAACAGGGATGGCCTCCTCAATAAGTGATGTTGGCACAACTGGCTAGGCACTTTTAAAAAAGCGATTTCAGACCTCCAGTTAACATCATGTTCAAAGGTAAAATCCAAATGGATTAAAGACCTAGATATCAGACCTGATATATAGATCAAACATGTAGGTCAAACACTCCATGACATTGAGACTAAAGGTATCTTTAAAGAGGCAACCATACTCTCCAAACAAGTGAAAGCAGAAATAAATAAATAAATGGGACTATATTAAGCTGAGAAGCATCTGCACCTCAAAGGAAATAGTGCTCAGAATACAAGAGCTACTCACTGAGTGGGAGAAACTAGTCACCCAATACCCATCAGATAAGGGGTTAATATCCAAAATATATAAGGCACTGATGGAACTTTACTATTTATCTTTTATTTATTTTTTTAATTTTTATTTTGACCATATTGGCTTACATATCTTTCACAGTAGTATTTTAAGTACATATAAACATTGAATCAGGGGAATTCCCATCACCAAATTTGTCCTTCCTCTATCCCCGTTCCCTTCCTGCAACTCATATCCCCCACCTTCCCCCACCCATTAGGGCTGCTAGAGTAAGTGGTCCCCTCTGTGTATAGCTTACTACTATTGATAATATATCTGTTTGGTCCTGGTACCCTCTTGTTTCCCCCTCTATTTGAGAGGCTGAGCTAGATAGTTCGAGTTATGTGGTTTTGTTTGAAGGAAAGAAAAGCAATAGAATGGGGTAAAAATTAAATAAGCTGAAAATGGGCTGAGTCCTTCAAGAGGCTTTCAACCTCAGTTTGAAAGAGGACTGGGAAAAGGTAATTGAAGCATCGCAACAATACAGAAAAAAATATCAAATAAAATATTCAGTGAGCACTACAGCAATAAAGACAAACACCACACAATAATTTCAGTCCTGAAAAAAAACCATGCTGGAGTGCAAAAGGAAAGAAAAAGATAAAATAAAATAAAATTGGAGACATCAACTTCAATATCTACACCAAAACAAAAAAGTCAAAAAAATTAATAAATACATATATAAGTGAATAAAAGGATAATTTTGCGCTTTTTCTCCCTGCATAGGCACAGTAACTATTGGGGGCATTATAGAGGGAATCTCCTTGGCCTAGGAGATACAGGGTTTCTCCACCCTTTAAGTATACTGTCATGGGATTAACTATAGACTCCTTGCTGGTGCATTTAGGCCTTTGACTTTGAGAGAAATAATTGTCATGGGATTTAGTGTCATCTTTATGTGTGTGTCTGTTCATTTGTCTTATTTTAAAGTAGATCTTTCATTTTTTCTTTTAAGACTGTTTTTGAATCTGTAAAGTTTATGAGCTGTTGTTTTTCCAGTAAGCCATATATGCGTCCTTCAACTATGGATGTGAATTTGGCTGGGTGAAAATTCTAGGCACAGCACTCATTTAGCTCACTTTTGTCACTACATCCCACCACTGCTTTCAGGCTTTGAGTGCTTCTTGTGACAGGTCTGCTATAAAACTTAAGGATACCCTTTGAATGTAATCTCCATTTTGGATATCGTTGATTATTGATTACCATTATATTATATATAATTACAATTGTATAATATATAATATAATTACATATAATATATTTTATTATTATTATTATTATTATTATTATTATTATTGACCATTCTATCCCCATCTGTTTTTCAACATGACTAAGATGTGTCTTAGGGTGCTTTTTTGGGGGGATCTCTTTTATCTGGTACTTTTGGTGCATGCAGATTTTGATTGCATGGAATCTATTTCTGGGAGTTTCTCTGCAATGATGTCCTTGACCTTGGCTGTTGATTCTTTATAGGGATTTTCTTCTTGGGTCTCTGAGACTCTAATGATTTTTATATTATTTCTATTTAGTTTATTAAATATTTCTATTTTTTCTGTTCATATTCTTTGAGGACTTTTTTCCCTTTGTCTGATTCTTTGCTTTTTTTCTGATCTCATGAGATACTAGAAGAACTAAGACTAATGGACTTATACAGCTCCCTCATCCTCAGAAATCAGAATACACATTTTTCTCAAGTGCAAATGGAATCTTCTCTAGAGTAGACTATGCCTTAGGATGTAAATCTAATTTTCACAAAGCCTCAGATATAAGGATTATACCAATATAAGGATCATATCAGATCACAGTGCAACAGAGATCAAGATTGAATGTTAAAAGAAGGTGTGGAAAAAACTAATACTGGAGATCAAACAACATGCTGCTCTACAACAGCTGGATCAAGAGAAAATCAAAGAAGAAATAAAAAGATTCCTTGAGACGAATGATAATGAAGAAACAAGTTGTCAGAATCTATGGGACACTGAAAGAAATGTTCGGTTATATAATACATTTATTATAATTGTTGCCAAACCATATATTAAATATTCAGATATTATTCATCTTATAACTAAAAGTTTATAATGTTTTATCATTCTGTACCTATTCATTCCACCTCTGGAAACAACTGTTATACCCTTTGGTACTCTCAGTTCAAAATTCTTCTATTTATGTTTTATATATAAGTGTTAGCATATATTATATCTTTTTCTGTATGACTGATTTCACTTAGTACAACCTCCATATTTATTCAAATTCATGCAAGTGCAGGATTTTTCTTTTATAAGGCTGAATAATATTCTATTGTATATAACATCATATCTCTATATCCATTTACTTACTGATAGGCACTTAGTTTGTTCTATATTCTAGCAACCATAAATAATGTTGCAAACAAACAAGGAAGGACAGATGAGTTTCATATTAAATTTACTTCATTTGGATATATATCCAGAAGTGAAATTGTTGAACTCAATGGTTACTCTAGTTTCAACTTTTTAGGAATATCTAAATTTTCTTTCAGAGTCACTGTTTCTCAAAGTATGTAATACTTTTTCTTTTCATTCTTGTCAGACATTGTCTTTTTATAATATCCACCCTAATTAATGCAACTTGTATAGGTTGTGTTTTTGATTTACAATATTCTAATGCTTAGTTTTGCTTCAAACCTTTTAAGCAACCAGTTGAACAGTTATATACAGTCTCTGGGACAATGTTTAGGCAAGTTCTCTGTCATATTTTTATTTACTTGTTTTTGGGCTATACCCAATAGTGCTTAAAAGTTATTCCTGTCAATACTTAGGGTAACATATAGGATGCTAGGAATTAACCAGGTCAGCTGCAAGCAAGGCAAATGCTATACCTGCTGTACTATTATTCTGGCCCCTCTCTGTCATATTTTAAATAGATATTTTGGCTTTTTTCCTATTGAACTATATAAGTTCTTTGTAAATTCTTAATATTCACTCTTAATGTGCAACTTTCAAATATTTATTATCACTGTTCTATTTATTTTATTCTTTAACCTATGTTTCATGTTCTTTAAGTAAAGCTAGTACATTTTTGGTACAGAGGTATGGAAATTCAGAAACAAAAAAAATTGAATGATTTTGTTGTATACTCTGGACTTTTTGGGAGAGAGGGTTGTTTTTTGAGCCACACCGGTGATGCTCAGGGGTTACTCCTGGCTATGTGCTCAGAAAATTCTCCTGGCTTGGGGGACCATATGGAACACCAGGGGATTGAACTTTGGTATGTCCTAGGCTAGCGCGGACAAGGCAGAGATGCCTTACCCCTTGTGCCACCACACCAGCCTCTGTTATATACTCATTGACCTGATGAGATCAAGACAGTAGAACCTGGGAATTAATATCATATTACATGTATAGTAAATATATTATGTGTATATATATAGTACTAAAAAGCCAAACATTTCCAAGAAAAAGCAGCAAAATTATGTTGTAATTGTTTTATAATGTAGACAAATTTGAGTTACTAATGAAATGTCATTTGGAACTGATATTTTCCTTGAGTGATACTTAGTCTCCAATATTTAGGTAACTGATTGATGAACTGATGTTCTGCAAGTAAGACCAGCTTTTCTTAGCTTTATAGTCAGCTATTTCTCCCTTACCTATCTTCTCGTCAGAAATAAGTTGTTAAATTCTTCAGAAATAAAAGCTGTCTGGAAAGTTAACTTTATGACCAAATTATTGGGAGTATCAAAACTAAATAAAAATTTTTTAGGTATGTAATGTCAAAAATGTCACAATAACTTAAAACAACAGAGTAAATTAAAATATTTTCAAAATGCTTTTTGGTTTTCTGAAAATCAAAAGCTATTGTTGCTAGCTTATTTTTTTATTTTTTTCTTTATCTTTTTATATTTGGGTAAATTATTTGGCACCATTTAGTAATCTATTTTAAAGTATTATCATGACTAACTTTAAGTTCTATTTTATCTTTTTTTTCCTTTCTTTTTTTTATGGTTTTTGGTTTTTGGGTCACACCCGGCCGCGCTAAGGGGTTACTCCTGGCTCTATGCTCAGAAATCGCTCTTGGTAGGCTCAGGGGACCATATCAGATACTGGGATTCGAACCAACAACCTTCTGCATGAAAGGCAAACACCTTACCCTCATGCTATCTCTTTGGCCTCATCTATTTTCTTTTAATAATCTCCAATATTCTATATATTACTTGCATTGAATAATTAAGTTTTAATTAAATAATTAGTTCAAGCTATATTTTCTGCTTAAAAAGCACTTTATTTGAAAAAAATAAAAGTTCTTTAAAAACACCTTTTTCCAAAATTATATTCTTACTTAATAACACTAATCTAAAAAACTTGGCTGATTATATAAATTTGCTCTGGCTAAACACTGATTATTGTAGACTTGCTCAAGTAAGGTATTTTAAAAGTTTTCTTCGATGCTAATGGGGAATACAATCATCTAGTTTTCAAGTACTTAATGGAATCTGCCAGGACATACCTAAACTTTTAGGGCGGCTCAGCCCACCAGATGTATCCTCAGATTTTCCTGGTGGGTAGAACTAATTTAGCCCCCATGGGGTTCCTCAAAAGGCCCGCTGTGGATGCCTTTTTCCCCTGTGTGGATGGTTGAAGAATTTCCAAAGAAATGCCTGACAGTACATTTTCAGCCAGTATTTGACTATCTCTCCTTTGTATATATTCAGGCAAAATAATGGCCTCTATCAAATAATTTGGCTCAGAAATTCCAGCACAGAAGTATATTTGAGAACCCCCTTTTCTGGATATAGTCAGCCCTAAAAGCAAAGACAATTTTTCTCTTTGCAACTGCAGTTTCTGGTAATCAAGGGTTTAACCAAGATGCAGATCTTGACTATTGATCCTCCTTTAGAAATAGGGAAGCTCATTCTTGGGGATTTGGTTCCTCCCTTCACTTAACCTCTAAAACTATAGAGTCCAGCCTAGAAAGATCAAGTTTCTAGATATTTCCTACTTCCTCCTAATCCTGATTTTGCACTTAAAGTAAGCTTACAAGGAGTTACCTTGAGTTGTGACCTTCTCTCTTGTAACTTAGAATTTTTACAGTCACACCTATAGCTTAGGTATTGTTATTGTTGTATTAGGCTTTGTGATTACAATTATTCTTCACCTGTGGCTAATTTTATCCCTATAAATTCCCCTGCTCAAAAAATTAAACTGGTCGCACTCCTGCCAGAAATGTATTGACCCCACATTCTCTGTGTGGTTTCATTTATTTCATATTTCCTTTCATATTCGGCCGCTCATGCTCCCGCTTTCTTCTCATGAAGTGTTATGACCCATGAGAATTGCTGAGATGCAGCACAGCTACAGCAGGAATCTCTATATGTACAATTAAAGTCAACTTCCTAAATAAGCTTAAGCTTATAAAAAAATATAAGCTTATAAAAAATATAGCTTTTAGAAATCACATATCATTTTTAAATCATAGCTTTCTTGCCTACAAAATGATAGCTGTACTTTACAGATTGTTGTGAGGCAGTAGTACAATGTTGTTATTCTTAATATAGATAGCCTCAGAAATAATTTTATAACTGGTCAACTGGGACAAAGAATTTCTTTGTCTATAGCTTCTTTCCTGTAAGATTTTCCTAAGATTTTATCTATCTCTTTAGTAACATAAGTAGATTATCATTAAAAATATCTTTTATTTAATTTTTATTGAAGTAACCTTGGTTTATGATATTATACATATTACATGTATATAATTATAAAACATATATGCACTGAAAGTGACTGAAATATGACTTTGAACACTGAAAGTTTAATCATAGTGATTTTAATTACATTGTTTTCTATTAATATTAATTGCTATTTTACATGTTTTTCAATTTACAATATGATGTAGGAAAGATAGGTCAGCTTTCTACTTCACATAGAAAGTGTCAGAACCAGGGTCCAGAGTGGTGTCGCACCATTTGTTTGCTTTGCTTGTGGTAGCTTAGGACAGCCCTTGCTTGGTTCAATTCCCTCGTGTCCCATATGGTCTCCCAAGCCAGGAAATATTTCTGAGCGTATAGCCAGGAGTAAGAGGAGTAACCCCTGAGCATCACCAGCTGCGGCCCAAAAAGAAAAAGAAAAGGAAGAAAGTGTCAGAATCAATATGTCTCAGTTCATTTGGAACTTACTGCTATTTTTTCTATTTACTTGGACATTACCAAAACTCCATTTCTCTATGATTATTGCTTAGTATAGTGTGCAGTACATGTGAATTTTATCATCTTAAGAAATTGTTGGATAAATTTACTTTTCTCTCCTCAACTTCACTTTTTCCCAATTAAAGTTTTAAGAATACTTATTGATATGTTCCCAGTGGTAAAATGTCCTTTGTTTGACCCTTAAAAACTATTGTCCATTCTGAAAATTAGGAACATTTCCCCTCTTGAATTTTACATATATCTCAAAGTCAACTTCATTATGTTCTAGAAAAAGTTTTTTATTTTGGTTACATAGATCAACGTATGCATCTCTCCTCGATATGTCTTTATATATTGCTTATTTTGCCATAAATGCCTCTTATTTTTATGTCCTGCCTCATCTAGAATTTGTGATGGATAGAAAATTTTATCTGCAAATCGTCTTCTTCCATCTTTGTAACCTATTACTGGACTTAAATAGAATCACATAATCTTAGATCTGATACCTATCTTAGGTATTATTAGTCTAATTTCATCATTTTGTCCACATATCTGAGACCCAAAGAAATTGGTGTGTAACAAGCTTTGCCTGTCTTTTTTATCCAATTAAAATTACTCCTTGATAGCAAAGATTACATCCTATGAACATTCTAACAGAGCTATAAAACCTAAGTATGCTATGGTGCTAAAAGTAGCACTTTAAAATATTAATATAATAATATGATTTAGGGCATCGTTATCAAAACATGGTCCCTATGGGTAATACTTCCAATTAGTGCTTAATGGCCATGGAAGATATTTATATGTAACGTTAGCCCATGTCATATTTCTTTGGTCATTTCCCACCATCTACTAGACCTCTGGATAAAATCAATACCCAGCATGTGATGTATAGTAGAGAATTTTTGGACTTCAGTAACAGATACAAATTTGCGAGATTTTCCTATCTACTAGCTTTGTTAGTTAAGTCACTGAAACTTTCTGAACCTTCATGGAACCAATAATAGAATAAATCAATGATAATTAGAAATAAAGTAAAATATAAACTCAACAATAAGGCCTCCATATTATTGAGTTAACAATAGTCTCCAAAATAGCCTTCAAAAAGGAAATAGGCAAAAAGGTAAAGTAGTAGATTAAGCCAAATATTTTATATGTATGATCATTAATTTCATAGTTTGTAGATGTGTTAGGTACTGTAGAATAGTCTATGTGTTTATTACTGTTATAGAAAAAATAAATGATTTATCATTAATTGATATGAATGATATTGATATATATTTATATAAATTGGTGTAAATACAATTGATATAAATGATAAAATCAAATGCTTTTATAACTATAGAAGAAAATCAATAATCTTTGTTAGAATTCTATCACCTCATTTAGGTACCAGTTCATTAAATTATAATGAGATAAATAAATGCAAAATATAGAAAATAACTTTAAGTCAGGTAAAATTTCTTTTTGGATAACACCAGGGTTATTCCTGGCTCTACAATCAGAAACTGTTTCTGGCAGGCTCGGGGACCATATGGGGTGCCGGGATTTGAACCACAGTCCTTTTGCATGCAAGGCAAACACCCTACCTCCATACTATCTCTCTGGCCCCCTCAGGTGAATATTTTAATGAAATATTTCCAAAAGACAGTTTAGTCAACATATCTCCCTTAGGAAAATAAGATGCAAATACAAAGCCTATACATCTCTGATATCGTCTCTAGGGTCTAGTTAGTGCCTATTCAGTGAGTACATATGATTGTTAATGTGACAGTTTTTGCTAGCAGAAGTTATTGCATTACACTAAATTTTATTTTTAAGGAAAACAATAACCATACAAAATAGTTTTTTTTCAAACTTTTGAATGTCTAGAAAATAGAAGAGGTAATCAAATAGAGTAAACCTGTAAGCTTTAGATTTAATCATATATTAAATCTTTGCTTTACCCTCTGTGTTTCAAATGAATTTGAATGTTGTCTCATCAGTTTCTTTATAATAGAAAAGAGTATTTTGGATGTAAGGTTTGAAGATCTTAAGAAGAAAAATGTATGAATTTGAACACATGTAGGCTTTTAAAAGTTAGCTCACATTTGGCCTTAAATATTTAAAAAATAATGGTATATATTGACCAATATAGAACACAGTTTCATTGCTCTAAAGGTCATCATTCTCACATACAAATGACCAATAGTCATATGTCAAAGTGCTCATCATCACTCATGAATAGGAAAATGCAAATAAAAATAATTTTTATATCATCACACTCATGATAATGACAAATATCAAAATGTCTGGAGACAATCCATGTTAGTGGGGTTGTATGAGAAAGGAACCCTCGGTTTTAATGTCACTGGACTCAGTCTCCACAGAAAACAATGAAAATGTATCAAAAAAATAGAAATAGAACTCCCATAAAACACAGTGATACTGCTTCTATTATTGATTAAAAAAAAAGAAACAAAAACCTTAATTTTAAAGAATATATACAAAACTATGCACTTCACTATGCTTAATCCAAGATATGTAAACAACCCAAATGACCAATTACAGATATGAATGCATCAAGAAGTTGTGGTCTGTATAAACACCAGAATGTGTTGCAACTCTAACAAAGAACAAAATCATGCAATTGCAGCAACATAGATGGAACCAGAGGATATAATGCTTTGAAGTCAAAGAAGGGATAAGTACAGCACATGCTCATATATATATATATATATATATATATATATATATATATATATATATATATATATATATATGGCTTAAAGATGCACAATAAGGTGGAATACAAGGTTTAAAGGCAAGAAAATGAGAGCTGATCCACAGGACTGAGTTGGTGATGGGGAGGGGTACGTAAAGGGTGGGTCTTTGGGGCCCTAGGGGAGAAAGGTGGGAGGTGAATGAACTGGTGATGGGTGTGGTGTTGGGATAATTTGCATGAGAAAAATTATCAATCTTATTGTAAACCAAAAATTCTCAAAATTCTAAAAATTAATAAAAAATACTTTCTCTGTTTTCTCTATTCCACAAAACTCAGCAATTATTGACTGATTTGCTATCTCTGTAACTTTTTTATTCTTAACCAGAATGTCACGTACATAGATCAGGGACAAATTAAACAGCAGAAAACCCCAGATTGACTTTTTGTTTCTAATGCTCTAAGTATTTCAGAGATGGGAAAAAGGATGTGGGATGGGTCAAACCTGTTAGAGTTGAGGGCTACTCTTTAGGGGTCGCATAGTAGCAAGATCAGTTCTGGGCCTCCCACATGCTATTTCTGGCCCAGCTCTTCATGCCTCTTTATAATTCATAGGTCATTTTTCTTCAGTTAAAAATCTTATTGCATTTATGATTTAGATGTAGTTTATTTACATTTCCACTTCCTGAAGGGTATCTTATTTTTTCCAAGTATGGCTTTTTTTTTTTTTTAATGATTAAAGCTACTAGAAACATCTGCATTTTAGTTGTTGTGTGGACATGCATTTGAATTCTGTTGGGTAAACATCAAGAAGTGTGATTGTTGAATCATATGATAAGAATTTGGGGGGTCAGATAGATACTACAATGTTTAGAGTGGTTGCCTTGCATATATATATAATCTCAGCAACCCATACAGTCCCCCAAAGCCCACTAGGAATGATTCCTGACAGCAAAGCAAGAATAACCACTGAGTTATCTTCATTATCTAAAAACCATAGAAACAAAGAACATAAGGACTGGTCTTCAGTAACAAGTTTGTCTGTGGGATGGGGGTTGAGAGAACTTATTCCAGGGAAGGAATAATAGGGCTAAGTGGTAAGTGTGGAGGAGTAAGTTGTGCTGAAAGAAAGTAAAGTGAGATGCATAATACCTTATTCAGCTATAGTATTGCATACCACAGTGCCTAAAGGAAAGAAACAAAAGAAAATTGTTCCTGTAAGGTAAGATGGGACTTTGGTGAGAGAAGTGGGCACTGGTGAAGGGATTGGTAGTGGAACGTTGTATGCCTGAAACTCAACCACAAATAATGTTATATAATTCTATGAATCACTCATTTGATACATTAAAAATAAAATAAAAAAATAAACTCTCTTCCAAAATGACTGTACCTTTTGCATTTCTACAGCAATGAATAAAAGCTCATGGAATTCTACATCCTGATATATATTTGATCACATTAATCTTATTGATATCTGGCATCTTGTACATTGTTTTTGGTGGTGAGAATGTGTCTTTTCAAATTGGCCCTTTTCTTTTCCACCATTTTTCAAGTGTTCCCTTCCCTAAGTTATTGCCCAAAATCACCCAACCCTAGTGGTAAATTTCCTACTAAGACAAACTCTTTATTTCTAATACATTTGGGCATTTTCTATATGTATATATATTTATATATGATATATATATATGTATTATACATTATATATAATGCATATATTTATTATCTATTATATGTGTATATATTATATATTAATATAAATTATATTATATATTATATGATACATATATATATATATATATATATATAGAGAGAGAGAGAGAGAGAGAGAGACGATTCCATGACTGTCTCTCTCCTTCTGGCTAACTTCACTCAGTATGATACTCTCCAGAACCATCCATGTATCAGCTTCATCTTACAGATGAGAAGTGTTCCATTGTATGTATGTACCATAGCTTTATTCAGTCATCTGTTCTTGGGCAATTAAGTTGCTTACCATATTTTGCTTTTGTAGATAGTACTACAATGAACATGAGTGGTCCATTCATTAAAAAAAAATCAATCTATTCACTTTGTTATGCATTATAGTAACCTATAGTGTTGAGCTGTAAAATTCTTTACATTTTTATTTTGCAGACCTTTTTGAGTCACATATTTTTCAAGTACTTTTTTCCAGTCTGTGATCTGTATTCTCATTCTCTTGTCAATCTTTTGCACAGAGAAGCTGTTTATTTGAGTCAAGTGTAAAATATTCTTTATTCTTATTCAAGGATTCTGATTTAATGTTTTATCAAAAATTTCAGTTATACAAAAAGTCATACTGATTTTCTCCTATGTTGTCTTGTAGAAAATTTTTGTTATGTTTTAAAATGTTTAAAATTGATTTTGAGTAAATATTTATAAATATCAAAGCTCTGTGATGATTTTTACTTTATTTATATTGGCATATGTGGTCCAGTCATATATCATCTTCTGTGAAAAAACATTTAGATTATCTCCTTATATTGTTTTTGTCAAAGATCATTAGCACATTTGTCAGGGTCTGTTTCTGGCCTTTTGATTCTGTCACACTTTTGTGTATGTTCTCGTGGATACCATACGCTACTTTATTATTAAAATTTTGAAACAATAATTATACTATTATAACATTATAATAGTGTTAAAATTATGTTTTTTATACACAGTACATCACCAACACTGAGAAACCCAAGATCCTCTACCTGTCCTTTTATTAGTTCTCTACTTCTTTCTTTGTGTCCTTTACTCCCTTCTCCCACTTCGTGGTAAGGCCAATCCACCATCATCAAATACTGGGTATTCCCATGTTTTCTTTATATGTAACAGATGAATGAGATGACCTGGTATTTCTTTTCTGACTTACTTTACTTAACATGTGAAATAAACAGTTCCATATAATTTACAGTAAACTGCAAAATTTTCATCTTATTTTAATCATATTGTCTTGGTACTGTAGCATTACAGTTAGTCTTAACATAGGATATTTTTAGTTATTGGATTTTATTCTTCTCTAATACTATTTTGCGTATTTTGACTCTTTTGTATTTCCCCATAAATTTTATGCTGTCTGTGATTACCTACTAGAGAAATAGGTAAGATTTTGATGAAATTGTTTTGAAGTCAAAACAATAAACAATATACCTTGACTTTTTGAAAAAAATAGCACTGACATCTTGACAATATTAGTAGTCTATATTTTTAATCATGAAATAAAAATCCTCAAATTTAATTTGACTTCGTTGATCAATTTAGTTTTCCTCAAATATTTTTATATATTTTGCTATATTTTTAATCTTAGAATTTAATTTGCAGGGGAGTACTCATGCAAATGATGCTGTGTTTAAAATTTTATATTCCATTTAATTATTACTAGTACAGTATTCCTCCCTAATATGCAAATATCACATTCCAAGGTACCCCTTGAATGCATGAAACCATATATAGTACTGTGTTTAACATATACTTTGCCTTTTTTTCTTTATACATATATATGAATAGACTATGATAAAAGTGAACTTGTCAGTTATAGCATTCGCTTAATAAATTCTACAATGTAATTGTAGTAATACAATGTAAATAAAATGTGTTTCTCACCAAATAACCAGTTGTAATATTTTTTTAGACTTCAGTTGATTATGTGTAATAAATTGAAAAGAAAAACCTTGGAAAGTGGGTACAATCTTCTATTTTATAATTATAGATATATCAAGCATTACTTTCAGAAAGTTTTTATGGTTATTTTACTTCTATTTCTACATAATAAATAATGCCATGTGCTAACAGAATCAAATTTTATTCCCACACAATGGACCTTATAATACCTTTTTTTGTTTATTGCATTACCTAGTATAATGTTGAAGGAGCGGCAAAAGAATTTTTGCCCAGTCTCTTTGCCTTGTTTCTGACTTAAGATGGACAGTTCAATTTTTTTTTACCTTTCAATGTGATCTTAGGTTTATGTATATACTATTTGTACTAAGCATATTTGCTTAGCATATTGATACCAGCAATGATTTTTGTGGTGAGTAACATCTAAGTCACTGGTGGTACTTGCATGAATAAATATGTTAAAATTGAAAATTTTTTTAATTTAAATTTGTTGAGTTTGTTGAGGTTTTGCTGTGATTTATTTAAATTGCAAATCCTGGGGCAGGAGTGATAGCACAGCTGTAGGGCTTTTGCCTTGCACGCGGCTGACCTTGGACAGACCTCGGTTCGATCCCTGCTATCCCCTATGGTTCCCCAAGCCAGGAGTGATTTCTGAGCTCATAGCCAGAAGTAACACCTGAGATCACTGGGTGTGGCTGAAATACCAAAAAAAAAAATTGCAATTTTTTTTCTATTTCTAACTTGCTGAGAAAATTTTTTTTAATAATGATTGGATTCTTGGACCCAACACTACTCAGGCTACACTTGCAATACTTCCTGCAGAACTTTGTAACTTTTTGTCTTTGTTTGTTTGTTTGTTTGTTTATACATTTTGGGATCACAATCAGCTGTACTCAGTTGTTACTCCAGGTTCCGCATGCAGGGATGAATCTTAGTAGTGTTTTTAACACTATATGGGTACTGGTGATCAAACCCAGGTCAGCTGCATGCAAGACAACTGAGGTACTATCACTCCAGCACAGTAATTTGGGTTATGGAGCAGAGATTTGTGATGCCAGGGATAAAACTCCAAGCCTATCCCTTTGAAATGTCTCCTCAGACCCTATGAATAATATTGTTGACATATTTTGTATTAGGTAAGAGCCTTAAATATATGCCCCCAAACAGTCTATAATATACTGTCATTAGATGATGCGGCAATTATGTGATTCTATCAATAAAGTACTTGGGTATAATTTTGGGCTTCAAATTGCAAGGAAAAAGAAAACTATGTTTGTATGTTAAAACTTCAGGAATCAACTTGCCTGGATTAAAATCTCAGCTTTGTCACTTATTACCTCAGTGATACTTAAGTCATGTAACCTCTCTATTGGGTTCCTTGCTTATTAAATAAAGAAAATAGTAGTATATTTTAAAGGGTATCCCTGACAGTACTCTATAGAGGATACCATTTAGAAAGTCAATAACTAACTAGTAATGTGAATAAACCCATAATAGAAATGTTTTAAATATATTTAGATTTGTGACACTCAAATTTATAAAGGAAGCACTAAATAAATGAAATATGGGGGTATTGATTTGTCCTAGAAAGCTGTGTTCTCATTCTTATTATCTCATGCTCATAAATACTACATGGTACTTTGTAGATAATAGAAAAAGTAGAGGAAGAGAATTAGAAAGGTGGAAAGAATTCATATCTCATTGAGAAACTACATTTTTCAACAGCAGCCTTGATACTGAGGAGGGCAATCCTGACTGTGTTAAAAGGCCTAACAATGCCTATGAACTCATTCAATTACAAGAAAGGCACAAGGACAAGGTTGTGCTTGCAATCCAAACATAAATCACCTCTTTCCACTGCCTTCACTGTATGTGGATTGCAAAAATTTATTGCAAAAAAAAAAAAAAAAGGAAAAAAAATACCATTTGACTGCAAGACTTTTAAATGATAAATATGTATTTATATTTTTTGAAACATTGCAGAATGAAAAAGGAAGGTGAGAGTATCCAGGAAATAAATAAAGGAAGCTATTCTGAAGTCAGATTCTATTTCTGAATAAAATCCTTAAATCCAAAGGGCATATTAGCGATATTTAGTCATAATGGTTAATTTCTTCAGCTCTTCTAATTTACTCCATTACTAACAAAAGATATATTCATAACGGAGTTAAATATTATTGGCATGCCCAAATATTATAACTTGCTGAAAGTGGAAAATAAACTGCTTTCCAAAACCCTATCAGAGATTCAACAGAGTGATTGTTTTAATAGTAGTGACCTGAGTTTTATTCGGTTAGTAGGGTTCACATTTTTCAACTGATTGTCAATATCCTGTTATGAAGAGGACATAATTAGTTACACAGCCTCACTAGTACTTTAGTACTTGACACAGTATTTGTCACATTCAAATTGGTCCAAGTATCTATTATCATGTTATCTGAAATTTATAAAATTATATTTTAATTGTACTCTTGTACTAAATTATTTATTTTTGTTAAATGTCAGGAAACCCAATGTTTCACAGTTTATGTTTAATATTGTTTTTTTTTTAATTGCAGTGGGTCTTATGCTAGCTTTAGCCTTTACTATTAGTTCCTTTGCTATTATCTTTGGATAAAGATAATGTTTTTGTTTATTTATTATTTTATGTAAAAGCAAGGATAAAAATTTTGTAGAACTACATGAATCTTAGAAATGACCATATCAAGGGGCTGGAGAGATAGCATGCAGGTAAGGAGCTTGCCTTTCATGCAGAAGGACAGTGGTTCAAATCCCGGCATCCCATATGGTCCCCTGTGCCTGCCAGGGGTGATTTCTGAGTGTAGAGCCAGGAGTAACCCCTGAGTGTTGCTGGGTGTGACCCAAAAACAAAAACAAAAACAAACAAACAAAAAAGACCATCTCAAATAACAAGGCATTCCCCTAGCATCTCAAAAGTAAAAGCCAGGATGCAGATGTAGGTCTACAGTAGCAAAGCTCTTGACTAGCATGTGAGACTGAGTTTATTTCACACACACACACACACACACACACACACACACACACACACACACACACACACACACACACGACACAATTACTCATTAGTTTGTTAAATCAGAAAAACAGGTATTAAAACTACCAGATTTTGAAAAAGATATTTTGTAATACAAATTAAAAGTTGGTTTTAGCATTTAAAAAATTAACTAAAGGTCATTGTACATTATAATATGAATTTATACTCACATTCAATATAAACATTGATAGTTGTTTGATTTATAAGACTAATCATATAATTTTCAAAAATCTAAAATATAATGCAGGGGATATAATATAGAAATGCATTTGTTTTGTATGACTGGCACAATGTGATCCTCTGAAACTCATTGTGTAGCCCTACTTCAAGGTACCTCTCTCCACCACAGCCTCACAGGACCCAGGCAATACTGCATCCCTGAGACTTATACAATAGTGCTGGCTGCTGCTTGACTGTCATCCACTGTAATAACCTCTATTCCCTATGAATGCCCTCCAACACTTTTTAAATATACAATGCCATTTTTGCTTACTGTAGAAGGGAATAATATAATAAGAGACCTTCTTAATAAGGAACATATTAGGATTCCAAGTATGTGAAGACATGATCATAAATAATTTAATCTTTATTTGTTTGTTTTCAAAATATTTTTGAAAATCCTTTAAGTATTTGTAGCACTGTTAAATGTCCTAGTCATGTAGAAGCATGACTGAATGCCGAAGATGCTTTATTTCATAGGAACATTCAGCCATTTAGAAGTAACAACCCTTGTTTATAGAAGTTTCAAAAAGCAAGAAGGGAAGTGAGATATCAATGATTATTAGAAAATGTTTTCTGAACAGGCATATAGAGGTTGCTGTGCAAACATTATGAAAGATTGTAGATTGTAGATTTTATGAAAGAAACTGCTGAGTGATTGAATAGATGTCTCAGAAAAAAGCAAAATGTATTTTTAATAAGGAAGTATTACCCTTCTAAACTCAAACACATTCAATGCTTTGTATAATACATCAAAGGTATATCTTGTTCTTTACAGTAACTTCTCTGAAAACACGACATAATTACAGGATACACACAAAATTAAATATATTAGCATGATGCAACTATTCAGTACTGCATACAGTGCATTATTTATAAGACACCACAAGGACACAAGTCTTATAAATTAACATGGGTTGTTGTTCACAGGTTTGTGCTATTTATACCTGTAAGTGATAGTGAGCATCAACATTATATCTTTCTGTTTTTTTGTGAAAGCTGAACATTAAAGTTAAGAAATGAGTAATTATAGGCACTGACCTATGGAAAATACATTTTTGAAATTTTATGCATTATAAATTGTATATGCCTTTTAAATTACATGTACCTTTCTTCTAGAAAAACAGACAACGAAGAATCTAAAGAATGGAAAATTTCAACTGTTAACTCAACTATCTGCACCAATGATAATTCACTGATCAAACTTATCACTATTTTTAAATCCTTTGGTCATCAGGTATCAAAAAGTTTTGAAAATAAAAAATGCTTTTTTTCTAATTATTATGGGTGGTACAATTCCCCATAATATTCACAGCTGAGAAATATTCCAAATGCATTTCTGTCTTAAGAGATAGGAGCAAACACAATATTTTTTAAGTTTTTAAAAAATGCAAATAATTTCTGAATGACATCAGACTACAGAAAGAAATTGCAGGTCAAGACTCTACTTCAACATCCTGAATGCTCCTTTTGCATATTGCCACCTCTATCAAACTAAAATAAAGTCTATCACTTCTTCAGGATTGTGCAATGTCAACACTCTATTTGACTCAAGATAGCCCAACTCAGTGAGTCTCAGGGATAGTTTCAAAAGTCATTTATTAGCAATACTTTAAAGAAATTTTATTCCAATAAGTGCAATATGAAAGCATTTATATTATATGCATAAGTTTACAAAAAGTACTTTAAGAAGGCCTGATCATATTTTCTCAAGATTTCAAAGCCTATAAGTTTTGTTTCAAATGTAAGACAACTACTATAAAAGCAGTAAAAAGCAAGCCAGAAAATCTTTATCTTTTTCAAACGATTTTAACCTCATTCCTTGGGAGATAAGGAATGAAAGTGAGTTTCAGGTTTTGCTTGCTTTTACACAGATGTCATCTGGACTATTTGCTACAAATATTTTCAGATTTTTTCATTATCATCACTGTTGATTTTTTTAAATGCGACTGGGCTTGCTTGTTTCAAAGAAGTTTTTGAAACATCTGTGTGCATGGTTGACATTGCAATGGTCTCATAGTCATCATCCCGAGACCGGAAATCACAAAAGTTAAAGAAGAATTGCAGGTCTCTCTGAAAATTTTTGTTTAGAAATCCATAAAATATGGGGTTGACACAAGTGGATATCATTGCTGTGAGGTGACAGAGCAGGAACAAGAGATTATGGTTGCATGTGGCAATGATCTGATGATTCCAATCAAACACAGTGTTGAAGATGGTCAGGGGCAACCAGCAGACTGCAAATGCTACCACAATAGACAGCAGCATAATGTTGATTCTTTTGGTTTCACTGGACCTGTACTTGTTTTCTCTCATTTTGTCCATCATGTTGTTTCTTCTTTTTAAGCGTATGTAGATCTAAAAAGTAAATGAAATACAAATTCAAATCAAAGCACTTATTTGATAAGGAATTCTTTGGAATAAATGTGAAAATAGAAATGTTAGAGGGGAAAGAGTTTCTTACCTTGAAGTAGCAAATAAATATAAAACAGAGTGGGCCAAAATACTGCAGCACCAAAAGAAGAGTGGTGTAGGACAATCTATGAGAGTCTGATGGAAATATATCCAAACACACGTATTTGCCCTTGTATGCTTTGAGTTTTGTGTCTTGGAAAGGTTCATTGGTCAGTACCTGATAGATCAGGAAGGGTAGAGAAGAGGCCACGGCAAGGAGCCAAATGACAGCAATGCCTACATAAGCATGTTTATTATTTGGTCTCCATCCTCGTGGGTTGATGATTAGCTGGTGTCGTTCCACAGCAATGAGAACCAGAGAGAAAATGGACACAGTGATTGAAACACACTGCACAAAAGGATTCAATTTACACATTGCCTCACCAAAAATCCAGTGGTCCATTAATGTGTAGACAAATGTAAAAGGGAGACACATGATGGCAACAAGCAAGTCTGAGAAGGAAAGATTCACAATCAAGATGTTGGTAACATTTCTCATCTCCTTTTGTTTCAAGATGATTATGATCAAGGCCAGGTTTCCAGAGACCCCAAGAATGATCACAGCTCCATAAGCAAGAGCTAAGGTAAATATCATGGCCAAGGGAAGAGGACACTCCTCATTTTCAAAAGATGAATACTGGGAATTATTCTCTGAAAAATTATAGTAGATTGAATGATTTTCTACCTGGGAAAAGAATGTTGAATTCATTTTGATTAGACTTTTATAGATTACTTTAGACAAATGGACAGTTTGTTTCTTCAAAGCAGGTCAAACGTTCAGTTTATTCTTATTTTCATATTGGAATCCATTTGTCAAAATTATTTTTGATTCTTCATTGCCTTGAACTGAACAATCTGTAAAGAGAAAATGACCCATTGCATTACTAATTTTATTGAGGGCAGTCAAACTGAATTCTGACTCATAGTACTGTTTAAAGAGAAGACATTGAAATAAATCAACAAAAGGTAATCTGTATAAACATGTTTAAATAGAAAAAGCTTACTATCTTTAAAAGTTCTCACAACAGTTTTCAATGGAATTTCTTAGACATTAAGGTTCAGTAAACTAGTAATCTGTAAATTGGTAAATTGTGTGTAAATCACATGTGTAGGTTTTATATCAACATTACTATCAGCACATCTTAAAAACATTTTACATTTCTAAGTGTACACCAAAATTTGTCAACAAATCAAAATATCGAAAATATGTGAAGCAAATAAAGTAAAACGACAATTTACCCACTATTTCTTCATATTCTAGAAAAGAATTTGTATAGGTATCATGTTGCTCATCATCCTCCCCCAAACAATGAAAGGCAGATAATACTTAATGGGAATATACTCGAAAAGAGATGGCCAACCCAGTGAAACTATTAAGAAACTATCCTATGAAGGGCTGCTGAAGGAACAAAAGATGTTTAATTGAGAAATATAAATACAGGTGT
Source organism: Suncus etruscus (assembly GCF_024139225.1). NCBI lineage: Eukaryota > Metazoa > Chordata > Mammalia > Eulipotyphla > Soricidae > Suncus > Suncus etruscus. Next base: position 99,530,402 of record NC_064850.1, on the reverse strand, counting down.
CTTCTCGCATTTGAATGAATGTGTTAGGTCTAACTAATAAAGGTAAAAGCAAAAGAAAATAAACAAATGAAAACAAATTTCACATCATCAAAAGTAACAAATTGAATAAACTACCCATAAAACTGTCAAGTGCTTCATACACTACTACTTCATGATAGACTCAACAAGTATCATGCATCATGTAGGAAAAAAATCAACTGGCTAACTTTGAAGCATTTTCTAATTTTACAATTTTAAAATAATAATATTTTAAAAAATATTTCAGAAATTTCCAAAGAGTTTCTAATGTATTCACATAAATATTCTTTCTACTAGACTGACACTTCCCAACTAGTGCCATATAGCCTCATTGATTGTGAAGAGAGCCACAAGTGAAAATAGCATAAATGGGAACAGGAGAAAAACAGGAGGAAATAAGGTTAAAAAAGGAGTGACACAATCAAAAAAAGATTGAGAAATGCTCAACTAGACTATAAGCAATACAATGCAGGGATCTAGATTTTAATAGGATTTTTGGTCTTTTACTTTCTTTTGTTATGTAAATTTCTCTTACCAATATAACAGCAAACAATAGCCCTGTGAACTCATAAACTCCACTTAAAAAATCTGATCTTCTCTATATCACTAAAGACATAAAATGTTATTTATTATGCTAATCAACAAGCCATTATTTCGTGTTAAAAGGGGAATTTTATTTCTTTCTTATGGGAGAACAATAAAAATCATGCATATTTACTTCATTGAAAAGAATATAAAAAGTAAACAAAAGTGTATGTACCTTGCAAGTATTATCTTTAATGCACATTAGTGAGTGATTTTGAATGATCCTGAGTGATTTTGCTTTCTAGGCTATGGGTATTTTTATAAAACCACAACTTTACTTTATAAAGCTTTATAAAAGATAAGGTGTTAACATAAAATAACAATGAAAACATTTAGACTAAGAATGAAAAAATGTGATGATTTTCACTGTGAAAGTTATTAGTAATACGGTCTTGTCTTCTAGGCACAACCAGTATACTCCTATACTTATATGATCATCTTTGTCTCTCAAGAATAACAAAGGCAGAAAGGTGGTGAGGATTATCTGACATTTTTAGACTCTGAAAATAAATAAGTAAAAATTCTGCATGAATCTAAAACATTTTGAAAATTCCTCACTCTAAGAATTCAAGAAAACTTGTGCTATGTTTTATATTCAGGATGCTATTAGATAGTTAACTTTACTCATCAAGTAGCTGAGGTTTTTCTTTATAATTTAAAATAAAGCTAGCATTTTAGCTAGTTACATGTTAGCTGGTGATCCTGTGATTTTTTTCCAGTCTCTACTGGATCCAGATCCTACCTTGTGATTGAGTACACCAATCAGAGACAAATGAGGTATGAACTGAGGAGAACATTTCTGATTCTGACTTGTAACTGTTTATTACAAGTTACTATTACTACTCTTATATTTGCATTTTATTCCCCAATATATGTGTCCTATTGCAGTGTCTTCATAGTCAAAGAGAATTGGCACCTTTCAGCTTCCCTCCTCCTTATTCTTTGGTGCTCTGTATCACCTGCAATCTAAATTTTATGCATCTTTTAAAAAGCTAGTTGGCTCCTCTTAATTATAATATAATTACTTCAAATAGACACCATGTATGCTTTTTAGACCCTTGTAAATATTAGACTTTAAAGAAAATACATTGGGTAACAGAGTTGATGTCTTCTTAGAACAGTAGTTTTTTACTTGAATTTATATTAACATCACTAGTTTAATTATATAAGAGCTCTCTTTCATTCAAAATGAATTATGATTATCATTATTATTTTGGTGGGTCAGATAAATGGGAAATGTTACATTGAATGTACAAGAAAAATTGCAACTGATATTGAAATTTATTTATACAACAAATAATTCTTAAATGTAAAATCACCCACACATTGTATTTCCAGCTCAGGGGTGAAAGGGCCTGCAGCAAGGTAGCCATGAAGAATTAATAAACCAAGCCAGTCAGGAGAGAATAGTGGAGTTGGTGGCTTCTTGCCTCATGTTCTCCATCTACACACCAAGTCAAACAAAAACCTCTTTATTAACCACCCAAGAGAAGAATGATCGAATGAGAACCAGGTGGATTTAAGAGTCAAAGAGCTTGGTGTAAAGAAAGAAAAAGTTCAGGAATGCCTTTGCCTGGGCAAAAGCAGAATGTACACTAACACTTAAGTACTTATTTCACATCAGGCAATTCTTTAGTGGACATCCAGATAATATCTTCACTGTGTTATCTGGCTTGCAGGCAGAGAAAGGCCAGGAAAATAAACCAGTGAATGGTATAGTATGCCAAATGATAAGTGCTTAAACTAAGGAGAAAAATAAAGTAGAAAAAGAGAACTGGGACCACTGAAAATTTTAACTTGTTACTCGGTGATAGGAAATTTCTTTGGATGCCTAGGACAATGGATGCCATGTGAGTTATGAACTCAAAGTAATGAATGAGGAAGTCAGTGATTGACTTTTCTACTGGAAAGAACAAATATAAAATCTTAAAGTTTCAAGTAGCCCCAGTAGTGCCTCTAAACAGAAATAATAAATGGCATGATACAGAAAAGACTAGGAGGAATTGATTAGAAAGCATAAAAAGAGGGGATCAGACTATCAGGCTGTGAAGGACACTTTTGGAACTTGCACTTAGAAATGAGGACAAGATGGAGAGTGTGTGTCAATGCATCATTTTGTCTTTCATTTGAAAATGATTAGGTTGGCATTTTCAACAGGTTGAAGATAGGAAAGAGAAAAAGAAGATTCTGAGGCTAGTATAATAACCCAGGTAAAAACTCTGAAAGAACAGATGTGTGCTATTAAAATAGTAAAATGAATCAGTATCTGCTGACATGATTATACATATCAATTATTAATACATGTAATTAATAAATATCTATTACTTATTAATGTTATTAATTGAGTAAATAATGAGCTATAAGACAGTTTTATTTCAAAAATTTAAGTAACTACTGAAACAAATTATTTTTACCTTTGAGATTACATTTGCTAGATGTATTTCATAGAAGTACAGCACCTTTCCTACTAGGAAGTTAATTTGGCTAAATTCATATTTGATAGTCATTCCAGTTGGTTAAGAGTTCTGTATTGGTAAAAGAATATATTCAACCCTACCTTGGTACTATTTCAAGAAAGAGTAGCTGTTAGAAAATAATAATAGTAATAAGAGAGACAGAATTCACATACATTATATTTGCAAAAAAAAAAGTCATTAACTTTAGTGGACATACATTTCTGACTAAATTGTTCAATGACAGATAGTGACAGACCTTCCATATTGCTGAATCTCTAGCTAAGTCTCCATTTAGCCATCAAGTGTTTGCAGGACCTAATAGAGACCATGCAGTATCTGAACACCCCTTGGCTAATTAACCCCATTCCAGAAAGAAATTTCCTTCTTTCCAAGTATATACTGGCCTTTCTGTGCTCATTGTACATAGTGCTGGTTCTACCTGAAAGTTCAGCTTTCTGGTGATAACCTGCTGCAGATAAATTTTTTTCCTGGATTCAAAATTGGCTGTTATTATAAAAGAAATGCCAAGCTGAAACATTCCGCCTTGCAAAGTTACTTCTACTTTAGCTACAGGAGTTACATAATTCTCGGTTTCTGACTCCCCAAGAGAGCTGCTTTAAACAAGCAAAGACTAACACAGTAATAGCCACTCACCAAAAAAACCTGACTCAGTCTTCAGAGAGGGTGGGGAAGTGTTCAGAGAAGGAGCATAGCCTTGGAGCAGAAGACTTGTGGCCCCAATGTGTCCAGAGAGGAGGATCTAATCTCCCACACCCCTGCTATGTGTGTCATCAAATAAACTGTGCCTTCTGCAACATCTAGATGGACTTGGCAAATTTAGAGTTCATTTTTTTTTTTCCTTTCCAAGCTCAAAAGACACACCTTTCCCCTCTCTTAGATTTATCCTATGCACCAAGAGTTCCGGAATAAAATGAGATATATTACATCAAAATTCTTGTCAGCACACTCACACGCCCACCTTTTCTCCATTGTGCTAGCTAGTAGGCAAATCAGCCCTCCAACTTGTTCAACACACACACACACACACACACACACACACACACACACACACACACACACACACACACACACACACACACACTTTCATTAGGGAAAGTCTCTACCCATGATGAAGAGACAGAGACAGGAGAACAACAAAAACAACCAACCCCAAACAAGCAGCATCCAAACTGGATCCTCTTTCTTTCCCTCGCCCAGCTCTAGGCTTTCATGGGGACCTTTCCCCCAATTTCTCCCAACCCTCCGCTTTCAGGGCCTCCGTTTTAAGAACAGCTCAAGACTTTAAAGACCCGAAAATGGACCATGAGACGGAAAGGGCTCCGGGTGGCTCCGGGGGATGCCAGACAGACTGGCGGGGCTGGAATAGAACTGGGGGCTCGCTTAGCGCCCAGAAGCGGTGAACCTGCAAGAGAGTCGGGAAGGGAAGCGGGATCACCTGCACCCGGGTCCTGCAAAGCCCCGGCAAAGTCCTAGCCCGGCACTTACAGAAGGAGAGTCGATTACCGGCCACCCGCAGAGTCCGCCTTTCGGGGCGACCGACCCGCGCCGAGCTCCTTCCTCCGCTCAAATTCCGACCAGCTGCAGAACATCGGAAAAGGGGACGAGATGGTCAAACTAGAACTCGGGCACCTTCCAGAGGGGAAAGAGACGACGCACTCCCTCTTAGTTGCCCTCCTCCAGAAATGCCCCCTGCAGAGGCTTTCGGCAAACTCTCGGTTACAAACACCCACCCTGTACTGGTGGGCAGGTGTCCCGGAGTTTTCCCATGCTTGGGAGAAGAGAAACGACCTGTCCGCCCGGAATATCGAACCAAACTGCTGCCTGCACTCCCCTCTGGTCAGTTTGCCAGAGATAGATGCAAACACTTACTTGCACGCTTCTTCTGTCTCTCCCACCCCTTGTCCCATCCAAGTGAGATATCACCCCCAAGAAGTCCCTTTGACGGGTGATCAAGTTGAAACTTACCCTCTCTCCCATTCGTCTTTGACGCCCATCTAATAACACGCGGAGTTGGGATGGAAGGGAGCGGTGCAGAGAGAAGAGCTCTGTTCGCTGCTATTCCTCACCTCCAAGCCTAAAGATTGTGAAAGATAGGAAGAGACGCCCCTTAAAGCCGAACTCCACCTCATCCTAGGATCACGTGACGGCGCCCGCTACTAGCTCCCCCATCCTAATAACTCACCTTGGAACTACACCTCTGGGGTGCGTTGCCTAGGAATTCGGCAAAGAAAAGCACCTACACCCTAAAAGCACGCGTTGAAGGATACAGACGCACCGAGCAGCGGAAAGTAATCCTTCCTCGCGCTCGGTCCCTGACTCCGAGAAGCTCAAGCAATTTTCCAAAGGCTTTTGAAAAGTCAGTGGTACCGTTTTCCTTTGTCTGCAGGTCAGTGCCATCTTGTGGTCGAAGCCATACCCAGCTGAAAAGCTGGAACATAATCTCCCGGAAGATCAAGGACTGTTATTTAGCAGAAGAGGAAGGGTGAAATTCATCGCAACAATGCCAATAATATGCTTTGGGATTTCTTTTATAACGTTCAAATACTTTTCATGCCAATAGCTAGAAGTTCGTTTCCCTCCCCCGAGGGCAAATAAAAGACATTAGAAAAGCCAAAGTAGACTTTCCTATGAGAGTCTGGCCTTTTAGTTCTCTTTTCTTTCCACTGAGAAAATGCACTGAGTAAAATATGTTCCCAGAACCCAGCTGCTTTTTTCTAGGAGAACACTACGAAGTGTACATATCTCTAGTGGTCAAAGAATCAATGCAATTTCCTCGGTGCAATGATGAAGAAAAGAAGAAATTGCACGAGTACATTGATATTGGCAAAACCATCCTAGTCCCGATGATTCAGGGTAATTGCTGATATATTGATCTCAGATAATTTATTATATTTCTACTTTGAAAGGCCATCGTTTTGTAATAAAGACACACTATAGTCACTAATGCTGATAAACAAAACGTTCAATCAGACAGTCAAAAAATTTAAGTCTGCTCAATAAAGGCTTAATAATTAAGGCACAGTAAGGTCTTTAGAAAAAATTTATAACATAACAATTGTGATTGTCAATCTGTCTTCAGAGTATAGATAAAGCAAGATTCCAAGAACTTTGGAATTACATGAATTTTACACTGGTAAATTTTTGTTAGGATTAATAAATACAATTTAAAACTCAATATAAGCCATGTTCATTTATCTACGTAGATAATTATGTACATAACAATTTTTTCTGAAAATATTTATAAAATATTTGACAGTAGATATGTTTAGACAGTTGGATAGTAATGATCAATAATTAAAATATAATCATACAATAAAAGTACATCCAAACATTTTAATGGTTAAACAGAATAAAATTATTTATTTTATATGGATAGAATTATAAGAATAATTTAGATTTTAATGTTTTAAAGAGCAATAACTCATATTTCTGACATAGTCTAAGACTAGTTCATTTATTTAAGCCACAATTTGTACTTGGAAGCAAGTTTAACACCAAGGTTTTGATCCTCCAATTGCCTAGTTTTTGACCTGATATTAGAATTTCAAATAAAATTTTATAATTCTCTACTAAGAATGTTTTATAAACACATTAGTTAAGTAATAAAATACTTTCAATTTGATGACATAGTTTGTAATCATTAGATACTTCCCTTTTTGTATTTGCCAGAAATGTTAATAAAGATAGGTATGTCTGCAAGAATGCCTGAATTGCTATGGGATGAACTTTTTTATCTTATTAACTTCAGTTTTAGATAGTGTTTCCCCTAGAAAAAGTTGATAAAAGTTGCATTCTTGAAAGTCTAATATCAAATATAAATCTTTGAAAGATCGTTGGCCATGTATACTGTTTTGGAATTGTCAGCAACAGCAAAATTATATAATTTCCCTAGGAATATCATTTACTAAGGACATTTTCCAATGTGTAAACTAGGAAAACTTAAGAATAGACCAGTCACAGATAAAGTAATTTTTGTTCCTCAGAAGAAATGTGAAACTATCCTCTGAGGGGGAAAAGGGTCATTTCTTTTTCTACTCCTGATGAACAGTCAGTTGAATATTTTACTATTTTAGTTTTCAAATTAAATTTTTTTAAAGGAAAGAGACGTTATGTGTTTTGGGACTATTTTTTTTTAACATTTCCTAAGACTTACCTATAATCTATGATTAGAATTAAATTAATGGTATATTTTCATGTTCTTTAGAACAACAGTTTTGCTTTATTATTTAAACTGAGGGATATAAATTATTCATGAAAGCACTGTAGATTAAGTTTATTTTTATCTTTTGAGAAAATGAACATCTTATGGTCTGCTCTTTAAATTCCATAATTTAATAATGCCTAGGAAAAAAAGTAACATTATATTTGCTACTGAATTTTCACTTTTTGGGTATCCTGATAGATTTTTTTCACTGTAGAAGTTAAAGATACTGACTGAAGTGCTATTAGGGCTTGATTTTTCTTAAATTAGGGTAGAAGCAATAGCACAGCAGGTAGGGTGTTTACATAGCATGAGACTGACCTGGGTTCAATCCTCCTCATCTCATATGGTTCTCCAGGCCCTCCAAGAGTGATTCATAATTGAGAGCCAGGAATCACCCTTGAACATCACAGAGTGTGGCCCCCAAATAGACAACAATTCTCAAATTTTAATTCAGAAATATATGTTTATTTATATTGGTTGGGCACTGATCACAGCTATTTTTGACAGTGCCTTTGGAGGACATTATCAAATTATAGTAAATTCCCAGATTAGAACTATTCTATCACTCTGGCCGCTAGTGTAGTTATTTTTTAAGTGTACTCACCACTATTTGTAGTAAGCTTCATATCATAGGCTGGTCCTTCTAGCCCTCATCTCTATTGTCTTTTATTTCTTAAATCCCATAAATGAGTGAGACTATTCTGTGTATACCTCTCTTCCTCTGACTTATTTTACTCAGGATAATAGTTTCCATATCCATCCATGTATAGTAAAATTTTATTACTTCATTTTTTATGACAGCTGCATAGTATTCCATTGTGTATATGGACTATGTATATGGCAGTTTTTTTAGTTACTCATCTGTTGTTGGACATCTGGGTTGTTTCTAGATTCTAGCTATTGTAAATAGTGCTGCAATGAATATAGGTATGCAGAAGGTATTTTTTATTGTGTTTTTGTGTTCCTAGGATATATCCCTATGAATGGTATATATAGCTGGATCATATGGGAGCTCAATTTCCAGATTTTTGAAAGATCTTCATATTGTTTTCCATAAAAGCTGGATTAGATGAAATTCCCATCAGCAGTTAATGTTCTTTATGATGTGTACCAGTTTCTTTGTTGTGGGATGGTACCTCATTATTGTTTTGATTTGCATCTCCCTAATGATTAGTGATTTGGAGCACTTTATCATGTGCATTTTTGGCCATTTGTACTTGTTCTTTGAGGAAGTGTCTGTTCGTTTTTTCTCCCCACTTTTTGATAAGGTTGGATGATTTTTTTCTTGTTACGTTCTGTCAGTACCTTGTATATCTTAGATATTAACCCCTTATCTGATGGGTATTTGGTGAATAATTTTTTCCATTCTGAGAGTGGTCTTTGTATGCTAGTCATTAATTTCTTTGATGCCAGAAGCTTCTTAGCTTAATATAGTCCCATTTGTTTATATCTGCTTCCACTGGTTTAAACAGAGATGTTTCCTCCTTGAGGATGCCTTTAGTCTCAATGTCATGAAATGTTTTACGTATGCTTTCTTCTATATACTTTAAGTTTCTGGGTCTGATATCTAGGTCTTTAATCCATTTGGATTTGACCTTTGTGCATGGTGTTAGATGGAAGTCTTAGCTCACTTTTTTGCAAGTGGCTGACCAGTTCTTCCAACACCACTTGTTGAAGAGGCTTTCCTTGCTTCATTTTGCATTTCTTGCCCCTTTATCAAATATTAATTGGTATATGTCTGGGGGGCATTCTCTGAATACTCAAGTCTATCCCATTGATTTGAAGGTCTGTCTTTATTCCAATACCATGCTTATCTTTTTAGTATAAAAGACCACAAATACTATTTTATGACTATGGCTTGATTTAACATATTAATATATTTCATAAAAGTGTATTTTTATTTGATTTGATTTTTAGTTTACAAATTCAGGGCTTTATTAAACACATTTCTGTGAAGTTCTAAAGATGCCTCTCTGGTTAACATAGTTTTCCGGGGAGCTAGAGAGATACTACAGGCATTGGTTAAGAAACTTTACTTGTATAGGGGCTGAAGAGATAGTACAGCAGATTGGGTGCTTGACTTATACATGGTCCACCTGAGTTCAATCCTCAGCATCATGAGCCCCACTATGAGTGATTTCTGAGTTTAGAGTCAAAAGTAATCCCTGAGTATTGCCTAGTGTGGCTAAAGAACTGAAACAAATAAACAAATTGGCTTGCATGCAGAAAATCTGATTCAATTCACAACACATATGGTCCATAAGTATCTTCAAGAGTAACCCCTGAGCGCTGCTGGTGTCACCCCAAAACTGAAACAGAACAAAAGTCCCTAAGGAAAGCTTGTAGCCATGAGGTTAATCACCATTGTCATCCAGGGCAATCCTGATAGTCTCAATGTTTGGGGATCCCCAGTGAAGAAAGTAAATATATAAATGCATAAACATTAAAAGAAGGCTCTAGAGTACTGCAAACTATAATTATCTAGTATTAACCACGGTTTTTACACAGATCTTATCTCATATGACATCCTTAAAGCATTCAACTACAGAATAAAGTTATATATTTAATCACATAATGTAATGAAAAGAACTTGGCCACTGTGACTAATGCTGCTTTCTGTAATAGTTATTGACTTTCCTTCAGATTGTCTCTTAAGAGGTACAGTCAGAATTACTGGCTAGATGAGTATGAATGTCAAGTAGGACTGGCAGCTGGGAAACTTCTCTAGTCTCTGGTGCACACCATCTCTGACACACACCATCTCTTTCACACACATGTTCATTCTTCCTGTTCCCATCCTATTTCAGAATATTTAGGCTCAGCATTGGTCTTTTTCATAATATAATCCTGCAGAGAGCAAATATCAATAGTTAAGACTTTACGTACTTGCTTTATTCTTTCTCATTTCTGATGTTGGGCAAATTTTCACACTGAGGGAAAAATGAAAGTTTACATGCACCTAAAGAATATCATGATCAGACACAGAGGCAATATAAAATGTTCCTGAGTGTCACTTTGATTAGGTTAGTATTATTTCTTTCTTCCTTTGTTTAAGAGTGGCTGTCTTTGGTTCCTCAGATACATATATATCAATATAAAAGGTGTGAGTTATAGAGTAACCTGATTCTTCCTGACTCAGGAAATAGCTGGGTTTATCACATCTCTGGTAGCATAACATGTAGTTAAAAAATAATTCAAGTACTAGATTATTACAATTATAAATTCAAAAGATTAGTTAAGCCTTCAAAATTACACAGCAATTCTTAGACTTTGATGACCCACAAATTACTTTCCATCATCCACCCTCTCATATTTCTAGACTCCTTTCTTCTGTAGTGAGTAAATATCATGGGAATGTGTACTCCCTAATTTTTCTATCCCTCATTTTGACTGTGCATCTTTTATCCTTAGTGAGTTACCCTGAGTCACAGAGTTTCCTAGCTGATGCTTAAACACTCCACAACACAGAGAAGTTTTTCATTGTAATTCACTCAAGATGTAGACCTACTCAAACCACAAGCATATACTCTACAACATGTTTTATTCCAAGTCTTCGGAAATTTGATTCACAATGACAAAATGTCAATAACGGCCATTTATCTTACAAGTTAATTTCTGGGTTCAATCCTAAAATAAAAAAAAGTTCAATTTACTTTCCTATTTTAATGCCATCACCCAGGTCCTAGTTTCTTAAGCCGCCTTTTCTTTCCTGACTAGCTTCTTCAAAAATAAGGTACATTAACTTTCCTCTGATTTGTTCCTCAAATATGGAACTGTAACTTGAAATTGCTTTTGGCCAGGACACAATTCGGACTTTATTACATTTATTCTTTATGATGCATTTGATGCTCTTAACCATCCTCTGTAACTGAAATGTTCTCTTTATTTGACTTTATTAACTTTATCCTTGGGCCTTTGTCCTATTGACTGTTCTTCAGTTTTCTCCCCAAGGATCTTCTATCACAATCTCCAACTTAGAATTCTGTTTTCTTCCTAAGATTTTATTATATAAATGAGTCTGTGGAATAGAAAAGAAAATGATAAAATAAAAAAAATGACTCCTTTAGACTAGCAAAAAATTGCCTTTGTGGTGTTTCTTTCTTCCGATCAGGCTAGAACTATTATCTTGAAGCTCAGACAGCATCAAATTTATACATATCTAATTGCTTTAAATATGCTCCAGATGAATAAATTCTACTAATTTGAAGTATATTCTTTATATACTGAAAACCTACATCCAATTTCTATTAACCATAACTCATTTGTAAGACAAAATCTGTAGCCATTAAAGACCAACAGTCTAGGTTGTTCTGCTACAACCTGCTGCTGATTAATGTCCCATATAAATCTAATCTTTCTGTCTTCTCTCCTCAGAGTCTCCTTTTCCTAAGCATCTTCTGAATAATAAACCTATACTGCTATCTCTGTATATTACTGAAAGAAACTTCCCTGCCATCCTCCAAAATAAATTGATCTACTGCAGCCATTTTTTGCTACTGTCTCTTTAATGTTCAATCAGAAACTCTCCAAATTTACCAGCAATATTCTTAAAATTCTTCATTTAAAGGAATACTCATACCCTCTACCTTCAATTCCATGCTTGTATGTTCATAAAGTTAAAATATCTAACTAATGTATGGTTATCTTTGGCAAATGAAGTTTCTTGGCATACACTCTTTTGATTGGCAGACCTGGTCACAGTATCAATGTCTCTATCCCTCAAGTCAAACACTGAGAATTATTCTCTGTATATATCTCTTGCATACTCTCAAATTCAATTGGTCATAGCACCATTGAAATATCTCTCACATGTATTCTTTCACACCAACAATCACTTTTATTTCTCAACTTATGACCAGTCTGTCAGGAAGTGTTTTCAGTGTAATACAGGAACATTACTCCCCAGTTTAAAATGTCAAGCTGCATCCAGATTCTTCATATGAAGTGCAGAACTGTCCTTTCTAATCACCATTTTCAGTATCATTTTCTTCTGTTTTCAACACTGTTCAGTCATTCCAAACTATTCATAACTTGTCGTTTTTAATGTTATACTATCATTTTGAGCTACTAACTCACATTTTCCTGGTCCATTTCTTTTAGTTGTTTTAATTAAATTCTTCAAACTGCATCTTAGCGTTTTTCTCAGTGATTAATTACTCTCCATTATTGCTCCATCTTATCCAGTCATTTCATAGACTAATTTTGCATTTCAATATTCCTAAAAAAGCTCTATATGCCTTTCTTTCTTTCTTGTCTTCTTTTCTTTCTTTCTTCTTACATTCTTTTCTTCTTTTTCTCTTTTCCTCTCTTCCTCCTTCCCTCCCTGTCTTCTCTTTCTTCTTCTCTCCCTCCCTCCATATCTAGTGATGCTCAGGACTGACATTTGACTCTTTGCCCAAGGATTATGTGGTACTGGCTGTCAAAGTATAGTCTAGCTCATTGAAATTATATCTAGCAGAATTATATTATTTTCTATTTAATTATTTACTTTCACAAATCTACAGTCTACATCTATAGCTAAGATGATCTCTACAATGCAATGACTAATGTTACATCTCTTCAATTGTAGAGTCTATAATAGCTCATATAACAAAATATACTAAAATAATTTTGTGGAAGGTTAGAAAATAAAGAAATGTTGTGAGATATGCATACATTATAAGCAAATAATTCAAGTTTATGTGTTTATATCAATTGCCAAAATAAATTTAGCAATTTTAATTCTGACAAATTCTGTCACATTCTGCATGTATACATTTCAATTTATCTGCCAGAGATTTCCTGATCATTTTGTTTTGATTTTTATCATGTATTGATTCTACTTTATCCATTGTGTATAACCTTAAATATAAATTCATATAGTGTATAGTAGAAGAAATGTCTTATCTTTTTTTTCTATCTGGTGAATTACATCTTAAAAATATGAATCACAAATGAAGCAAATAAGAGTAGATATGTGGTATTAGGAGCATTTTTGAAGAGTATTTTATTCAACCATATCAACTTTTGATATGGGCCTCTTGTTTTGAAAAGTTCTCTAAACATTCCTTTTAAAAAGACTACTCAAAACAAACTAACATGCCAAAAATAAACCATTTCCCTTTCATTTCCACTTAAATGCAACAAGAGATATTTATATAGCTAGATTTATAATATTAACTACTAAATAACTAAAAAATGAAAATTTCTTTTGTAAAGCAATATTGATGGAATTGCACTTTTATTTTTGAGGAGTTTGAGTCACAATAAGAAAGGCTATATGATCTAACAATGGACTTATATGATATCAGTAAACAATAGAAAATACTTTTCTTCATGTTCTCTGCTGTAATATATTATTTGATCTAAAATTTTAAAACAATGCAATTAAACATATCTTGTTATGTAATTCACCCACAACTTTTTGAAATAATGTATAAAATACCATCTGATAGTTATTGTTAGGTGAATGGGCTGTTCAGAGTAATGGAAAATTTTGTCAATGATAATTCTTTCCTTCTTAACTTCATTATTGAGCTGAGACCAAAACCGTCTAAGATAACCTAATCTTTCTGAAGTTCTAAAAGACAAAGACATTTACTATGTCTACAATTCATACTTGTTCATGAGTAAAGTCATGAGCATTGAACTCAAAAGAGTTTCAAATTTTTTAACCAAAACTTTACAGTAAAGAGAAATACCAAGAACTTTTTAGCATCCAATACTTTGGGACAAAAGGTGACTGCAAGCCAGGTATTTTGGCAAATATTCATGATACAAATATATATTTATATTTGATGACTTTAATTTTTAGGATATCAAAAAAAAAGATAAAAGATTTCCTAAAGTACCACAACTGTGGTTTAAGCACACAAAATTCCAACACCTCATCCTCCATTGGAGTGGCTGCTTCCACACCACTTTGTCTTGGGGTCCTCCTTAAACCATGTCGCCACCACCAACACCTCACCTCTATCCCCTGTCCACCTCTATCCCCTGTAGCTCTCATGAGCTACTACCTTTGGCCATTTTTTATATCCCTCCTACACTTCTTTATGGACCACACATGAGCGATCTTTTTATAATCTTTTTATAATTCTCTACATGTCCCTCTCTTTCTGACTTCATTCAGTATAATACCAAAGAGTTTCATCCATGTGGTGGCAAATTACATGGTTTTGTCTTTTCTTATAGCCTAATAATATTCCACAGTGTGTATACATATCTATAACTCTCTAGACCTTTACTTAGAAAATAGTCATAAAAAATGTATCCATAAAGTCATTTTCCTAGACATCTCAATTGTAATTTTAATTTCCTGGTATTTTGTTGCCTTTGACATATAAGAGCCTGTTATTCTAGTTACTATGTAGCCAAAATCTGGAAACAAATCAAGTGATCAAGAACAGATAACTAGATAAGGAACTATGGCTATTTTTAAGTTGGTTTTGTTCCTTAAGAAAACAATTCTCATGTATTTCTAATCTTAATTTATTTATTTCTTTTACATTCTAAGTGTTGTAAAATGACAAACTATTATTATTCCAAGAAATCAATGCAATAATAAGTATAATACAAATATTGTAATAACAGAGAAATGAACATTTTCACACCATTTTAGAATTAAAGACTTAAATTTATCATGATAGAAGGAAGCAATAGATTAGGGCATTTGCCTTGTATGTGGCCAGCCCAGATTATGCCATATGGTCCCAGGAGCACCACTAGGGATGATTTCTGATAGCAGAGTCAAGACTAACCCTGAGCATAACTGGTTGTGGCCAAATAAAACCAGTAGAGTAAAAGAGTCTTATTGAATATAACAAAGTTTCTCAGGTAAAATACTGCCCCAAATGATACTTTTTTTATAGCTTACTTCTCCCTATTATTCCCTTTATCTATAAGGTTCAATTATAATTTGAATTTCAAACCAAACATTGTAGTAACTGTACTCCACAAATTATTTTTTTTATCAAAATATAGCAATTACTTGATTTAAAAAGTCCAGAAAATAGGCCCTTTGGAAAAAAATATTACCCAGGTATTGCTTGGGAGATTTTTTTTTAATTCAAGAATTTGTCTTAGGAGTAATGAGTGATTTAAATTTCACTTTTATAAGAAAGCTATCTTTTGTAATTGAGAAACACCCACAACTAGGGAATGACCACTTTGATTCTGTAACACGTTAAATCTAAGTTAATTTCCCAAATGAGCATTTGATAAATAGTGACTAGACAAATTATGTAGAGAAAGGTGGACATTACTTTCTTTGTTCCCAGAGGTAGCATACCCCTGTTTGGATACTAGCTCATAAAAGAGAAGCAAGATTACTATATTATCTTCCACAAAGAATGATGATAATAGCCTTTAATGCCTCTTAGGAAATTTAAAGATTTAAGTATACCTATCCTCATATCTTCCTTTAATTGAAGCATGATGTTATTTTCATATGCCTTTTCATGAAGCATATTACTAAGAGTTTCAAACAAACAATCTCTTGGGAAAACATTCCTAATTTGTTCACTTTATATATACTAAAAATGAAGTTAAAGAAATTCAACCTATTGTTAAAATTTGTCTATTTATGTAGCAGGAAAGAAAATGCTCGATTAATCAAATTTGATCACAGTGACTCATTTTGTTTTTAGTGCTATGCTTTTTATAGCTTTATAATTAATGCTATATTATAGTGTTATCTCAACCCAAAGCTTGATATCATCAAAAGTAAAAACCAAATTAAGAACAAAAAAGATCAAAAAAAGAAAACTTCTTGTATTGTTAATATATATCATAAGCCTGCATCATAACCTAGTTGTTTGGTTAGTCATAATGGATTTAGATTTAAAGTCAATGTATTTAAAGTAGCCATGTATAGTAGCACAAGGACTGAAGAATATGGGTCAATCTGTAGAATATTAATTGTCCAGTTGGAGGAGAAAAATCAAGAACCCAAACTTTATTTACATTCTACTCATCCCTTTGTAACATGTTCATTATTCCCCCCATTCACTGTAGACTCCCATGGGCCTGGTCAAACTGCCTCTTGTGTTCAGCTTTGGTGAAGAATGTGCTAGTATTCCAGAAATAAAACAGAAAATAGTAAACCAGGGACTGGATTTACATGTGATATTTAAGAGTTCTTGGCTGGCAAAATGACAATCAAGACAAATACTTTGATTACTAAATACTAAAATTCAGCAGATCATTAAATACTAAAATTTTAGCCAGTTTTCTGTGATTTTTGTTGTTGTCGCTCCTTTTGGAGATGAGATTTTCAAGTCTCAAGCTCCTTGAGGGATGGATACTCCCCTGCAGTTTGCACATTGCCAGTCCCACAGGGCTGAGCTCATACCTCAAGTGGTGATATTGTGGATGTCACATAATCACTTTTAATTCTATATAAATAATAACCTTTCTGTGCATAGCAACAGGATCTTTTCCCTTATCTATCCATCTATCCATCTATCTATCTATCTATCATCTATCCATCTATCTATCTACCTACCTACCTACCTACCTACCTACCTACCTACCTACCTACCTCTATCTATCTATCTATCTATCTATCTATCTATCTATCTATCTATCTATCTATCTATCTATCTACCTACCTACCTACCTATCTATCTATCTATCATCTACCTACCTATCTATCTATCTATCTATCTATCTATCTATCTATCTTCCTCTTTAGATATCATTTTGTTGAGTTTCTAAATTGATCATTTCTTGGAGGGAAGAGATTAAAACCATTGGTAGAAATTCAAATTCTGTAAAGAAGAAATTCAAATTTTGTTTTTTGTCTCTTCCCCTGTGCACATTCACACCCACATCTGAAGACCTGAAAGAGACAAAGATAGACATGGAAAGGTTTGAGACAGAGGGTGGGCAAAGAGAGAAGTAACAGGTTAGTGAGTAAAGGGGTGAGAGGAGAAGGGAGGTAACCTAGGAGATAGAAAAGGAAGAAAAGGAGATCTTTTCTTTTACATGGAACAGAGGCAGAGGGGCAGAGAAGGAGGGGTAGCAGAAGAGAGAAGGCGGAAAAGGAGAGGTGGGGTGGGCAAGGGGTTTGGGAAGAAGAAAGGGATAAGAGAGGAAAGGAGAGGGAGGAGGGAAAGGAGGAAAATGGGAGGGAGACAGCAGAGTAGGAGATAGTAGAGCGAGAGGGGGCTTTAGAGATGAGGGAGGGAGAGAAGAAGAAATGAGGGAAAGAGAGAGGAAGAGAGAGGGAGAGAAAGAGGGAAATGGAGAGAGAGCGAGAGAGCGAGAGAGCAAGAGAGACAGGTAGAGGTAGAGACTGAGAGGGGTGTGCCAGGTAGAAATCATGCAAACATGCGCAGCGTAACTTGGAAAAACACTTGGGCTGCAAATCGCGTTGACTGGTTGTGGGCGCACATTTTCCGTTTTCTAGCCTTGGCAACTCTTTTCCCTCTCTCTTACGAATCGTGAGTCGCAGGGACCATCTCAGCGCCCCCTCCGCAGCTCCCACCACCCCCGGGTCGCGGGGAACACACAATCAGTCGGTCGAGGCGCTCCCGCAGGTGAGTGAGTCCTCGACTCGGGCGCACCCGGGGCGGCAGGGCCGAACCCCAGCCCAACCCTCGCCCTTCCTCGTTCTAAAACAGAGCGAGCTAGAGCAAAAGATCTGCCCAGGGATTAGCTGCTCACCCCCCCTCCCAAGAGAGAGGCAGATCCTGGGGTCTTGACGTTATCCTCCCCCCACCCCCACTTCGGAGAACCTGAGCTCTTAGGAGAAGCCCCCACGTTGCGCCGCCACCAACTCAACACGCCCCCAAGTTCACGCCAGAGTGCGGGGCTTGGAGAGGGCAAATGCCCTTCTGCAACCCCAAATTCACATGCCCCGGCTGGGAAGCCAAAGGCCAGGGTATTGGGGTGCCGTCCCAAGGCTTCTAATCGTCCTACGGAACACCTAAACAGCCAGGTAGGAGCTGCGGAAGGGGTGGGAGCGCCCTGTTTTGAGCAGGCGCCCTGGAAGGGGTCTCGGGGGTCCCCGAGCAGTCACGTGCTCCCTGGGCTCCTCTAAAGCCCCCGTTGCTCTCCGCCCCTCCAGGTTCCCGGGCACCTGCGGCTCCTGGGCGCTGGAGTCCCGGCTCAGGAAGGACACCCGGGAACCCCAAGGTACCAGGCTGGGTCTCTCCGCGCGCGCGGCGGGGGTAGGTAGGGCGCACGGTGGGGCTAGGAGGGGCGATGCCCTGGGGAGGAGAACCCCCTGCACTCGAGTCCCAGGGTATTCTCGGGGATCCAGGGAGATCGACGAAGAGAAGCCAACGTCAAAGAGGGAGAAAGTAGGGACTGGGGGGGGGGGGGGAAGAGGGGACGGGACCTCCCCAAATTGTCTGGTGAGCTGGGAGGGCGCGGGAGGGACCAGCTCGCGCCCAGCTTACTGGAGGAGCACTCACCGGGGTGCAAGCACGACCGTACACCGCGCAGCGAGTCCTCGATCCGCGCCGAGCCCGCGGAACTGGCCCCTGGGGTCTGGGCTGGCTGATGGGGCCGGGATGGCCCACTGGTCACTGGACTAGGGAGCTGCGAGGTGCCGTGGGTTGTGCTGGGCTCTGGACACGATCCGGCGAGGCCCCAGGCACCGTCCCACCGACGCCACCAGGGTTGCCGGACCTTGGCTATCCCACGCAGGACCGAGACCGGTGGCTGCTGAGGATCCATGTGGTCCTGGATGCTTTCGGGCACCTCGAATTCCAGAAACCAGAAAATGTTTTGTCCCCAAGGTCACGGGGTAATGATTAGCCTTTGACGCCATCGTTTTGAATCCCCTGGCGAAGTGCCCTAAACCTGAGGAATAGCCTCTAGTTCTTCCTGGACGAATTTGGGCCCCCCAATTGCAATTCTGGATTTCGGATTTCTCCAGGGCAGAGAAAGTCGTCTGCTGCTAGATTTGGGGGAAAGAGGGTGGCGCGTGCCTGAATGTCAGCTGAACGGAGCTGAATTTATCTTCCCAATTTTAATTTTGCCAGCTTCTGCTTTAAAAATAAATCATGGGAATAGTTTTAGAATATGGACTCCTCCCCCTTGTTTAAGAAGACAGTAAAATAAGCAAGTTGATATTTGATCATGGCTAGAAAAGGGGATCATCAAATGTATTTTATCCTAAGAAGTGGCTTCCTTTGTGAGTCGATGAGCCTTTTAAGAAATTATCCCAACAAAGAAACCTTATTTAAATGTGTATGAACCTGATTAGAGGCTTTTGACTTCTCTGCTGTTCTACTTTTTTAGACCTTTTTTTTTTATACCTAAGGCCTATTCAGAAGCCTTCCTTTGTCATGGTGTCTAGTAGAGCTCAATTTTAATAAGAAAATTACAGCAGGTCTTTACAAAGGCATCTTTAAAAAAATGCCACATTTGTTGTAGAACTTACAGAGGAGTTTTCTTAAAATTTCATATTTCAGCCTGGAAATTATTTTGGTGGAAAGCAAAACTTTGGTATTTTTTAATTCTTATAATTTATAAAAACAAAGGCTTATAGTCCATATTAGATTTCTTTTCAAATATTTTAATTTAAAATAATTTCTCTGGTTATGTTTCATAATTATCTAGTTTTCTGAGATAAAGTTAAGCTTATGTATACTATTACTTTTTCTATGTAACATATATTGGATAAAATTCAATGTCATTTACTATAACATTGTTAGAAAGCAGATCATTAAATAAATTTGTATTTTCATTCTAGACTTTCCTATTGTGCTTTTCAGGATAAAGCAAGTGAACTGGTAAGTTCTACTTTTGATTTCAATTTTAGAAATAATGCTCAAATATTACCGGATAAAATTTAAGATACTCAAAATATTCCTTCACTACATATAAGGAAGAACTTTTTAAAAATTTATTTGAGCACCATGATTTACATAGTTGCTCATAATACATTTGTTTCTGCCATTCCATGGTACAACACCAATTTCACAGTCTGTAAAATTTCCTCTACCATTGTCTTCAACTCCTGCCTACTCCCAAGCCTGTCCTCTTGGCAGGATTAAAATAATACACTTTATATTGCTTGTTTAGAGGTAAGTGTTAATGAAATTATTTTTTAAAGTACAACAAAGAAAGTTTGTGAAATTATTATAGCTTGCAATGAGGTCATTAAATTATTGTCAAAAGGTTTACTAAAGACAAGAAGAAAGAAAGAAAACAAAACAAAACAAAAAAAGTTTACTAAGATTTGTTGCATCTTTTTTTTTATTTGTTTTGTTTCCTAGTAGTAGGTTGTACAAGGAAACTCTTTTAAAGAAACAGTTTAGAATTCTCTCCCTCACCTTCTCGACCCCATCTGCAGTAATCATTAGTATTTAGTTGTGAAAATTCACTCATTGGAGCAAAGATTCACATTCGGTGTTAGAAAATATTAGGTATTTTGTATGCATGTGTTTGTGTTGAATGTCTGGGGTTGAGAGGAAGAAATGGTTGATAATGTAGTCGCTACAAAATAAAAATGCATATATAAATATTAGGAATGGAAAGAACATGAAAAAGTATGTTTATCAGTAGATACATATAATTCTTCATTATATTCAGCAACAGTGCAAGTATTCATGCTGCTGTGAAAAAAAAAGAATATGACCAGAGATTGCTATTTGTACATTCATTCATAATCATTTTATTCATAAACATTTTAGGGCCTTTAAACATATACCTAGCTTCTTAACTTTTTCAATAACTTCTTGTATAACCTTAATTTATCCCTCATTGGTAGTCTTCAACAAGGTCTTGTACAGTAGCTTACCAGAGCACATACCCTATTAAATGTTCAGCAAATATTAGTTGAATGAATAAAAGAACAATTAATTCTTATTAACAATCTTTAATTAAGGAAAGAGGTTTCCTCTTTAAAGTGCTATGTAAAATAGTATTTCTTAGAAAGAGAAAGAAGTGTTACCCTTCGATTTTCCTGTGCACAAGGAATAATCAGATGGCAATTCCTTTATTTGATTACTATTTTAGGTGTTTATGTTTGAAGGAAAAAAGTTTTCTTGCCAAACTATATGATTTGATGTACTTCTTTTAAATACAAACATGCAGTAAATATATTTGGTTATTTTTAGTTTTATGCTGATTATATAAGATAGGTTTTGTCAATGAAAAAATTTAATTTAACAGTCTGAAGTGCTAAAGTATCACAATTTTCTATGTTGATAGTCCCTGTTTTTATTTTTGGAGGTTATTTGATGGTGTTGATTTTAGTGACTTCAATATATGCCTGTGTAAACAAATTGATGCATATACACACATAGTGATCATTTCACATATACACATATCACAACTCATTTCTATTATATTAAACCTGGGAAAATACTTTTCTAAGATAATTAGTCAGAAATTTTTACTTAGTATAACTGCACAACAATACTAAACATTATTTCTGGTGTAAGAAGAGATTTTTCCTTATCACAGTTGGAGTCTATTTATTAGAAAGAAAAGATGATATTCAATTGAAGAAATCAATTGTGGTACTGAAAATTACATTCTTGCTATTACTACAAATGTTGCTTGCTGTATTTCTTATTTCTCTAAAATGTACAGTTACCTATTCCAACAAAGCCATTGTAAGAGTCAACTGATTTCTCTCTTCTCCTTGATTTATAATAGAAAAGGCAATCAATTTTATAATAGAAAAGGCAATCAGTAGCTACTCATTAAAAATGGATTGTTTCAAGAAAGTGAGTCAAAAGATAAATTTTATAGAATGACACAAACAAATGTCTGCACATGTGTTAAATATAAATAGTATCACACAAACTAGAGAGAGGTAGGAGGTCATTGGAACTCAGGAAATTAGTCAGGAAATACAATAAAGACTGATTTGTTTAGATGCCCCCTCTAACCTACTCACGGTAGATTAGAATGTCCATAAACTAATAATATGATAAATAGACGATTCAGTAGGCCTTTGTGAGTCACTTTGTACCAGTTTTGCTTTTAACTGAAGGCAATATCAGTGCAACTATGAGGTTAGGATCTAAAAATAAATGGAAGAAAAAGATCCTGAAATTTTGAAATAATTTACTTTAAAAGGTTAAAAATTAAGTTTAGAAGAATAATATCATTATATTACAGTTATTAAGTTTATGAAAACTAACACTAAAATCTGTCATAACATGGGAATTTTATCATCCCAATACAAAATTTATATATTTAAAATATATTTAATTTTACAGTATATTTGTAATACTGTGCCATTTATTGTAGATATAAAGAAACTTTACATATTTAAAGTTATTTAAATACTGTGCCATGTATTATAGAAAGAATAAGAAGAAATGCCTGCTTTTCTCTTGCCTTTAAATAACTAAGGAAGACTAGAATGCATTAAAGTTGCAAAGAAAAACAGATTGTGATATGTGAGTTTTGACAGATATAAACAATTAGGGGATTAGGAAGAGAAAAATCACATTCAACCCAAGACTTTCAATTTTGGCCTTGAGATGTGGGTAGGAACAGAAGAACTGTTTAAGATAAAATAATATAATCATCCCATATATCAGCCACTTTGACTAGAGAATTAAATGTATAAAATACTGTAAATTAGGTATCTTGATGTTCTTTCCCACATATACTTTTTTCTTTAATTAAAAAATATTGCATTATGTAATTATAATTTCTTATACTCAGATTAATATTATTGTCATGTAGTTTTTTTTAAGGTGTTAATGTGTTTTTATTCTCTGCAGAACTAAAATATGGATTTAGAGCATGAAGATTATTATAACAGGACACTTACTGAAGAGAATGTTACTGCTGCCACACAGAATTCTGATTTCCCAGTCTGGGATGACTATAAAAGTAGTGTAGATGACCTACAGTATTTTTTGATTGGACTCTATACATTTGTAAGTCTTCTTGGTTTTATGGGAAATCTACTTATTTTAATGGCTCTCATGAGAAAGCGGAATCAGAAGACAACAGTCAACTTCCTCATAGGAAATTTGGCCTTTTCTGACATCTTAGTTGTGCTGTTTTGCTCACCTTTTACGCTGACCTCTGTCTTGCTAGATCAGTGGATGTTTGGCAAAGTTATGTGCCATGTTATGCCTTTCCTTCAATGTGTGTCAGTTCTTGTTTCAACTTTAATTTTAATATCAATTGCCATTGTCAGGTACCATATGATAAAACATCCTATATCTAATAATTTAACAGCAAACCATGGCTATTTCTTGATAGCTACTGTGTGGACATTAGGTTTTGTCATTTGTTCCCCTGTCCCAGTATTTCACCGTCTTTTAGAACTGCGGGAAACATTTGACTCGGCACTATTGAGTAGTAGGTATTTATGTGTGGAATCATGGCCATCAGATTCATACAGAATAGCTTTCACTATCTCTTTATTATTTGTTCAGTATATTCTGCCTTTAGTTTGTCTCACTGTCAGTCATACCAGTGTCTGTAGAAGTGTAAGCTGTGGATTATCCAACAAACCAAACAAACAAGAAGAAAAGGAAATGATCAACTTATCTCTTCATCCTTCCAATCCATCCAAAAAGAGTGGGACTCAGTTGAAGTTCACCAGTAGCCATAAATGGAGTTACTCGTTCATTAGAAAACATAGAAGACGATACAGTAAAAAGACAGCATGTGTTTTACCTGCTCCACCAAGACCTCCTCAAGAGAACCATCTAAGAATGCTTCCAGAAAATTTGAGCTGTATGAGAAGTCAGCCCTGTTCATCCAATAAATTCATACCAGGAGTCCCAACATGTTTTGAGATGAAGCCTGAAGAAAGCTCCAATGTTCATGAAATAAGAGTAAATCGTTCTATCATGCGAATCAAAAAGAGATCTCGCAGTGTTTTCTACAGACTGACCATACTGATATTAGTGTTTGCTGTTAGCTGGATGCCACTACATCTTTTCCATGTGGTTACCGATTTTAATGCTAACCTTATTTCAAATAGGCATTTCAAGTTGGTGTACTGCATCTGTCATTTGTTAGGCATGATGTCCTGTTGTCTTAATCCAATATTATATGGATTTCTTAATAATGGGATCAAAACTGATTTAATGTCCCTCATACGCTGCTTTCATATGTCATAATTTTCACTGTGTACTAAGAAAGAAAAATATGGTAGATTCATGTCAGATATATTCATAACAATGATGTACATATACACATTTTGTAGTAAATATGACATATAATTTGTGTACAAGGGTTCTGGATTTGAATGTGATATTTAATATTTGAGAAACAGTTCTACTATATGCAATGTGATTGATTCACTTAGTTGCATAAAGTCAGTGTTAATACAATTTATAATTTTATTGTTAAAAGAGTTTATATTACCTTCCATTTTCATCTTGTCTTCTAAATAAGTAAATTGTAATTTTTGCTTAAAATAAAAGTTATATATGACTTGAAATTTGTTACTTTTTTAATCAGAGAGTTGGTTTGGGTCATACCCAGTAGTGCTTCAAAGTTCTTCTGAAGTGCTCATTTCTGAAAGGTCACTTCTAGTATTGTTTGGCAGTGGGGTTGAACCTAGGGGTCCTGTACACATGGCATATAATCTGACAATTTGGGCTATCCTAATTCTTAAATTTTAGCTGTTGTTTTTTTGCTTTTGTTTTGTTTTGCTTTGCTTTTTGGACCACACCCGGTGACACTCAGGGGTTACTCCTGGCTATGAGCTCAGAAATAGTTCCTGGCTTGGAAGACCTTATGGGACCCCAGGGGATAGAACCACACAGTCCATCCTAGGTTAGCGTGTACAAGGCAAATG
This sequence comes from Suncus etruscus, assembly GCF_024139225.1. Taxonomy (NCBI): domain Eukaryota; kingdom Metazoa; phylum Chordata; class Mammalia; order Eulipotyphla; family Soricidae; genus Suncus; species Suncus etruscus. Next base: position 99,505,396 of record NC_064850.1, on the reverse strand, counting down.
CCCTACCACTTGAGCCACTACTCTGGCCCCGTATTTTAGTATTTTTGTCCAAAATTATAATTTGAAAGTTTTTTCTGAGGAATATTAATTTCAAATTTGAGAAATATCTATTACCTAAACTTGTAGGTGTCACAGGTAAATTCCTGTCTGGTTTAAGAAAATATAGAATATGTCTGGTTGCTCTGAAAAATCATAACTTGATGTCTGTCCAATTCCTGATTATAACTGTTGTATTGGGTAATATTTTGAAAGTCCTGCCAGAAAATCCTTATCTTATATATCATTTAGAACTTTGCTACTAATGTATAATTTACCAATTACTTATTACTAATTACTAATTGAGACTAGACTTGATAGCTTTTCTAGGCCTTAGTGTATAGCTCAGTGATAGAGTCCTTGTTTTGCTGTGGAAACATTACCGTATTTTCCTGCATATAAAACAACTTTGAAATAAAAAAAAAGTCAACAGAAAAGCAGAGGTCATTTTATATGCCGAGTATATCTTAGAAAAATGTTTCAATATGCTGCTAAATGAAAATTGTCTGAATATTGCCACAAAATGAATTTTTCCAACTCGATCCAACTCAATCACTGCAAGGCTGCTCGGACCGCCTCTCTAACTCAGCCAATCCAAGCAGGTTTTTTATGCATGCAAATTAGACAATGTTCTGGACATGAATCTACACTGTAAAAAGCCTGCTCAGATTAGCCAGAGTCAAAGAGGAAGTCTATTACAGTATAACCTTTGAACCTTTGCTTGTTCTGATTGGCTCACTGTGGTACATGAACACAGGAACACATGCAGCACATGCAGCACAGGAATGTTCTGTCTGATACAGCGAATATAGGCCTAAACCTATGTTTTAACTGCAAAAGTAGGGGGTCGTCTTATACGCCCAGTCATCTTATATGCCGGCAAATATGGTAGGTTTTATATCTGTCACTCTAAAACAAAACATCTCTAAGCTCACTATAACATTAAACAATATCAAATTAAGAGTTTTCTTTTTCAAAATATGGACTAAAAATAACACTTGTATTTTTAGACTTTAAAAGATTTTCAAGAATATTTCACGTCCACATTAAAGAACATGTATGCTATACTGAAAAATTTTAAGCTAAATGAAATCCCATAAACCAAATCAAGGTTATTTTATAGATATTAGAATTTTTTGGTCTGTTTTAGCCTTTTTTTCCCCTTAGAACCAAGCTCATAAAAACAGTTGAATATCTGCACATATGGCTGTGTTGTACAAAATATTTTTTGTACTTTCCTCAGTTTCCTTAGCCTATTTAACCATCCCTTCAAATTGATTTCTGTTCATAAGGGAAAACAGAAAAACAAAACAAAAAGTTCAAAAGTTGAAAAGCATAAGTAATTCTGACAAGTTTTCATCAGATTTCAATTCCAAAGTCTGTAAGGGCTTTCTTTTTCCCTAGATGTTTTCTAAACCTGGAGGAAGTTGGAAAAAGTGAACTCTGTGGGCTCCTGCTGAATTTGAAGAGTAAGCAGGTTACAACCAGACTGCTGTACTCAGTACTCAGCAGGGTAAAGTAAGAACTAACCCACATTCTCACTCCTGCTGGCATTCTCAGAGACATTCATGATCTGTGTTACTCAGAATCTGTTACATCTTCTGTTTTGTTCTGACTTAGGTTATCTACCCCTTGATTTGGGCACAATTGGGAAGCCGAAATACAACACCGGGATCTCTGAAGAAACTTCTAAAATTGTATTTTTCATAAATATCTGAAACAAGCAGCTCAAGGATTACTCTGGCAGGGTTTCGCCTGAGTTATAAGCTGCCTTATCTCCAGGGTTGTATCACATCCTGGGGTTTTAACAACCTATATTTTTGGTCCCTTTCTCTACTCTCAACTATGAAATTGCACACAAGTATGCTCTGTTTAACTTCCCTCTAATAAATCTGATACTATATGAGTGTACATTCTGCATATTTTTATGAAGCAGATAGGAAAAGTAAAAACTTTAATTTTACTTTTATATTCCTCTCTGTTTTATTCTAAGAATTTATCTCTGCTTGCTAAGAATGTCCCCTACGAATACCTTCTCTTCTCTGCAATATGGTTTACAGTGAAACTATGTTCAGAACATCTGTGTTTTGTTTTGGAAAAAGGAAGCTTTGTGAATAAAAATCTCATCTTTCCTTTAAAGCTTAAAGTCAAGAATCCTATGGACAAAACCTAAAAATGCTTAATGACATGTTATTTTAAAGCAATATGTACTCTTATATTCACTAGTGGAGTCCATTTCTAGTTTTAAATATAATGGCTAAAGAGATCAGTATGTGAAACTTTACTACGAGCAAATATCAGCAGAGAAGAGGAAATTCTATTCTGCAAGATTATTTTTACAGTATAATATAATTATTAAAATTCATAGGCTTTATAGTACTGATAAATGAGTTTAGTTATCCAGAAAACTTATTTGAGTTTAAACTATTGAACTCAACGGATGCATTTTTTTCCCTAGCTAGGTAAGACTGAGGGTCCTTATTAGTTTAAAAATTTTGAATAAGTTGGTGGATAGAAATCATTAAGATGGGGAGTCATGGTTTTAGAAGAGTATTATAAATAGCAATTTTCTATTTCTTTAGTGATATAGCAATTTACATTCTATCGATTTTCATGCTCAAGAATTATTTAATGACATTTCCCCTGTGTCCCACCTAATTACTTGTTTCATGGCAATTTCACAAAGCATGCCTAGGGAAAATAGATGAAAATCAAATTATAAGTTATCTGCCTCAACTTTTTAAAAATTACTTAGTTTAGGAAGTGATGTTAAACTGAGTTTTAGCTGTTAAATTAGATCTGCTAAATATGTTGTTTTTTACTGTGTATAATACCACACTGAAGTTTTTTAAAAGCTAAAAAAGAGGCCAGAGTTATAGTCCTCAAGGAAGTCACTTGCCATGCATGTGATTGAACCTAGATTCAGTTCCTGGCATCCTGTGTGGTACCTGAGATCACCAGGAGTAATTCCTGAATGCAGAACAGGAATTAGTCCTGAGCACAACCAGAATGACAACAAACCAAAATAAAGCAAAAAAGCTTGGAAAACACAACAAGTGTTGTGAAATTATAATGAAACATATCTGAAATGATGAAGAAATATACCTATAGTCAAATATCTATTGACTGGTGCCAGAGAGATAGCATGGAGGTAAGGCATTTGCGTAGAGCGTAGAGCCAGGTGTAACCCCTGAGTACTGATGGCTGTGACCCAAAAAACAAAACAAAACAAAAAAAATGAAACTATATTGACTATCTACTCTGAATAGGGAACTCTTTTAGGTACTTAGATATAACAGTGAAAAGTATTTTCTTTTGTTTGATATTCGTCTTTGGTAAGTAGGAGGTTGTCTCTAAGAGACAGACAACAGTAGGCATTAAGATTAATTAAAATTTATTAATAGTAATGATCAATATATAGAAAGGTCTACTTTGTTCAGACCTTCTTAGCAAAGTTCCATAGCAGGTGACTTCAAACAACCTAAATATTTACTGTTTTGTATATTAAAAATCCAACATTAATGTATCTGTTGTAATAAGCTCTATTTGGAACATGTTCAGAAATCCTTAAACTTCTTTCTTCTCTAGTTAACCTTACTTTTTAGCATTTCTTGTAGCTAATAACTCTGATTTTGTTGTTTCATGACCTTCTTCCTATGCTTTTGCCAAATATCTCTAATAAACATGAAAGTTATGTTGAAAGGTCCCTCTCTCCTTCCAATAAGACCTCAACTTAACTGATTATTTCTGACCCTATCTTCATGTAAGGGAAGAGAAGATTCTGGAGGTTAGGAAACTGAGGTTCTGGAATATATGTGTCAATATCTATTAATAGTAAGCCACTATAATATACATATGAGTAAGCATATATAAGACCTTTAATCATACAGGGGCATATGATGAATGATTTTATGCACACATCTGTATGTATGTTGGTATTAAGTAATACAGAAACTGGGGCTGGCAAGGTGGCGCTAGAAGTAAGGTGTCTACCTTGCAAGCGCTTGCCAAGGAAAGACCGTGGTTCGATCCCCAGCATCCCATATGGTCCCCCCAAGCAAGGGGAAATTTCTGAGCACTTAGCCAGGAGTAACTCCTGAGCATCAAACGGGTGTGGCCCGAAAAACAAAAACAAACAAAAAAAGTAATACAGAAACAGATTAAGCATTTTTTTCTCTATTTTTTGGCCACACCCAGTGATGCTCAGGGGTTATTCCTGGCTAGGGTTGAGAAATCACTCCTGGTTCGAGGACCATATGGGAAGCAGGGGATCTAACAAGGTTCGTCCTGGATTGCCATGTGTAAGGCAAACACCCTACCACTGTGCTATCTCTCTGTCCCCAAGCGTTCATTTTCTAAAATTATATGTATTCTACTCTCTGGCATTCTCTAATAATTAATCTTGTTGCCCTCAACTAGATTAAGAAAAATGAATAACATAGCAGTCATAAAATATTGATTTTATTGATCTATTTTATGATCATTTCCATTGCCACTCCTTCAGGTTTTGTTGGCTCAAATAACATAAAGTAAATTTGTTGTAAAACTGCCACAGAGGCTGTCTGGGGATCCTGTGGAAGGACATTGTGACATTGGTGGAAAGAAAGTCACAATGGTGATGAGATTGGTGTGGGAATATTGTATGCCTAAAACAACTTTGTAAATCAGCATTTTGATAATAAATTAAAATGCTAAATAATATATGAATATAGGATATTTATACTCTACATTTAGGTATATTTTGATGATATACAAACTTGCCTTGGGCACTTTTATTTAGGTCTCTTTAGGCTAGTGCTCTTCAGGCATCCAGGATGTAGGTGCAAGCACTCTTTAGCTCTGGGAACTTCTCAGAAATGATGTTTTTGACTTTTGCTTCATCATGCGGGATTTCTTCCTGGCCCTCTGGAACCCCATTACATTGTTCTGGTTGAATTTATCACAAAGGTCTATTGTTGTCTGCTTATTTTGAGGATTTTTTTTCCATCTTCTGTTCTTTTAAGATTCTTCTCCAACTTTTTCTGTTGTCTGGAGGTGTTTTGCAGCTCATCTTCCAGCTCACTGATTCTGTCCTCAGCAATTTTCCTCTGCAAGTAAGACCTTCCAGTGAGTTTTTAATTTCATCTACCAAGTTTTTCATTTCATTTCTATCATTTCTGTTTGAAGTTTTCTTATTTCTATTCTCATATTCTCTTGAGTCTTATTGATTGTCAGTTTTATGGTTTCTTTGGGTTCTTTGAACATACATTTCTTCTCTTAAGTCCTTTTCGGAGAGGTTACAGGTGGCTGCTATTATTTGAGTCTTCAAAATTACCATTTTCATTCTCTAAGTTTGGTGTGGTTCTATATTGCAGTCCTGTGTTGCTTTCATATTGTGACCTTTGCAATATGGTAGTGTTTTTATGTGTGTGACTTCTTGACTAGAAGAAAAGTGCAGCTGCTGGACAAAGCATAGTGACAGCATTCTTCTCTGGACACACTAACCTTAGTTCTTTTTGGGGTCACATTTTTTAAACTACAAACCTAATAACCTGCCATGTCTTTCTATTTTTTTTTTGCCATCTCTGATTTCTCAGAAGATATCATTGGAGAGCTCACACCCTCATTTAGAGATTATTCTCTTAAAGTGCCAAGGCATTAACTTCTTTCAATAGGCCCGCATGCAGACAGAGCTCACAGTGCAGAACAGATCTTGCTGTCCAGTTCTTCATCACAGAAGGCACTGAACAATGAGCTCTAGGTAGCAGCCATCTTCAAAGCTCTCACATAGATGATGATATATAGAGACTATTGGATTGTGATATTTTAATTCAAATATTTTTTAGTTTTTCCTTCTCTGTTGTAGTTGTTGCTGCTTATTATTTATTAGAAATATATTATGTACATAATATTTATAATATTATTATTTGGTGTCCCACATACTTTGTTGGTATGCTTCAATGCTTTTTTATTCTAATTACAATCAACTTTGCATGTTGCAGAACTTAGTTGGCATGTTTACACATATTTTCTCTATCACACACACACATATACACACAAACTAGTTGCAGTAAGTCAGAGACTATACACTGTTTGGCATCTCAAAGAGCAGAACATCAGAAGTCCTGCTATGCAAAGAAGGCTTTGCTAGGGGTGGTATTTTTTAGTCTCATGCCTACAAAGGCAGGTGTAATCACTCAAAGCTTGTTTTGCTCACAGTCAACCCAGATTGCATCCCCAGAAATGCATATGGTCTGCTGTGCTCTACCAGGAGTGATTTCTCACCATAGAACCATGAGTAAACTGAGCAGATCACAAGATCAATGTGATATTAATAATAATACTTATTTTTTATTCTCCTTTCTTTTAAAAGAATAGTTTTCAGGTTTTCCTTGGTCATGTTGAGTCAAAGTTCGTATAGTTAGAGTCAAAGTTCTTATAGTTAGCTTGAGCTAGAAGCATTTGTTGGTGGCATGATAACTCAGTTGATGAAGTCCTAAATGACCATGCTAGATTATAATTGTATTTTAGTCATTTAAGTAGCTTATAACATTTGTTAATCTTATATCTAAGTTACTAAATATGGGTCATTATTTGTCAAATTTTTTAACCAAACTTGCACCTGTGTAATAACAGTGGCACTACCATTCAAGATACTTAGTTGATGCCACAGCAAAATGCGCAATATTTAGGGTTCTGTAGCCACAACTGAAGTATGCCACTCTGGAAAGTAAAATAAATGTATACTCCACTGTAGTCATTGCAATAAAAAGCATTGGCAAGCAATAAACAAACAGCAGGAACATATAAAAGGAAAATATTTAAGCATACAAAATAAAATAAAATATTCTACTCTAAAAATAAAATGGAACAGAATGAAAAAATAAAACCTAATATAATCTGAAACAACTGCTTTAGACTATTTATCAAGATTTTAATTGTGTGCAAAACGTTTGGCTAAATTTTGAAGGCAACTCTTTGAGTTAACAAAGTATCTTTTACTCTTTTAACGACTTTCAATTTTTTTTATTTTTTTCTAATGTGAATCCTTATTTCAACAACAGATTGCACTCTGCCAACAATAGATTTTTATATTTATTCTAAGTGAAAATAGGACTCTTATCAGAGTTTCCTTTTTAGACTCACTAGATGATAATAGAAATATTTGCTTCTTGTTTCAAGTTATTTTAGTTGAAGACTTATGAAAGATTAGCAATTTTTCGTAATACTTATATTTGGTATTCTAGAGATTAGGTAGTAGATATTGAACTTAGATTCTTCCTTCAATTCCTAAATCCTTCAAGAAATATGTATTCTCTCTTTCTGTCTATATTTTATTTTATTTTTAAGTTAGGGGTGTTTACATGCTAAGGTGTTCAAGAGTCATTTTTGACTCTGTGTATCATCCCCAGAGGGAAAAAATTGGCATATTCTTATTCTAGCAATCAAATATGTATGTATATTTAATTATGATCTTTATTAGAATACAATAAATATAGCTCAAAATTTACTTTTTAAAGTGTGCAGTTAATTACAGTTCACAAACTTGTGCAATCATAACCAAGATGTAATTCCACAGTATTTTCAGCATTCTAAAAAATTCCTGCATGAGTCTAAAAGATTATTAGGAATGTTTCCCCATTTCTTCTTTCTCTACTCCTTTCACAACCACATTCTATTTCCATGAATTTATTTTCAGAACATTTCGTACAAATAAAATAATATAAAATATAGTGTCTTATAAAGCTTTATTCATTAGTGTATGCTTTATAATTCACTTATATCATCTACTATAGACCTTGTATTAATAAACTATGTTTTGTTTAACTGTATATTCATTAGAAATATCTGTGGTTGACATAAAAAGACTACTAATTACTGTCTTTTTCATTTACTTTTCACTATTAGTAAAGTAAGATACTATGTCATGTTCTCATTAGACATCTATATCTCTTCTTTGAAGTAAAACATATTCAAATAATTTGCCTATATTTGGGGTGTAAGGTTCAAGTCCTATCCAGCTTTGTTTAAGACTTATTCCTTTCTCTGTACTCAGAGTTCATTCTTGATGGTGCTCAGAAATCATATAAAGTTGAAATGTAGTTTTTCTATGTTTATGGCAAGTAGCTAAACTAGTGTATATCTCTCTACCTCCTTTGTCCATTTCTTAAATCGGGCTATTTATCTTTATAATTTTGGGGTTTTAAACATTATTTGATAAAAGTTTCTCATAAAATACAGTACTTGCAAATGTGTTTTTCTTGCTCATTATATATTATCTCCCTTTCTTATTGATATTCTTGATATATAATTGTTTCTGAGAGACAATAGAGATGAGGTTTGAAAGGACCAGCTCATGATATGAAGCTTACCACAAAGATTGGTGAGTGCAGTTAGAGAAGTAAGTACACCAACAAATATTATAACAATGGTAGTGAGTGATAGAAATAGAATGCTTGTCTCAAAGACAGGTAGGGCATGAGGGAGGAGGGAGATGGGGGTCATTGGTGGTGGGAAGGTTGCATTGGTGAAGGGATGTGTACTTTTTTATGATTGAAACCCAAAAACAAACATGTTTGTAACCATGCTGATTAAATAAAGATATTAATAAACAAACACAACAACAAATCAGAAATGTTTCTGGGTTCAGAGTCTAGTCACCATGTTACAATTGAACCACCAGTAAAAAGAAAAAAATTTTGATGATGCAGTAGGCAAGTGTTTCTTAGTCACTGGTGCTTTCTATGTCATACCTAAGAGACTATTGCTTAACTCAAATTCACAGAGATTTAATCTCGTTTCCTTAGATGAATTAGGTAGTTTTCGTCTTGCACTTTCTTCTGTGGTCCATTTTGAGTATTTTGTATATAGTATGAAATTTCATCTCACTATTTTACATCATTACAGATATTCAGTCATTCCAGTAACTTTTTGTTTTGTTTTTTGGGCCACACCCGGTGACACTCACTCCTGGCTTGGAGGAACATATGGGATGCCGGGGGTGGGGTGGGGGGATCGAATTATGGTCAGTCCTAGGTCAGCCACGTGCAAAGCAAACATCCTACTGCTGTGCCACTACTTCAGGCCCACTAGTAACATTTTTTTAAAAGACTATTGTCCTACCACCAAGCAATTTCTTTGGAAGTTTTTATTTTTTTCAAAAATCAATGTTACATGTTATACATGTATACCTTAAATTCTACTCCAATTACCTACATTTCCAGATTCATCAGATACACACCATCCTAATTATTATAGTCTTAGAAATTAGTTTGAAATTAAAAAGTGAATCATCCAACTTAGTTCTTTTCAAAATTGCTTGGAGTCCTTGCAGTTACATAAAATATTGTATTTTCTTTTTTCTTTTCAGAACTACAATTATTTCTATAAAACCTTCATGGCAAATTAGGTATCTTTCATAAAGTGCTCTGTATTCAGTACAGTTTCATTTCCCCAGGTGTTTTTATAATTTCATATCACTGTAAGTCAGTATTGTTATTTTAATTCTTGTACCTTTATGAATAAGTAACTTTTAAAAAATTCTGTGTGTTTTCTGTGCTTTATGCTTTCAAGAAGTCTGGCATTAGAGAAGAATTTATTTTCTTTTTCTTGTTAATCACAAATAATTTCTTAATTATTTTTTACTCAAGTTAAGTCCAACTCTGGTATGACAAGAGAAAGAACCACAGCCAAATAATATACTCTCGAATCCTCAAAGCCAGAACAGCAGGAGAATGAGCCTTTCCCAAGTCAGAATCTGAACTATCAGTGTCCAAATACTTAGTGAAATAAGTATAATTTCCAGAATGGTCCAAAAACAATCAAGGAGCCCATTAAAAAAGAATTTCTCAGAATTTATTTTCATTTTTGCTTCTGTTTTGTATCCAATCTTCCTTGTGGTGTTACCTATCATTCTATGATGGATTTAATAGTGACCTTCAAAAGTAAAGTCCAAATTTCACTGCTCAAAGTTGGACTTAAAGTCCTTTGCTTTGCAATGTATTAACTATATGAAGAATATATATAGCATAATCTCAAATTCCAGGTGTTTTCCCTTGTAAATATAATCATACCCTACATCCAAAAAGCCAAATAGTTGTTTCTGTGATTATATAGAAACAAGCTGTGGTGTTATATTGCTGCATCAAAATTTTTCCTGCCTCTGTAATTTTTATGATAACCTCTTCCTCTAAGATTAATTTAATATTTATAAAATACTATTTGAACATATTTATGTTATAGCAAGTTTCATTTTCATCTTTTTATTACTCAGTACTAAGAATTTATTATTTCACATTCAATCCTTTCAAATGTGTTTTCTCAGGCAATATTGACTTTTAGTCTAGGATTCGAATTATTTATCCAGAAGCATGTAATCATGTTGAAAATCAATTTTAACTTTAACAAGGTTCTTAAAGAGGAAATTTCTTCTCATAGTACTTTGTCAATATAAAGAAAAACTAATCTTCTTTAATGATCTGAAATTGTCAGTCTTCAATCCTTTTAACCTACAAGAAATGGAAATATCATCAGAATCAACTATAAATAAAATTTTAGAAACTTTCAACACTAGCAAAATAGTTTTAAGGCTATTCAAAATTTTATTTTTTCTGCAATGTTATCTTTGCCCAATGTTTTATTTGGGTGTATTAATATAAAAATAAATCTAAGTTATAGAAAATAATATGGGGTTCATATATAAACATAAAGATACTAGTGAATCTCTTGAAAATATTCCTTATGACAACTGTCTCATGAAGGAAATAATTTGTGTTAGTTTTCATCCGTTGCATCTCTATGGCAAAGCCTGAAACAGAGCATGCCCGATAGGCATTTTTGTTATAAAATAAATATAATAAAGATGTCTTTACAAAGAATAGGATGTATTTTGAAAATTGATAATGTCCACAAAGTACAGGGGTCTTCAGCCACTTTGCATCTTTTAACGTACCACTGAGGAGATTCACCTATTTTCCATCTATCTGCTTCCAGTGCAATGATCAGCTCTAGATTTGCCAGCTCTTCTCAATGACATTTCTTATATTTTCTTTCTGCATTTTCCAAAATTTCCCACTAAACTCCTCACTTACCCTGATTTTAATTGGTATCTTATAAGAAAAAAAATACCTTTTTATTTTTTTTTTTTTGAGGGGGGAAAGAAGAGTTGTTTCTTGGGCCACATTCAGCATCATTCAGGGGTTACTCCTGTCTCTGTGCTCAGAAATCGCTCCTGACAGGTTCAGGGGACCATATTGGATCCTGGGTTGGAACCCAGGTCTGTCCCAGGTCGGCAGCACGCAAGTCAAACACCCTACGGTGTGCTATCGCTCTGGCTCAAACAAGCATTTCTTAATTGTACCTATTAACAATGATGAGCAATGCTAATTGCTTTATTTCCACATAATTGGAATTTCGCTTAGTGTCTGTCTATAAACATATTGTTTTTAGATGCTGTAGGAGCTATCGAATAGTTACATCTAAAAAAAATGGTCTGAAATTATTTTATGATCTTTGGTCTAGCAAGGGTCCTCAAACTTTTTAAACAGGGGGCCAGTTCACTGTCCCTCAGACCATTGGAGGGTCTGACTATAGTAAAAACAAAACTTATGAATGAATTCTTATGCACACTGCATATATCTTATTTTACAATGAAGAAACAAAACAGATACAAATATAATATGTGTCCCGCGGGCCATAGTTTGAGGACCACTTACTGAACTAAAAGGACCAAAGTGAAGAACCCACACAGAGATGAGGGAAAAAAAAATTGTCAAGTGATGAAGTTCCTGTGATAAGGACAATAAGTGATTAAGGTTAACAATTACCATGTGCAATTTTCTGTTGCTAATTATACTGTGGTGCTGCCTTCTTCCTCATTTTCACCTGGTTCATTTCCTCAAGAAAATCCAAGGAGCAAAATAATCTTGTTTAATTCGTCATTGAAGGGAATGAATAAAATAGAGAAATTATTATTGACAAGTCAGTTTCAGATGTAGAGAAATGGCAATAGCTAAAGAAAAAAAATAGTGAGAAAACATAATAATTGGAAGAAATGTTTAACGTCCACTAACTTAGAAATGGGTGGAGGGAAATACTTTCCCCTAAACATTATCTGAAACAGAGCCACAAAAGGGTCAGCTTAAGATCTTTACATCCATCCCTGGTGGTTGACTTACTTTTACTCACTCACAGTCCTATTTTGTTCCAGCTTTCTACATTCCTCATAGCTTTTTTTTTTTTTTTTTGCTGTGTAGGGGAGAGTAAGTAAAATCTGCCAAATCTTACAGTAGCAGAAAGAATTTAACAGCCATATTACTGTGTAGGTATTAAACCAGAATAGATACAAATCAAGGGAAAATTGCTATAGACAATGGTGAAGACAGAAAGAAATCTCTTCTTGAAATGAACAGATGCAAATAATTACCTCCATATTCTCAAGATAAATAATACCTTGGACTCCAAGAAGAGTACATGACAGAGTCATTTATTTGGCATGCTTCTTCCTAAAGTAATTTGCTATTGACTTGACCTCTTTGTTAGCTAAATAACTGTATTTGATATAAAAACAATGTCAGACTTCTCTCCAGCAGGCAAGTGAGGACTTGGAGCCAGACATTAAAATAAATTTCTAAAGATACAGGGACAGAGAGTACTCTCTTCATGAAAGTTTTCAAGAAAAATATTACTGGCTGAAATTTTAACAAGAAACTTGCATTTTTTTTAAAGTTTTATGCACTACTAAGAAAAACAGAGAGGATTATTGACTCCTCTGGTACCAGAACAAATATAACTGTTTTTGCAAGTGTTTATACCCATACAATGTGTAAGAGTGGTTCTCAGAAGGAGAAACCTTGTCCCTCAGGGGTCAATTTACTTTTTATTGAAAAATTTTTGGTTGTCATAACCGAGAAAAGTCAGGTTCTTCTTATTCCATATAGATGGCCAGGATTCTGCTAAACACACAGCATAATTTCTCACAAAAAGAAATTATACACCTCAGTATAATGATAGTATGATAGTTCTGAGGTTGAAAAACCTGCTGTTAAAAGAAAGTTTACACTTTAGATGATATATTTATCATCTAAACTAGGGGACTTTGTGGGATGTAGACCAGTGTTATTATTCACCAGGCTGAAACAGCAGACATAATAAATATACATGCATACATACATAACCTACACATAGTGTACACATGAATATGTGTATTCCTGCACATACCCATAGTATACACATAGTAAATCTAGACAAATAGACAAGCATATATAGATTACACATACATGATGTCAAACTTTCTTGTCTATAAAGCACTTCTAATTATTTGAGGGTCAAAATTATTTTCAAATACATAATAATCTCTCTTATGTATGGAATATAAAGAAATATAATTAGGTAATAACAACTTCCACAGGCAACATAATTCTAGGAGTCTACAGGACTCAGAGTTTACCAAACTGAGAGTCTAAGAATCTTAGAGTATAGAATCTGAGTGTCTACAGAACTCATCTGACAAAAGTGGGGCTCAGGAGACCTGAGAATGCAGAGACACTGAGAGATGTGGTATTAGAATCTGTATGAGTCAAACCCTATTATTAATTATAATTATTAATTATGGTATCTCAAAAAATTTTTAAATTTTTTAGGGATTTTTAAAATAATTTTTTATTTAAGCACTATGGTTACAAAAATGTTCTAGTTGGGTTTCAGTCATTCAATGTACACTACCTTTATCAGAGTACTTTTACCACCACAAATGTTCCATTTCCTTCCTTTTGTGCCCTTGCCTCTTTTTGGGATAGGCATTCTATTTCCCTTTCTCACTGTAATTATCATGGTATTTGTTAGTACCGTTTATTTCTCTAACTGTGCTCACTGCTCTTTGTGGTAAGCTTCAGATCACAGGGTGATCCTTCAGGCACATATCTCTATTGTCTTCAGATATTATTACAATTATGCCTTTTATTTTTTTAATTCCCAAAGATTAGTGAGACTACTCTGTGTCTGTCTATTTTTCTCTGACTCATTTCATTCAGCATAATAGTCTCCATGTCCATTCATGTATAAGAAAATTTCATGTCCTCATTTTTCCTAACAGCTGTGTAGTATTCCATTGTGTAGATATACAGTTTCTCTAGCCACTTATCTGTTGTTGGGATCCTGGATTTTTCCATATTCTGGCTGTTGAAAATAGTGCTGCAATGAGCATAAGCATTCAGATGGTGTTTTTATAATAAGTTTTTGTGTTCTTAGGATATACCTTGGAGTAGTATTGCTGGATCATATGGGAGGTAAATTTCTAGGTTTTTGAGGAATATCCATATTGTTTTCCAGAATGGCTGAACTAGGTGACATTCACACCAACAGAAATGAGAGTTCCTTTCTTCCAGAATCCATGCCAATACTGGTTGTTTTTGTTCTTTGTGATTTGTGCCAGTCTCAGTGGCATCAGATGATACCTCATTGTTGTTAATTTGATTTGCATCTCTCTGATGATGTGGAGCATGTTTTCATGTACCTTTTAGCCATCTGTATTTCTTTGAGGAAATGTCTGTTTATTTCTTCTGCCAAGTTTTTGATGGGATTATATTTTTTTGTTATATCAGTACATTATTTATCTTAGCTATTAGCCTCTTTTCTGATGAATATTGGGTAAATGGCTTCTCTAATTTTGTGGGTGGTCTTTTTTATCCTAGTCACTGTTTCCTTTGAATTGCAGGAGATTCTCAATTTAATAACCCATTTATGATAAAAAAAAAGTTCAACAAGATGGGAAGGAAGGAACTTTTATTAATATAGTCAAAGCCATTTACCACAAAGTTATGGCAAACATTATATTAAATGGAGAAAAACTGAAAGCCTTTCTTCTAAAATTTGGCACAAGACAAGGCTTCCCCTTCTCACTATTCCTATTTAACATAATACTGGAAGTATTTGCCCTAGCAATTAGGCAAGGAAAAAGATATCAAGGGCATCCATATAGGAAAGGGAGAAGTCAAGCTCTCACTGTTTGCAGGTGACATCATACTATATTTAGAAAATCCTAAAGAGTCTCCCAAAAAGCATCTAGAAACAATAGATTCATATAGAAAAGTGGCAGGCTAAAGGCAAAAAATAAATTATACACAAATAATGATAAAGAATAAATAGACATTTATGGTTTACATTAATAGACAATAGTAACACAAAAACTCAAATACCTTGGAGTCAAATTAACTAAAGAGGTGAAGGACCTATACAAAGAAATATACAAAACACTGCTTCAAGAAATAAAAGAGGATACAAGGAAACAGAGACATATTATCTATTAGTGTATTGGAAGAATTAGCATCATTAAAATGTCAATACTCCCCAAAGCATTGCACAGATTTAATGCAATTTTCTAAGGATACCCATCAAATGTGTATCAAACAATTCTGAAATTCATTTGGAAAAAAATTTTCACCAAAAACTACAGCAATTCTTAGTAAAAGAAAAAAAAGATGGAAGCATTACTTTCCCCAACTTTAAATTGTACTACAATGGAATAACCATTAAAAACAGCATGGTATTAGAGCAAAGACATACCCTCAAATCAATGGAATAAACTTGAATTTACATAGAATGACCCCCAACCATACAATCAATTTTTGATACAGAGGCAAAAGACACAAAATGGAGCATGGATAGCCTCTTCAACAAGTGATGTTGGAACATCTGGTCTGCCACATGCCAAAAAGAGAACTCTGACCTCTAATATCATGCACAAAGGTCAAATCAAAATGGAATAAAGGCCTTGATATCAGACCTGAAACTATAAAGTACATAGAAGAAAACATGGGCATAATAACCCATGACATTAAAATTAAAGGTATATTTAAAGAGAGAACACCACTGTCCAAACAAGTTGAAGCAGAGATAATCAAAAACATTTTTTGTTTTAAATAATTTTTATTGTGATTAATGTGAATTAAAAGTCTTTCAGAGTTATACTTAAAGTATGTAGTGACAGGGAATTAGGACCATTCCTACCACCAGTGTTGTTCTCCCTCCACTTCTGTTCCCAATATGCATCCCATACCTTCCATCTTTGCCTCCTGAACTGCCAATGCAACGGGTCCCTTTTATGTATAACTTATCATAGATTGTGTATCTTGATTCTGTTGTTGTTGACTTTGTATTTGGTGTTTAGATCTGATTATTTTTTATTTTTACCCAATGTTTATACAACTGTTTACACCCGATGTCATCCATTTTTGTCCTCAATTTATGAGAGAGAACAAGATAATTTAAGTTCTGTGATTTTGTTGAAAAAAGAAAAAAAATAAAGCTGGGAGGAGTCCATGTAGAAGCTATAATTATCAATTTAAAAGATAAAGGGAAAAAAGAAAACAAGCAACGGCAAAAGAAATACAACAGCAAAAAAAACAATAAGAAAGAAAAAAGAAATAAAAAGAAAAAGGAAGGAGAGCTGGTGGTTTTTTTGTTTGTTTGTTGTTTGTTTTTGCATAGGAACAGTAAGTATTTGGGAAATTAGTAAGGGAATTTCTTTGGCGTAAGAGATATAATGTTTCTTACCCTTAAAGCATACTGACATGGAAACAACTACAGGCTCCTTACATGCTCATTATTGAACCCCAAGGTCTTTTTATGGTGCAAGAAAATGCTCTTCTCAGTTGTGGTTGACAAAATAAGTCCTCTGTAATTAGAGTTCTTGGTATTTGCACAGGTCATAGAATGAAGTCTAGGTTAGAGTCTTTCTTTATGGTTCTAGAAGTTCTGCCCTTTCATGGTTGTTGTAGTCAGTCTTCTGTAATTAGTGATCTTATTTTTTTGCACAGATCCTAAGACAAAACCTAGGATAGAATCTTTCCTTATGATTCCAGAAATTCTGCTCAGTTGCGGTTTTCAAAGACAGACCTCTGGAATTAGAAATCTTGGTTTTTGTACAAATCCTAGGCCTAAGCATAGGCTACAGTCATTCTTATTGGTCCCAGGAAAAGTTCTGCTTGGTTGTGGTTGTCAAAGTCAGTCTTCTGTAATTAGCGATCATGATTTTTGCACAGATCAAAGGATGGAGTGTCTTCTTATTTCATCTTACCCTTAGGTGATGAGGTAGGGCAACCACTCTTAGATCTGGTTGTTGCTGTTTTCTCATCGTCAGGATGTCATGTCAATCTGGTGCAAGTTGGTGCCAGATTGGTATTAGGATTTTCTGGGAGAGGGAGGGATTGATTCCTGGTGCTGTTGCAGGGAACTGATTAGGTTCTATGGTTGGGATCTGGGGTTCTGGGTTAGACGGTAGCTGTCCAATCACATAGAGTCTAAGTTGAGTCTCCATAACCAAACATTTTTTAAAATGTGAATTTTTGTGTTGTGGGTCTATACCCGATACCCCTCTTGCTTTTCAAAGGCATTTATTATCCTTTACATGGTGCAATTAATTTTCTTGTTTGTTATAACACATATATGCTTCCTTAAATAATAACCACTGAAATTTGAAATTTGAGAGCTTCTAGAAACAAAAAGAATGCGATTATAATAGTTATTCTACTGTGGTATCTCTGAGGAAGTGCCTGGCATTTATTAAGCAATTGACTTTTCACAAAAAGTGGGAATTTCTTGATTTAAAGTGTTTATGATTTATATAATGACATCAATAGAGGTCATTTCATGCTAACAATATAGTCTCAGTAAATTTGGATTAAGGAAGAGATGACAGTAGTAAATTACTATATAACATTTATATAACTTTAAATGCAAGAGAGTAATAAAATAATAAAGTCTGCATTTTAATATTATTTACTTTTGATATAATTTCATTGTATGCTTATACAGTTAATAATGATTGTTTATAATACCTTGTGAATTCCCTGAAAATTTGCCAATTCCATGAGATAAAATTCATGAGATGTTACATATTGGCTCCAATCACTTCTATAATTTATTTTATAATATAATTGAAAGTCAGAATTTACTTCTACACCTTTAGGCTATGTAAAAGAATGTGTTTATGTTTTATTTAATTATTCTTAGATCAAAAACTCTACTGCCCACTACTCCTCAGTTTCTTACTCTCCTGGCCACAACGAGAATTCTCTAACTTCATTTTTCAGAACTAAGGAGATTTGCTAAATCATAGTTTCTCAGGGAAAGGTTTATCTTAATAGCAGGAATTTAGACATTACATTGTTTGATGAACCTTGCTTTTAATTTTCAAGTAGATTCTGGTATAGAAATAGCAATTCACAATGGTAATTTCAGAGATGAAGAGAGGAAAAGTTGGCAAGTGGGAAATTAGCAAGGGTAACAGAAATCTTGGCCTCTTAGATCAGATTGATAGGTTCTCTTAAACCCTGACCTTTTATTCTATTGCCTTGTTCATTTGAGTCAGACATTATATAAAGAAATTTGTGACCACTATAGGATTTTGATAATAATGAATCAGTCTTTATTCTTGTTAAGTCTATTTTAGATATATTTATATCTATATATAAATATATAAATTTATAGAAGCAACCAGCTACAAAGAAGTTGGTTTATTCAATTCTCTAGGGTTCAAATATTACATAACATTCAGTGTATAGCATACCATTAAAATTACCTCCCTTAATTGAGCGATGTGCCTATCCTTCTTCCCTTTGATGCCAATTAATTCCAGTCAGATATTATTTATCTTAGGAACTTTCCAAAATTAAAAAAAGAAAACCATCATGCCCTGGAATTCTGATTTCCTTTATTGCAACAGTCCCAGTTTTTGTCTTGCAATGTGTATGAATTAACAAGAAAATGATCAACATTGCATAAAAGGCATCACTCACCTTTTCCCTAGTAACATTTGATTTTTCACTATCCACTTATTTCTATAAAGATCTAAATGCTTTCTAAAACTAAATTTTTCAAAAATTTTTCAAAAACTGTACAACCTGGGGCCAGAGTAGTGGCGAAGTGGTAGGGCTTTTGCCTTGCATATGGGGGACCTAGGATGGAACACAGTTCGATAACCTAGCATCCCATATAGTATCCCAACCCAGGAGTGATTTCTGAGTGCATAGCCAGGAGTAACCCCTGAGTGTCACCAGGTGTGACCCAAAAACAAAACAAACAAACAAACAAACAAACCTGTACAACCCTTTTGGCCTTTGTTTTGTTCACACATAGGATTGACTATGAGTAAGAAACACTCAAATAATCTTTTATGAAGTGACTAAATTTATGTTTTCTCCTTTAAAAGTTAAAAGATTGAAACAAGATTGTGTTTGAAGACCTCAGAAATCCAATTTTTCCTTTGTATTGTCCTTTCAGGTGTGAGATAGAACCTGATTCTGATGAAACCTAGAATCCCAGTAATTATAGCCACACTTAAGAAAATATAAAATAGAGCATAAAAACATGAGCCTAATAATTTTTATTTATTTGTTTGATTTTTGATCATCACTCTGTGCTTAGGGATCACTCCTGACAGTGACTCAAGGTCCATATGAGATGCTAGGGATCAGACCTTTGTCAGCAGTGTGCAAGGCAAGCACCTTACCTGCTATCCCCACCATACTAACTCTCTGGACCCAGATATTTTAAATAAATAAAACCTACTTATATCCTATGATGGACTAGATTGTTATTGAGAAAAACTTTCACTTCTCATGTTCACATAATAATGTTTCCTTGTTTTCTTTATATTTAGCTTCTCATATCAGTAATCCTGGTCTCAAATAACAAAAAGAATTATTCTCTGCTCCTTGACTTTAAATTTATGGTATAACTTATTTTATAACTTATTTTAGCCAATTCAGTATTAATAAACATGGTATGAATAGAGACTTGAATGGTATTTGCAAGGTATGCCTATTCCTTTGTGCTTTGGTTTCTACTGTGACATCATATTTCTTGGGAAAATGATGGTTCAAGAAGTTTGAAGGAAGGGCCGGAGCAGTGGTGCAAGGAGAAAGGTATCTAGTGAAGTGCTAGCCTAGGATGGACTTCAATTGGATGCCCCTGTGTACCAAATGGTCCCCCAAGCCAGTAGTAATTTCTGAACACATAGCCAGGAGTAACCTCTGAGAGTCACTGGCTGTGGCCCCAAAACGAAAAGCAAACAAACAAACAAAAAGCTTGAATGATGATCCACACGATTTAGAGTCAAACCAAAGTAATCTGTCCTAGTGATAACCTCAATGATATATGGTCAAGAAACAAACTGTTGCAACCACTGAATTTGAGGGTAAGTGGTTATGTAATCTCCTTTTGCCAATAACTGAATTTTATATATTTTAGTTTTATATCTATTGGAAGGCAGTTAAGTGAAAACTTTTTCAATAATGTACTAAAACTAAAAATCTGGTGTTAATGTTTATTATTAAAGGAGAGAGTGATAATGGATATTAGAAATAACTAGCAGGACCTATTACAATACATTCACGCAAGAAGCATCTATCTTATTATTTAGTTTCAAAAGAGTGATTTACTACCTTTTGTAGATCAGGTCTGTCTGTCTGTCTTAGCATTTTATCCTCAGGTGTATGTCATCCTTAGTATTGTTTGAAATGCTCAATTTAAAAATGTTCTAACATCATAAAATCTTAACTTAGATAATAATGGGAAATCTAAAAATAAGTATATTCTAGCATGTAAAATTAATTTTAAAATATATTTAAAATTTTTATTTTTGAAATATTAATTTAGTCAAGTAATAAGGTAATTACATGTTTTTAGTTGGTTGTGTCACACCTGGACATATTGAGGGCTAATTCTTGTCTCTATTCTCAGGCATCACTCCTGGTGAGCTTCAGGAGTCATGAATTGCTGAGGATTGAATATGGATCAACTTTGTGCAAGGCAAGCACCTTAGCCACTGTACTATCTTTCCAGCCCCAATGTGACATCGCTTTGATATTTATGAAATGCACTATTCTAGAGCTAGGGAAAGGCTCTAAGTAGAATGACACAAAATTGCTATTGGTCTTATATGGTGTGGGTTGAGTATATCAGAACAAACAACATAATCATTATATGTTTTGTTTAGAGATGTTTTTCTTTGGGGGGCACACCTAGCAGTGCTCAGGGGCTAATTATGGCTCTTAATTCAGGAGTGACCAAGCAGGCAACTAAACAAATCCAACTTCCGGTATAAAGAAAATAAACTTCTGGGGCCAGAGTGGTGGCACAAGCAGTAAGGCATTTGCCTTGCCCGAGCTGGCCTAGGATGAATAGCTTGGTGTCACATATGGTCCCTCAAGCCAGGAGCAATTTCTGAGTGCATAGCCAGGAGTAACACCTGAGCATCACAGGGCGTGGCCCAAAAAACAAAAACAAAAACAAATGTCTGTATCCGCCTCCTTGCTCCAATGAAACACTGTGTACCTGAGACATACATCTACATGTATTACATACATAACCTATTTTGAATAGAGTTTGTATTATTAATGAATTAAGTGACAAGAAAAGCAAAAAAAAATATTTTGAAGCTTAATAGAAGAGTTGGCTGAAAAAGGTAGTAGCCTGAGTATTAATAGTCTGATTAAAATGATACAAAGTTTGGTGATACCTGATTATCCTGAAGGAATATAAAATAAGTTAAAGATTGCAACTACCTGAAGAAATTAAGTTCTCTTATTCCAAAAACCTGAAATATTCCAAAAAAACAAAAATAAGTTAACTTCTCTAGCAATATTTAATTAAGTATAGCATGTTTAAAAATTATTATTAGTTATCAAACAATTATTATTCATGATCATACTTTTACTTTCTAGATGAGTTTTGTTTTCGGTTTGATTTTTGTTTTTGTTATTTTGAGACACTACTCCTAAGTGACTCAGGGATCACTACTGGTGGGGCTGAGTAGACAGAATGTGTTACCAGGTCTTCTGTGTGCAAGGATGTGAATTATGTGCCCTTGCAGATGGTTTTATAATTGACTTATAAAATTAAAAACACTGAGATGTTGAATGGAATTACACGAAGTATTAAGAAATAAGTTGATTAAAGCTGAGTCTCTTTTCCACAAAAATATCTATTTTATCTCTCTAATTCTAAATAATCATGTCACCAAGTGAAGAAAATCAGGGAATGAAACATTATCACAAATGCTTTGTGTTTGGTGATTGGTCATTTATTTATCACCGTCTGGCTAATTATATTTAAATTGTGCAAAGTGGGTTCAGGCTTCTCTTCTCCCCTCTGACTGTTTTCCTCTTATTTTAGTTTCTATGGATTAAAAAAGATGCATGTCTTTTTTTAATTTTAATATCTATTTAAACACCGTGTTTATAAACATGATTGTAGTTGGGTTTCATTCATAAAAAAAATACTCCCCCTTGACCAGTGCGGCATTTCCATCACCAATGCCCCCATCTCAACCACCAACCCCCCACCTGTATTCGAGACAGGCTTTCTACTTCCCACACATATTGGCATTGTTATAATAGTCCTCAGTTCATTTATAGAAAAAAAACTGCACTCACCACCTTTTGTGATGAGCTTCATATGCTGAGCCGTTCCTTCCAACCCTCATCTCTGGGAATTATTTCAATAATGCCTTTTATTTTTCTTAAAACCCATAGATGAGTGAGACTATTTTGTATCTCTCCCTCTCCTTCTGACTTATTTCATTCAGCATAATAGATTCCAAGTACATCCATTTATAGGTAAATTTCATAACTTCATCTCTCCCGATGGCTGCATAATATTCCATTGTGTATATGTGCCATAGTTTCTTTAGCCTTTTATCTGTTGAAGGTCATCTTGGTTGATTCCAGATTCTGGCTATTGTAGATAGTGCTGCAATGAATAGAAGTGTGAGGAAGAAATTTTTGTGTTGTGTTGTTGAGTTCCTAAAGTATCTCCCTAGGAGTGCTATAGCTGTATCATATGGGAGTTCAATTTCCAGGCTTTTGAGGAATCTCCATATTGTTTTCCACAAGGGTTGGACTAGATGGCATTGCAACCAGCAGTGAATAAAAGTTCCTTTCTCCCCAAATCCCTGCCAGCATTGATTGTTCTTGTTTTGTTTTGTTTGATGTGTGCCAGTCTGTGGTGTGAGATGGTGCCTCATTTTATGAGTTGCATCTCCCTGATGATTAGTGGTGTGGAGCATTTTTATGTGCCTTTGGCCATTTGTATTTATTCTTTGAAAAAGTGTCTGTTCTTTTCTTCTCCCCATTTTTTGATGGGGTAAGATGTTTTTTTCTTTTGAGTTCTGTCAGTACCTTGTATATCTTAGATATTAGCCCCTTATCTGATGGGTATTCAGTGAATAACTTCTCCCATTCTGTGGGTGGATTTTGTATTCTACACATTATTTCTTTTGAGGTGCAGAAGCTTCTCAACTTAATATAGTCCCATCAGTTTATCTCTGCTTCCAATTGTTTGGACAGTGCTGTGTCCTCCTTGAGGATTCCTTTAGACTCAATGGCTTGGAGTGTTTTACCTATGTGTTGTTCTATATACATTATTGTTTCAGGCCTGATATCAAGGTCTTTAATCCATTTGAATTTGACCTTTATGCATGGTGTTAAATGGAGGTCTGAGTTCACTTTTTTGCAAGTGGCCGACTAATTGTCCCAGCATCCCTTGTTAAAGAGGCTTTCCTTGCTCCATTTTTCATTTTTTGTCCCTTTATCCAAGATTAGTTGATTGTATGTTTGGGAAACACTCTTTGACTACTCTAGTCCAGTGATGGCGAAGCTATGGCACATGTGCCAGCAGTGGCATGTGAAGGTCTTGCAGCTGGCATTTGGGAAGGTCTGCAATTAAGATATGTGGTGCAGTGGGAGGTGAGTGTAATGGTGTCTGCTTCACAGCTCACCTGGCAACAGGGCCGGACTGGTCACTGGGAGAACCAGGCATTGTGTGACAGTTTGGGCACTCAGGCTCAAAAAGGTCAGCCATCATTGCTCTAGTCTATTCCACTGATCTGAGGGTCTCTCTTTATTTCAATACCATGATGTTTTAATGGCTATAGTTTTGTCATACAGTTTAAAGTTGGGGAAAGTGATGCCTCCCATATTCATTTTCCCAAGGGTAGCTCTAGCTATTCATGGGTGTTTATTGTTACAGATAAATTTCAGGAGTGTTTGATCCACTTTTTAAGATAATTTCATGGGCATCCTTAGAGGGATTGCATTAAATCTGTACAATGCTTTGGGGAGTATTAACATTTTAATGATGTTAATCCTCCCAAACCATGAGCAGGGTATATGTCTCCATTTCCTTGTGTCCTCTCATTCCTTGAAGAATGATTTTGTAGTTTTCTTTGTATAGGCCCTTTACATCTTTAGTTAAGATATTTAATATCTTGTCCTCTCTCAAACTGAGGCTGATAACCACTAGGAGGACTCTGCCCATTTTCAGCCTTTTTTTTCTTTTTGCTTAATCTTTACTCCATTCTATTGCTTTTCTCTTCCTCAAACAAAACCACATAACTAAAATTATCTAGCTTAGCCTCTCAAATAGAGGGAGAAACAAGGTAGGGCACCAGGACCAAACAGATGTATGATCACTGATAGGAAGCTAGACAAAGAGGGGACCACCTACTCTAGCAGCCTGGGGGATGATGGTGGGGAATTTGAGTTGCAGAAAGGGAATGGGGAAGGGGAAGGACAAATTTGGTGGTGGGCATTCCCCTGATTCAATGTTAATATGTACCTAAAATACTAATGTGAAAGATATATAAGCCACTATGATCAAAATAAAAATTAAAAAACAGATATTTAATATCTTTAGTTAAGATATTTGAGTTTGTGGGACACTAATGTGAATGGGATTGTTTTTCTAATGTCTATTTCTTCTCTATCATTATTGGTGTATAAGAAGGCCATTGATTTTTGTGTGTTAATTTTGTAGCCTGCAACTTCACTATATGAATCTATTGTTTCTAGAAGAATTTTGGTTGTCTTTTGGGTTTTCTAAATATATTATGTCATCTGTAAACAATAAGTGCTTGATTTTTTTTCCTTTCCTATATGGATGCCCTTGATATCTTTTTCTTGCCTAATTACTATGCAAGAATTTTCCAGCACTATGTTGAGTAGGAGTGGAGAGAGAGGCAGCCTTATCTTTAGAGGAAAGGCTTCTAACTTATCTCCATTTAAAATAATATTCATTGTTGGCTTTTGGTAAATGTCCTTGACTATATTGAGAAAGGTTCTTTTTCATTCCCATATTGATGAGAAATACTTTTTTATCAAGGATGGGTGTTGGACCTAATCAAACACTTTCTCAGCATCTATTATTATTTTTCTTTATGTTGATATGGTGTATTATATTGATTGATTTACATAAGTTAAACAATCCTTGCATTTCTGAAATAAATCCAACTTGGTCGTGGTGTATGACCTTCTTGATAAGACATTGATTTTCTGTTAGAATTTGTTGAGAATCTTTGCATCTGTGTTCATCAGGGATATTGGTCTGCAATTTTATTTTTTGCAGCATTTCTGTCTGGTTTTGGTATCAAGGTGATGTTAAATTCCTAAAAAATATTTGGGAGTGTTCCTGATTCTTCAATTTTATGCAAGAGTCAGAAGAGGATTGGCAGAAATTCCTATTGAAAAGTTTGAAAGAATTTCTTGGTGAATCCATTTGGGTCTGGAGTTTTGATTTTGGGAAAACTTTTGATGACCATCTTAATTTCCTCACTAGTGATGGGGCTGTTTAGATATCCCAGATCATCTTTATTTAACCATAGAAAAATTTAAGAGTCCAAGAACTTATCAATTTCTTTCAGGTTCTTGTGTTTCATTGCATAGTTTCTCAAAGTATTCTCTGATTACTCTGTGAATATTTACAGTATCTCTAGTGATCTCCCCCTTTTCATTTCTTTTTTTTAATATGATTTTTATTTTGAACATAGTGGCTTACATATTGTTGACAATAATATTTTAGGTACATATTTACATAAAATCAGGGGGATCCCCATCACCGATTTGTCCTCCCTACACCTCCGTTTTCGTCCTACCTCCCAAATCCTCCTCCCCCACCCCCGGGGCTGCTAGAAAATGTGGTCCCCTTTGTACCTAGTTTACTACTTAGTAGTCTTGCACCTGTTTGGTCTTGATGCTTCCCTTATTTCCTCCTCTAACTGGGAGGCAGGACTAGATAGTTCAAGTTATGTGGTTTTGTTTGAAGAAGAGAAAAGAAATAAACTGGGGTAAAAGTCTAATACACCAAAAATGGGCAGGATCCTTCTAGAGGCTCTCATCATTGGTTTGAGAGATGAAAGAGAAAAATAAGGTGTAACATCCCAACAGAAGTGTCAAATATCCAGTGAATACTCCAACAATAACAACGATAAGCACCACAAAAATAGCCATGCCCTTGAGATAAAAAACATGGCAGGGCATATAAAGAAAGAAAAAAAAAGAAGGAAAAAACAAATGTAAATGGGGAGAACAACTTCGATAACCACACCAAAACAAGGAAATCGACAAGAAGTAGATAGGTAAATAAAAATAAAAAATAACTTAAAAATGAGTATTTAAAAAATAATATATATAAAAATAAAAAATGTTTTGTGCTTTTTGCCTTTTTTCCCCCTCCTGCAATGGCACAGTAAATATTGTGGTCATTCAAAAAGAAATTCACTTGGCCTAAGAGATATGGGGTTTCTCCACCCTTGGAGTATATTGTCATGGGATTAACTATAGACTCCATTCAGGTTCATTTACTCTCCCCTTGGTGCTTTCGTGGTGTTTGGAAGGCTTCTGCTCCTTCCTGGGTGATAAAATCAGACCTCTGTATCTAGAGATCTCAGTATCTGCACAGGTCCAGGAGTGGAATTTATGATGAAGTCTTTCTTTGTCATTCTAGAAGTTCTGTTCTTTCAGTGTCATTTTAATCCGTCCTCTGTGGTTCGTGGTCTTGGTCTTTGCACTGATCCTAGGATGGAACGAACCTAGGATAGCGTCTTTCATTGTGTTTCCAGAAGCCCCATTCCATTGCAATTGTATTAAACAGATCTTTGGAACTGAGGATCATGGTTGTTGTGCAGGTCGTAATTCAAACTCTAGACTGGGGCTTTTTTATTGGTCCCAAGATATATACAGTCCAGTCATGGTTCTAGTAGCCAGTCATCTGTAAATCGCGATCTTGGCTTTTGGATCGACCAAAGGGTGACAAGTCTTCTGATTTTGTCTTATTGTTAGCTGGTGAGGTAGGATAACCTGCTCTTAGGTCAAGTTGTTCCCATTTTCCTTGTTGTCAGGATATCATAGTAGAGCTGGCACTTGTTGGTGGACCAGCAGTATTAAGGATGTCCTGGTTGGGATTTGTTTCCCATAGCTGTTGTGAAGACCTTTGTCGTTTCTATGTCTGGGATCCAGGGTTCAAGGCTGGATGGATGGTGTCTAATCACCTGGGGTCTAAGTTGGGTTCGCATGACATATTTTCAAGGTGGGAGATATCCCTTTATTGTAAACAAGTATGCATTCTTATCCCTAGTAGATAAGAGCTCCTTTTTAATATCTAAAATTTCCCCTTTTATTAGTGTGCCTTTGCCGGGAGGAATGGTGCTACATTATATTGTCGCTGCATTTGGGGGAGGACAGAGAAGAAAACAGAAACAGGTCACACACCCAAAAAAGATAAAAATAGGAATAAAAATATATGTGCTCACCTATGTATATGTAGAACAAACATTTTTAAAAAATGAATTAACAAAGTAATTAAAGGAACAAAGTGATGCAAGAGACTACTTTAATTTTAGGGATAAGCAGATAAGGAGGTGGTGTAATACAGGTCTTATACTTATGTTGAAAGTTTAGGTTTCCCCATTGTCTTTTGGGATTTTCTTATGGTGTGTGGGTTCCCAGGCACCTTTCCATCACAGCCCCTGACCTTCTTGAAATTGGTAAAGATTTGCGGCAGGGAGGTCTTGGAAGAGCTCTTACATTGGGGATACTTTTAGAGCTAAGTCAGGTTTCAAGTAGCAGTCCACGTTAGGGGGAGTTGGTAGGGAGGGCCACGCAGCCTGAGTCTGCAGGGGAGTTGGTTGCCTTTTCTTGCAGGGGACAAGGTGTGGGTTTGATTGGGTGTCCCTTCGCTTGGGTGCTGGGTACTGGTTTGTTGGGGTAGGAGGTCAGTCTTTATGCCTAATGGATTAAGAACTGAGGGTGAAGAGTTTTAATATGGTGGGAGGTCTGGATGGGATTGAAGGGTGAAGGGATAGTTGGATTTCTGAAGGGGGGAAAGGAGAAAGTATATGGAAGGGGTAGGAAAGAAGAAAAGAGAAAATACATTAGAAAGAAAGGGAGAAGAGGAAAGAAAAAAGGAAAAGAGAAGAAAGGTATAGAAAAGAAAAAATAAAAAAGAAAGTAGTGAGAGGAGAGGAGAAAATATCAAGGGAATGCTAGTTTGCTTGAATGTGTTCGATGAGTAGGGCCTGTAGTATAAGTTTGTACATCACAGTTGCTGTTTCGGTGGTCTGACTGGTCACGTGCTTTAAATCCTAAAAGAAGGTATAACCTAGAGATAAAGTGTATGTTAAAGAGTTTTCTCGGGACATTCTCATAGTGCAAGCTGGGAATGGTATCTCGTGTGACTGAGCCCCGAGCTGCCATCTTAGTTTGTCCACCCTTTGTATCCAAGAACGCCTGTGGATAGAAAAGCTGAGAGGTTATTTTAAATATAGTAAGTTTAAGGCATTAAAGCATAGTGTTATGAGATGTTTCCATTGGACTCAGTGATTTCCCATGGTGTTTTTTACCTGTGATCCTGTATAAGATCCCTAAGGGATTATTATGGGCCTTTGTAGTAGAAGGCTGATTACATACCTGTTCTCTCAATGCTGCTGTTTCTGCTGTTGCAGTACTTCTTTATCTAATGTGACCCTGACCAGTAAGTAGTGACCCTCTTTGTCTCTGATCACTTTCTTGAGGTTGAATGCAATTTGTTCTGATATAAGAATGGCTGTCCCTGCTCTTTTTTGTTTTCCATTGGCCTGAATAATTACTTTCCATCCTTTTATTTTAAGCCTGTGTTTATCCTGTAGTTGTAGGTGTGTTTCTTGCAGACAACAGAAGTCCGGTTTATTTTTCCTAATGAAGTTCTCTATTATGTGTCTTTTAATTGGAGAGTTTATTCTGTTAACATTTAGGGAGATTATTGACAAAGATGACTGTTGTGCAGTTGTGTTGTGTAGGGTGGTTTTTGTTAAAATCGGGGGTTTGGATTGTGTAATTCATCTCTGAGTAGGTCGTTTAGGATTGGCTTTGTTTGCACAAATAGTTCAAGTTCGTTCTTGTTTGAGAATGTTTTTAGTCTGTCTTCCCATATGAATGATAGTTTTTGCTGGGTATTGGACCGTCGGTTGGAAATGTCTTTCATTCAGTTGTTTAAATATGTCACTCCACTGTCTTCTTGCTTGAATTATTTTAAATGGGAGATATGGTTTGATTCTTATGTCCCTTTCTTTGTACTTGAGGGTTTTTTTCTCCCTTATTGCTTTAACGAGTTCATCTTTCTCATTTTTTTTTTTTGCCATTTGGATTACTATATGTCTTGGTGTTGGTTTATTAGGGACTATTTTATTAGGGACTCTCTTCACTTTCTGGATTTGCACTGAAGTTTCTTTCCAGAGGGTGGGAAAGTTCTCTGCTATTATATCTCTGACTACTTGTTCTTCCCCTTTCCCTATTTCCTCCCCTTCTGGTACACCCACAATTCTTAGATTGTTTCTTTTGCCCTTGTTCATTAGATACTGGACTTTTCCTTCCAGTGCTTTGCCTTTTATTTCTTTGTTGGTTTCTTGGTCATTTTTTGTTTGCTGTTTTCCTTTGAGTTCTTCAATGTGCTTCTCCAACTCTGTGTTTCTGCTCGTAAGGCTTGTTACCTTGTCTTTTAATTCCTTCACTCCTTTTTGTATGGAATCTCTCATGTTCTTTAACATTTCTTCTTTAATTTGGCTGATTTGTTCATCCATAGATTTCTTATACTTGGTAGCTAGCGTTTCTTTCATTTCTTTTATTAATTCTTTCATTTCCTTCTTCATGGCTGCTTTTAGGTCTCCTTCCCATGGATCTGTGCGTTTTGGTGGACTTGGAAACTTGATCGGGTTTATCTCTGTATCTCCAGATATTAGGGTTCTCCTTGATTTACCCATATTTCTTTGCATTTATTGGTGTGGTTTGGAGTGCTGTGTCTTCTAAATTCAGCCTGCTTTGGTCCCCTGTGGCGTGGGGATGGGTCCCCTCCGTGAGCCTGGTTCTAGAGGGGGTTGTTGGGTGGACTTGCTGAGGTTTGGCTCTTTCTGTGCTCTTTATGTGGCCTGATTTGTTGCTTTTCCCTTTTGTTGTCAGCTAGTGCAGGTCCTCTCCTGGGTATAATGGTGAAGGGCGCTGTTGAGCCTAGCTTCTTTGCCCCCCCCCCTCCCTATCTGGAAGTCAGCCCTCCTTCAGGGGGTCGGGTCAATTTCCTTCTCCTTATTCCTACCAGCTGGTGCAGTTCTGCTCCTGGCCACAATGGTTGAGAGCGCTATTGAGCCTAGCTTTCTATCCTCCCTCCCCTTTCTGGAAGTCAATGGAGCTGCGCCCCTTCCTAGCCTCAGCAAAATAAATTTCTGTAGTCAAAGACACCCAGTAACTGCCCTCAGCTCTTGGGGTGTCTCAGGTCCACTCCGGGACTCAGGGGAGTAGGCTGCTTTAGGTTAGCCAATGGTCCACGTGGCAGGCCCATGCTCACCCAGTCTATTGGTCCTAGCGCAGAGTGGATCAGGTGCAGGGTTCTCCTCACCTGGTCTGCACTCAGCTCAGGCTTAGGGGCGCTGGGTGCGGCAGCGAGAAGCCTGTCTCAGGCTCCCATGTGGAGAGTGTGGAGGTGTCGGGGAAAGCCTCCCCCTTTTTATTTCTAATAATGCTTATTAGGTTTCTCTCTCCTTTTCTTTGTAAGTTTTGCTAGTGGTTTATCAATCTTGTTTAGTTTTTCAAACAACCATCTTTTGCTTTTGTTGATCTTTCAATTTTTTTTTGATTTCCACTTCATTGAGTTCTGTTTTCAGCTTTGTTTTTTTGTCGTACCTACCAATTTTGTTTCATTTTGTTGATTATTTTATTATTTTATAAGCTGTGTTTTATATTGGATCCTTTTTTCTTTCTGAATTTGCTTACAAAGCTATAAATTTTCCTCTTAGTACCTCTTTTGCTGGGTCCCATACATTCTGACAATTTGTGTCTTTATTGTCATTTGTTTTCAGAAATTTCTTGATTTCCTCTTTGATTTTATCTCTGACCCACTGGTTGTTTACTAGTCTGCTGTTTAATTTCTAGGTGTTTAAGTTTTTCTTCTATGTCCCTTTGTATTTCACATCTAATTTCAGTGCATTGTCATTTGAGAAGGTAGTCTGTAAATTTCTATCACCTCAACTTTCTGAAGATATGTTTTATGGGCCAGTATGTGGTCTACACTGAATAATTACTTATGTTCATTTGAGAAGAATTTGTATCCAGTTTTCTGGATACTATATATATATATATTCCACTTTCATCCATTTCATTTTTCATAGCTAGTATATTCTTGCTGGGTTTCAACCTGGTTGTCTATTAAGGGGTGGGAGGGTCATGTTGAGGTCTCCCACTATTATTGTTTTGATATTGAAATCTTATTTCAGATTTGTCAACAATTGTATTGAATATTTTGCTTGTTCCTTATTGGGTGCATATATGTTTAGAGGCATGATTTCTTCTTGTTGTACAGATCCTTTGATTAGTATGCAATGACCATCTTTTTCCTAACTTTTCTGAGTCTAAAATTTGTGTCATCTGATTAATATGGTCACTACAGCTTTTTAAGGGATTTGTTTGCTTGGATAATTTTACTCCAGTCTTTGATTTTGAATCGATGTTTGTTCTGACTATTCAGATTTGTTTCTTGTATGCAACAGAATGACTATTCAGATGTGTTTCTTGTATGCAACAGAATGAAGGCTTCAGCTTTTTGATCCATTTAGCCATTCTGTGTCTCTTAAATGGTGTACTTAGTCCATTGATGTTGAGAGAGATAATTGACATGGGATATAATGTCATCCTTGTGTAGGAGTTTGGTGTGTCTGTTGGTCTATCTTGTCTTAAAATAGGCCTTTCAGTTTTTCTTGTAAGTCTGGTTTTGTGTCTATAAAGTTTTTAAGCTGTTGTTTATCCACAAAGCTATGTATACTTCCTTCAAACCTGAAATTGAGTCTTTCTGGGTACAGTATTCAAGTCAAAAATTCATTTTGTTGATTTTTGTCACTATATGCCACCACAGCCTACAGGCATTGAGTGTTTGTTGTGACAGGTCTGCTGTAAATCTTACGGACGTTCCTTTGAATATAATTTCCCTTTTTGATTTTGCTGCCTTTAGTATTCTATTCCTATCTGTGGGATTTGTCATTGGAACAAGGATGTGTCTTGGGGTGCTTTTCTTTCAATCTCTTTTAACTGGTATTGTTTGGGCATGCAAGATTTTGATTGCATTCAGTATTTAGTTCTGGGAGTTTCTTTTCAATGACGTCCTTGACTGTTGATTCTTCCTGGGGATTTCTTCCTGAGTTTCTGGGACTCCAATAATTCTGTTGTTTCTTTTTCTTTTTTTTTTTTTTTTGTGGTTTTTGGGTCACACCCGGCAGTGCTCAGGGGTTATTCCTGGCTCCAGGCTCAGAAATTGCTCCTGGCAGGCACGGGGGACCATATGGGATGCCGGGATTCGAACCGATGACCTCCTGCATGAAAGGCAAACGCTTTACCCCCATGCTATCTCTCCGGCCCCAATTCTGTTGTTTCTGTTGAATTTATCAAACTTCTATTTTCATTTTATGTACACATTCTTTAAGTATTTTTCCATTGTTTGATCATTTGCTCTAAGTTTTTTTTTCCAATCTCTTCTGCTGTATGAAGTTGTTATGCATTCCAGCACACTGATTCTGTCCTCAGCTGCTGTTACTCTATTGGAGAGACTTTACATTGAGTTTTTCATTTCATCTACTGAGTTTTTCAGTCTTAGTATTTTGGTTTGAAGTTTTCTGATTTCTATCATTGTGGTCTGTTCAGCTTGAGTTATGCTTTCTTTGAGTTCTATGAGCATCCTCCATATTTTTATTCTAAAATTCTTATCTGAGAGGCTAAGTAGGTAGTTGGTTCTTTTTGTGTCAGAACTGCCATCTTCCCTTTCTATCCATGATTTTTCATGCATTTTTTCCCCCACTGATAAGCTTGTAATGTGGTTTTTACTACATGCTGTGATTGGGTTTATGGGCTAAAAGATGTGCATGGCCACTCTGCTTCGCTCTGAGCCAGGTTCTTCTGGCTCCAACTTTAGTGGGTGGAATAAGCCTACCATTGTGTAGGGTCCTGGGGACTTTCTCTTTGCTGGGGTGTTCTTCGGCTGTCTCATGCAAGGAACCAAGATATATGTCTTGACCTTGCCTTGAGCTCCAGAAACTCTCTGAAGATAATTGATCTCGCCACAAAAACTGGTTTATTGGTTTCTTGCTGTTGCAAGTAAAGAATTATTTTATCAAAACTTTGTCTAGCCATCCACTTTAAAAGAATCCCCTATTTAATTTAATATTAAATTAAATGTTAGGTTAAATATTTAGCAGTTTAATATTAGTTTACTAATATTTTAATTTCTGAAGATTTATTTCAATGAGTCAAATTTTATGTCCTTTGGGGGGGAAATCCTTAGTCTTTATAGTTAATGTGTGGTTGTCTCTTAATTATATCATAAAATAAATCTAGAATTACCTGATTTACTCATATTGCTTAAATATTACCTACTGTTTTCACTAGATATTTTGCAGCTATATTATGATTTATACATATTGCTTAAATATTACCTACTAATGTTTCACTAGATATTTTGCAGCTATGTTATGTTAGTTTTATTTAAATTAAATTTTTGCAGTGCTCATCATTAGGAAAATCATGAGAAAATGATCTATGTCATAAAGGTCAGAAACAAGTTCTGACAAAGGTATGAAGCAACAGTAGTTAAACTCTATAGAAAAAGTGTAAAATTTATTAAAAAGTTTAATATATATTATATGATTCAAAAATTCTACTAGAGCTATCTATCCAAAACACAGAAACACTAATTAAAATATATATAAAGGTAAATAGATAGATAGTTATATCCTGATCTGCTTATCACAGTGTTATTTATAATACTCAAAATATGAAAGCAACAAAGTATTCAACAACAGAAGCAATGATAAGAAAGGAGATATTTGCACAATAAAATACAAACCAGGCATATTAAATGATGCAATTTTTATTACAACATGAATGCAATGGGAGAGGACATACATATATTTTATTTCCTTAAATTGATTTATTTGAGCCTAGAAGATGTACAAATGTAAGTTTCCTGATTCTATTCCCAGAATCCAATAACTAAATGTTCTTGAAGTCATCGCCATATGTACCTACCTCTGTAGCTCCTGGCAGCATAAGAGATGGCTTTGAAAGGCCAAGCCTGGCCACAGTAGCCTGCCCTCTCCTGCTCTTTCCTGGGCTTGCTTTTAAACATAGTTTTTCTCTTTTCACACTTAAATTATAGGGAGATTATTTAGTTTAGAAAAATTGGCACATTTTGTTATCAGTAAATGCCATGCTTAATTTAGGGTTAGGGAATATGTAGAATTTTGTTGTTAATTAATGCTGTGTTCAGGCAGGTGTGTGCTGGGAATTTTTTAATTTGGGCCACTTGATAGGTCTATGTCCATTCTTCTATCAGGCTGAATATATTGATGGTATTAGCATTAGAGTATGGTTAAGGATTGTCTAAGTTTTAGGTTTAAGTATTGCTATGATTAGAAATGAAAAGGCAGATCAAGCATTTGAATGGGGTTCCATAGTCATATAGATCTCAGCCCTAGTGTCATACCCTTCCTCTGGATGTAAAATTAGCCAGACCAGACATAAATTTATCTATCCTATAAAACCAGGTGCATGATGGTAGGGGCTGGGCTTGCCCCTTCCCAACTTGAATTTCCATACCACAAACATGGCTCTCACCCCTGCACTGAGGATGAGAATGTATGCTCGGGCCCTAGCATGAACTTGCTGACCTCTTTGGCCAAAAATTTTTTGCAGTATTCTAGGGTTCTTTAAGAATTACTTGGCAGGCACCACCACCACCAACAAAAACAAAATAGTACAAAACAAAAATAAAGCATACAAAGAAGCTAATTTAATCATTTGCTTCTAAAGCCTAACATTAAAGAACAAATGGTAGGTTTTTAGAATTAAACTTCACACAACTGTGCATACACACATAATCTCCAGCCCAAAACCAGCAGAAGAAAATAAAAAGCATGAAAGTCTTACATTGTTCTACTTATAAAACTAAAATTCTCCTTTCTACTGTTTTAGGGGGGCATATACCAGTGGTGTTCAGGGCATACTCCTAAACTCAGAAATAACACCTGGTGGACCAGGAGAAAATACAGAGAGTACTACAGAGAGTACTAGGGATTGAACCCCAGTCAGCCATGTGAAAGGAAAGCACCAAGCACTGTACTATCTCTGTGAACCAACCTATTTTCTCTTCTATGTTAATCATTAATTTGTGTTTTAATTTTACAAATTTTAAATCATATAGAAATAGTCTTGACATATTACTCTTTCATACCTATTTTTGTTCAATATTTGAGATTTATTCATTTCACTATATGTAGTAGTTTATTTCATTGCTGTAATATTTCATTGGTTGAATATAAACTTTATTTATTTGCTCACTTCTAAATGCAATAGACATTTTTGGGGTATTTACAGTTTGATTTAACCCAAATAGAGCAAATGGTGCAGTTATGAACATTCTGTGTATGTTTTTGTTGAAGAAAATGTTTTATACATGTTGTGACTGTTTTTAAAGTATGGTGTGACATTCATTATTTTCTATATGAGTAATCCACAGATCCAGATTAATATTTTGTAAATAGTATACAGTCTTCATAGTTCTGAGAAAAACTGATATCTAGGAGAACTCTTTAGAATTGTTCACCTTAATTAAACTTTTACAATTATATTTCCATAATGCAGTCAAGAATTTTTATGTGTAGTGAAACAGCATATGTTATACATTATTTTAGCTAATAAGATTTCAATAAAATAGCATTTAATTTTTAGTAAAATAGAGATGATTGCAAAATCAAATTTTCCATCATAAAAACTTAATATTATTAAACATTAATAAATATTTAAATAGTGTTTAATTTCCATTTTGCTTTTGGGGGCCACACTGGTTGTACTCAGGTGTTAGTCCTGGTTCTGTGCTCAGAGAACACTCCTGGTGATTCTGGGGGGTGCTGGAGATCAAACCCAGATTGGCAGTATGCAAAGCAATTACCCTACCCATTGTACTATCTCTCTACCTTAAATAGCATTTAATTTCTGCTGGCTATATTCTGCAATTTTTAGTATAGCAGCTTAGAATGACTTTGAGGTTTACCCTAAAGTTTTTAGGCTTATAAATATTAATTGAAAAATAATAAAAATTTCTGGGGCAAAGGAAGAAATGGCTTTCCAAGAAGTTCTCAGGATGGCTAAGAACTACTCCTGAGTTTGCGAAGTGTTCAATATTAGGGCCTGAACAAGCAGAGAAGCTACCAACTTCAAATGATGGGAGTCACCAGAACCACACCTAGAGGTCCTAGAGACATATAAAACTATAATCATGGGCTCGGGAATTTCTGCAGTACCTAAGATGAACCTCAGGGTGTGTATATACCAAACTAATGTCCTAACCATGTCTTATCTACCTGGCTAAAAAACTTTTTGAATTATATATTACAGTATATGATGTTATTTTGATATTGAGTCTTACAATGAAAAAATACTCATTTTATTTATAAATTCTATTAATTATGTCAGTTATGTGGGGTTACATTATATACTTCTTAATAACATTGACAACTATTGACAGTTTTATTCATTTCCTCATATATTTTTTAAATTGTCCTCAAACTGTCTACAACTTTCAATAGAATTTGAATAGACTTTGTGCTTATAAACATCATTGTCTTGTTGTCAATCACAGGGAGAAACTATTCATAATTATTTTTACACAGACAGGAAAATATATACTTGGCATATAAAATCTAAAATTCTGTAAATAAAGATTTTTTATTCTACTCACATAACAGTACACTTTAATATCCAAGGTATCAGTATGATAGAATGAGATTTATGTCCTATTCACTTCACCTGCATTTATCAGGTCAAAATTGAAATATATCTCACATATCAGCAGCCTTTCAATGACTGGTGACAACTAAACAGGACTTGATTTGAGCACTAGTGCCAGTATTTTGCTATTTCTTTGTCAATGTAGCTGAGTGATTTCAAGATCATATGACTATCCTTTTAGTCTTGGATATTTATCTAACCATTTAAAAAATATAGTATCAGATATATGCACACCTAAAAAAGAAGCAGGCACCATTATTATGTTGCTGTTGAATTTCCTGGGTAGATTCAGCAGGCATGTTTAGTAAAAAATACTATATTATATGAACAATGCAGAACTGGAACAGAATTCCATTAGAATCATTTATTGGATACTATTCATAAGTTTGAACAATGCTTTTCTCTGAACTGCAATATCCTCATCTATTACAAAAGGAATAAGACAAATAATATGGGCAATCTGAGCATAATCTATATAATATAGCACATAATGTAAAGCTTAAGACCCCCAAATTACATATTATTAAATTTGTATACCTTATTTATTTAGTAATATAAAATATATACCAAATAAATTACTTTATTAAAATAAAGGAAGTGAAGAATGCATCTCAATATTGTAATAGAATATAGGACAAAAAAAAAAAACAGGTTCAGGTCATACATCACAGCACATATATTTAAATCCTAGTTGTACCAACTAAAAATAAGCTATATAAATTTAAATTTATATATTTTTTCCTCTCATTCCATATCTTTTGAGAGTTATTTAATATCTCCTACATCTATAAAGTAGTGACTAACCTGATACTAACCTGAAGAAAAGTGAAAATTAAAGAAAACTATCTAAAACTTGGGGCCATTTCTACCTGAAAACACTAAATTCCATGAGGCAATTAAACTATGAAAAATTAAAAATATAAATATCAAGTTAACTAAAATAATAAAAGCTCTTAGGGTTTCCCCTGGTAAAAATTAAAGTGCTGAAATTTTCTAATCTCTCCACACTTACCTTAAGCTAGTGAACAAGCTTCTCATTGATTAGCTTATATTCTCAAAATGCATTTTTATAAATTTTTACTCTGTAAATTCCCAGGGCTTGAAAACATCCATTCAAAGGTATATACTAAAATAATCATTCATTACTTCAGCGAGCACAATAACTAAGATATGGAATCAACCTAGGTGTCCCACAACAGGTGAATAGGTTATGAAGATGTGGTGCATATACATAATGGAATACTGTGCAACTGCAAGGATCAATGAAATCATGTAATTTACCGCAACCTGGTTGAAACAGGAAGATATGTTGAGTGAAATAAGCCAGAAGAAGAAAGACAAAAACAGGATGTTTTCACTTATCACTTATGTATAAAATAATTGTATTAGAAAATGTAATGTAGTAAAGGGGGATGCCTAGATCATACTTGACTCCAGAGCCTTAAAAGGGAACAGATAGAGAAGAAAGAAATCATGGCAGGAAGAAAGATGAGAAAGGAAAGTAATGGGAGAACAGAGGTCTGAACTTTTTCAGGTCCCTAGCATTGCATATGGTCCCTTGAGCCTCCCAGAAGAGATTTCAGAGAGCAGAGCAGGTAACCCCTGAGAGACTCCAGGTGTGGCCCAACTATCCATATATATATATATATATATATATATATATATATATATATGTAACATATATACTATGTTAGCCAAAGATGTAGTATAGCAGGAAGAGTGCTTGCCTACAGATGGTCAAACTGAGTTTCAACCCAGCACTAAATATTGTCCCACAAGTCCCACCAGGAGTGATCCTTGAACACAGAATTAAGAGTTGTCTCTGCTCACAGAACCAGAAGTAATCTCTCAACACAGCAGTTGTGGCCCCAAACACACAGATGTAATCTCCTGGAGCATACCAAAAGTTCCTAGAAAGTGATAGATTATTTATATTCTGTGTCATTCCTAGCCATTTGGATTATTCCATTTATCACTAGGTATTTGTTATTTTCTTACTAATAAAAAGGAATTAATCAGACATATAAAAAAGGGGAACAAAACAAGATAAGATAAAAAATCTTAATGATTTTTAAATAAAAGTAAATTTGAACTATTGTTTCTCAAGTCATTGTTCCAACTTAGTATGGTTTTCTCTTCATTTTTAAAGATGGGAAAATGGATGCAGTTAATTCTAAACTACTTAAATGTGTCAACAGGTGGCTATTAGCAAAGCCAGAGTTTGAGTTTGCATTGTCTGAGTTCCATGTTCACTGTTTTTTTCCTTACTATTTTATCTAAAAGTACCATTAACTTTAAACAGAACCTGTCATCAACTTGTCCTAAATAAAATAGCATACTTTGTCCATATTTGACTCTGGAAAGATTGCAGACAGATGATGAATCATCTCTGGCCATCCTGGACCATCCTGGACTACTTAATTCTACCCTTTGTGTCAGAGAAATCAAGTTGGTACTAGTAGACAAGATCTTTATTGGTGATTTTAGGGAAATGTTTGGGGTATGTATCACCCTGGTTGAATAGGCCAAGCTCATGCTTTATTTGTAGGGGCTGCATTTTATCCAGGTTGTTGATTTCCGGGTATGAGATACTTGACTGCTATTATCTGTTGTGGATGTTCCCTTCATAGTAGCAGGAAGGGTTCTTAGGTTTGTAGTTTTATATTGACATTATGAAATATTTGAGTTGAACTGGCATCAAACTATAAATTAAGTTCTATTGCCCTAGTTTTTCTGATGATTATATAGAAATGATGCCTTTTAGTAAAATAACAATTGGTGTTTATTATTATTTTTGAACTAGTTAAGACTTGTCATGAAAGGTCTTTTTCAGATACCTCTTATGAGTGTATCAGGGAATATTCTTTAAAATGCCTTTTTTTGTTTTGCTTTTGTTTTTAGGCCAAAACCAGCAATGTTCACGGTGTACTCCTGATTCTGCACTCAGGAATCACTACTGGAAAGCTCAGGAAACCAAATAGGATGCCAGAGATATATCTAACCAGGGTGGACAGCATGCATTGGCAAAGGCCCTACCCTCTGAGCTATCACTCTGACATCAAAATGCCTTTTAGCATTTAAAATATAAAGTTACAAATTGTCAAAAATGAAATATGGAATAGTACATAGCAAATGTGTGTACTTCTTTATTAAAGTGATAGTATTTCAGGAAACAATATTTGGGAACCAGAGCGATAGCACAGTGGGTAGGGAGTTTGCCTTGCTTGCGGCTGACATGCCTTTGGTACTAATTTGAATTCTTTACTCTTTACATAAAGCACAATAAAATCTTAGTTACTTTGTTACTTACATTTGTAAGGAAAATAGGATTCCAAGTAATAAATGAAAAACTCCAGAGCAACTGACTTTTTATTATATGTATGGTTACAGATACAGATTTATACACACATGCACAAGTTAAATATGTATAAATTGTTGTATTGGTTACAAATTTTCAAAATACTCTGTATCATAAGAATATAATTTTATAATATCCCTTACTGTCCTTTAAAGCACTTTGATGCTAGTTTCCTTCTTAGTATTTTACCTTTCTGTACTTTTGCTTATTTAAATGGCATTTTATTAAAAAAAATCTTAGTCATGTGGATTCCAAATCATAATCTGTGTAAAACTCAATACCCACAAAAATCTCTCTTTGATATTGACAAGAACCTTATTTAAATGAAGTAAAAGGGCCAGAGAGACCTCTTAAATGTTATTTGCTTGTGGGAAAGACAGATTAGATTCCCCAAAGCATTGTCAGAGCACCACATTCAAGCATTGAGTCAGAAATAATCCCTGAGTACCACGGTGTATGGTTCAAACCCCTTTTTAGTAAAAATTCAATTAAAATAGTAAAAGAAAATAGTAACATAGTTAGGAGTACAAAATAGGAAATATCTTTTTTTTCTGGTTTTCTTTGGATCATTTTATCTAATTTATTCACTGTTCTGAAATTTTAGAATAATGTTAACAAAAAAGTAATTTATTTTGTTAGAATTTGGGACAAATCTTAGAGTCTTTAAAATATGCCTGTGCATACTTTATAGTAGAAAATGTTAAATTACTATTTTTTGTTTAGTTTAACACTGCTCAGATCAATAATTTAGCTTTAAAGAAGATAAAAAATGATGTAATTAGTGATGCTATTGGTGATTAGTAGCTAGAGATCTGAAAACAACCCATTATCAAAGGATGTCAGCTCCTACACAAATATAAAGAGATCAGAGAAGGCCTTTCCAATCCATTTTCAGTGAAAACTGAAATTAAGAACAGAAACAAATTATTTACTAAATAGTATATATATACATATATATATTTTTTAATTTTGGTTTTTTTTTTTTGGGTCATACATACCCGGCAGTGCTCAGGGGTTACTCCTGGCTCTGCACTTAGAAATCACTCCTGGCAGGCATGGGGGACCATATGGGTTGCCAGGATTCGAACCACCACCTGTCCTGGATCTGCTGTGTGTAAGGCAAAGGCCCTGCCGCTGTGCTATTTCTCCAGAATCATGAACTTTTCTCTCCAGCTAATTTCCAAGAACAAAAGGCCAAGTGGAAATTTTTTACTACCACGTCTGTGTTTTGATATTAATTTTAAAGTTGCCATACTTGTTTTTTTTATCAAAATTAATATGATCACTTAAGTTGATGGTTTTGTTCTTCCTATAAAAGTATAAAAGCTACAGGGGCTGGAATGACAGGATATAGTAGGGCATTTGCCTTGCACATGGCCTATTTGGGTTCTCCCCCTGGTATCCCATATGGTCCTCAGAGCCTTTCAGGAATAACTTTTGGGTTCAGAGCCAAGAAT
Organism: Suncus etruscus; assembly: GCF_024139225.1. Classification (NCBI taxonomy): domain Eukaryota; kingdom Metazoa; phylum Chordata; class Mammalia; order Eulipotyphla; family Soricidae; genus Suncus; species Suncus etruscus. The sequence goes on along the minus strand of NC_064850.1, from coordinate 99,463,439 downwards.
AATCACTAGGTAACACTAGGTGTAGCCCAAACAGACAAATGCAAAAATATAATAGGTACAGTGGTATTTAAAGAGTATAGCAACCAGAGTATATATAGTAGTTTAAATAAATTAAAATGATTAACGTTATGTTAAAATTCCACAGAGCATAAGTAAATTAATTCATTGCAACAAAATTTCTTCTTTAGTGTGGGTGATTTTGTCTACCTGGACAGAGCATCAATGCTACTAGAATTTTCTTATTTTTCGTTGGCCTCTCATCTCAAATTGTTCTTATGCTTTCACTCTTCTCAAAAACAGTCCTGCTGGTTGAAGTTCATTTCTTAGGCTTCACAGCTTAAAGGAAGTTTATAAAGAAAGAGGTCACATATCACCTTAGCAACCTGGTTAGAGAGAAATGATGTAGTCTAAAACATAACAAAGCAAAACTAGCATCTGGTGGATTTATTTTTACAAGACACTTCTAAACTAGTCATATACTCATCATGAAAAATGACAGTGCCAAGACTTAAAGAAAGGTGTTAGACATATTTCCAAAAATACTCTGAGCAAAGACATTATCAATTAATCTCAGGACCGCAAATGACATAATTGTTAATACTCTAAGGTTAGCAGACATTCTCTCATGTAAGTATGTTTGTCAAAAATGAGCCATATCAAAGTATTGAAGCTGTGTATGAATAGACAGAGCCTAAGAATTTAGAGAACTATAGGTCTTAACTAGAAAAATCTAAGTTTTGGGCATTACAAATAGAAGGAGATGGTGCTGTGATGTCAATTTTGTATTGTCTCCCTTTGTTCATTATTAAATAGATTAAACTCAAGTACAGTTACAGCTCACAGATACACTCACACAGAATACAAAGACACCTTGGTCTCCACTTTCCTGTGCTTCATTTGTGAAACCAAACATGTGACTATTTCCTTCAGCAAAGGGTTTCCAAAGGGTTAATAATTTTTCCTTTTTTCAGTTTCTAGATAAAGACAAGAGCCAAAGATATTTACATATTTCTGCATCTCAAACTGAGGAAACAAAAATGACAGAAACATTTATCAATAATGTCTATGTTGCCTATTTATATTTTCATTCTTTATTACATAATTTTAACCAAGTCTGAAAGAAAGAAAAGAAAAAGCAGATAAGGAAAATTCCAGGTAAATGAAAAGGACGTTTTGGGCTTGTGACAACTACATTCTTGCATGCTAGCAAGCACCAGGTTTTTGGTAGTACTCTATATAAATCATCTCAAAGTGATAATTTTGAAATTATCCCCACACTAAGGAATAGATTGTGTTATACAAAATCTCTACTAAATTACAAAACCAATTTACTTTTGGCCAAAAGCTAAATGGACTCTTAACTACCACCTTATCTAAATAGTGTTTGTACTAATGGACTAGATCAGAGGGGAAGACAATGGGAGACACAAAGTTGGTGTTAGTGCATTTGCTTACAGGATAATTATATTTTTATTATGATGGTATTAGGAAAAATAAAAAAAGGACATATGGGGCTGGTGATAGCACAGCAATAGGGCATTTTCCTTGCACAGGGCTGACTCAGGACAGACCTCAGTTTGATCACTGGCATCCCATATGATCCCCCAAGCCAGGAGCGCTTTCTGAGTGCATATCCAGGAGTAACCCCTGAGCATCACCAGGTGTGGCCAAAAATTTTACAAAGCACTTTCAAAAGAATGAAAAAACAATAAATTCATAAAATAATGTTTGTGACTATGTTCTTTATAAATTGAAGAATAATTACAAGTTCTAGGAAAGTAAGCTTTGGTAGACCATGTATTCATCTTTCTGGCTCAATTTTCTTTCTTCCAAATACTGAAATGATTCATACTTGATCCTATTTATTCCTAGAAAATATTGATGATTTAAATATTGTCTAATCACTTGTGCTTGTCTTAAAATACTATAAATTTACACATAATTTCAGAATTCTAATTTGAAATACATTGCAAAAGCTTTAAAATGATCGCTTGTGTGCCGGGTATGCAATTCAAACACATGTCATGGATTTCAAAAGCCTTGGTTTGTTTTCCCTAGACCGCACATCTCTCTTCTTTCACCATTGGGTATGCCACTAATAACATATAGAGAATAGTTACTGGCTAACAAGAACATCTGGGTGTGGATCCCACAACAATTTTAAAAGGGGAATACTGGACACAGTACAGTGGGTGAGGTTTGCCTTGCATGAGCCCTACCCAGGATCCTGGCACTACATAAGTTTCCCTAAGAACATCTAGAGGTTGTTCCTGAGTACAGACATAAGTATAGCCCCTGAACACAGCTGAACTTTAACATCAAACACCAAAATAAAAATATAAAAGTTTAGGGGCAGAAATAAAGTGCATAAAAGAAAAGAACACTTGCCTAACAAGTCCCCATTTTGCTCACTGGGACTAGCACTGCATGGCACCTCAAGTATAGCCTGTGTTGCACTGGCAGTCTCAGCATCAACTGATTTGAGTACCAAACTCTCATGTGTGCGTCTCTGAGAAAGTACTACTGAAAGTGAATCCTGGCCCTCAAGCTCCATTAGAAATGCGCCCTCAGGTAGTTGTCACAAAATTTTTTCTCCCCCTTTTCTTATCCTTTTTATCTCCAATGACGGTGGAATGGATGCTCAATCTACAACAAGCTGTAAAGTGGAGACCAGTTGCACTAGCATACTGGGGGGTAGAGGAGGGAGATATGGGATGCATACTGGGAACAGGGGCGGAGGGAGGACAGCACTGATGGTGGGAATGCCCCTCATTTATTGTCACTATGTACCATAAATGATGCAGTGAAAGATTTGTAATGCACTTTGGTCACAATAAAAATTAAAAAAAAAAAAGAAATAGGCCCTCAAGGCAGGAGCAGTGGCACAAGCAGTAGGGCGTTTGCCTTGCAGGCACTAACCTAGAACAGACCACGGTTTGATTCCCCAGCGTCCCATATGGTCACCCAAGCTAGGAGCAATATCTGAGCACACAGCTAAAAGTAACTCCTAAGTGTCACTGGGTGTTGCTCAAAAAGCAAAAAAGAAAAAAAAAAAAAAGATTGTCCCAACATTCTTCTTTTTTTTTTGATTTTTGGGCCACACCCAGTAATGCTCAGGGGTTACTCCTGGCTATGTGCTCAGAAGTTGCTCCTGACTTGGGGGGACCATATGGGACACCGGGGGATCGAACCTCGGTCCGTCCAAGGCTAGCGCAGGCAAGGCAGGCACCTTACCTTTAGCGCCACCGCCCGGCCCCCCCAACATTCTTTTTATATGAAAATTTATTTTCTTTCAAGAATGTTCATGGAAGCTAACAATAAAAAACACCCAAAATTAATTAGAGGTGATGAAAGGTGTTTTTTAAAAATTCTTTTTTTTTAAAAAAAAAACAAGTAAATTGTTCAGAAACATTAAAAAGATCATTATTAAAATACATTTTGGAATGGCATTATAGGAAATCACTTTAGTGATACAGGATCAAATTCCCTGTGAGAAATTCAGATTGAATTTCAATTGAAATTCAATTGAAAAGCTCTAATATTTCCCCTTTAAGCATTAAATAAATCATATAGCAGCTTGTAGAAAAATATGAATTTGTATAACAATAAAATAAATTTGAAATTAGTTAAAATAGTAAATGTAAGACCTGAAAGTATAACATTCATAAAATAAATATTATGACATTAGTATTAGCAGTATGATTTTTGAATCCGACCCTAAAAATAACAAGCAGTAAAATGTAAAGTAAGTGGGATTACATCAATATATAAAGCTGATTAAAACAAAGAAATCAGTCAACAATGATAAAGCTGGTCTATGGAAGGAGAAAGAACTTGTTATCTGATAAGAATATAAACTTTAAAATATATTTGTATTAATAAGTTTTATGAGATAAATAACTTCTAGAAGTCCATTGTATGATATTGAGTCTATATTAGGACTGTATTGTACTTATAACTTTTTAAGATTATAGACCTTATCCTAAATCTCCCTCAGAATAAAAACAAAAAATAATTTTTCATATCAATAAGTGGGATATTATATAATAATAAAAGGTATTATAATTATAATACAATATTATCATATTATGTATGAATAAGACAAATCACAAAAATATGTGCTTTTTATAAAAATTAAAATATTTTCTATGTATATAAGTACAAAACAAAACATCAGTAGCCAAAAGAATGCATAATCAAAGGCCAAGAGTAGTCAGACATTTGGTGAGACTATTCTTAACTATATTTTAAAAAATACATAAAATGTAATGACTCAAATTATATAGTTTAGCTTTATAAATTCATCAATGATTTAACTGCATAAATTGTAAATATACACACAGTTATAATTTAAAGATAGAAATAAACCATTATGTGTATATTTATATATAATTTAAGTAGTTTATTTCAAATAAAAATGTAAAATATGATATAATAAGTAATAAGTGCCCTGTATATACTGTAAAGTAAGAATGCATATTGTATGCTAATATTTTGTTATCTTTACTGAACAGGTATTTAGTAAGTACTGTTTTAAAATTAGACAATACAATTACAGTTTTTATCTATTTACATTTAAAAAAATCAATACCAATATTCTGTTTTGTTTTTTAAAAAGTCCTCATTAAGAGATATCTTAGATTCATTCACTTTTGTTTCAAGAAATAAATAAGACATATGAAATTTTTCAGAAAGTTTCAGAAAGCTAGATGAAATTAGATGCTGGATACTGCGGGTCAAAAAATAATATTTGTTTTATCATCATTAACAAATGAGTGTCAAGTTTTTATTTTATTATATTTTAGTTATTATACAGTGGAAATAAAACTCAAATAGAGGGGTGGAATAGTGAGAAGCCAATCTGAACAATTTTACTTTTTCTATTTCAAAAATAATACTATGATATTCAACTATAAAAATAAAGAGTGAACCACATGTATATTATATAAACTGAAACCCAATAAAGTAATATCACCAAATACTGGCAAGGTGTAAAACAACAAGTACTTTTATTCACTGCTATTATATACACAAAATTGACACATCCACCTGTGAAACAATATTGAGTGTTCTTAGAAAGTGAGACACTCTTCTCATATGATCCAAAGGTCTCACTTTCTGTTAATTACCCAAATGAGTTGATCATTTATATTCTCACAAAAATTGTACATGTACATTTTTAGCCATTTTTATTCATAATTGTCAAATTTTGTGAGCACACAGATGCCTTCAATCTGTAAATAGATAAATAACCCATTGTACATCCTGACAATGTAGTGAAATGAAAAGCAAAAAAAAAAAAAAAAAAAAAAAAAAAGAAAGAAAAGAAAAGAAAAGGAAAATGAGCCACCAAGCTACAAAAAAGCATGGAGAAAAATTAAAGGCATACTATTAATGTAATAAGTGAATTGGAAAGGTTACATATTGTATGCTTCAAATACAATATTCTGAAGAAGGTAAATCTATAGAAAGTAAAAATATTGGTAATTGTCAGACACTAGTAAACGAGGATCAATGAAGCACAACAATAAGTGCAGTAAAACTATTTTGCCTAACACTCTAATAGTAGCTATATTAATACACTTCTGTCAAAACCATAATTTATACAACACAGGCGATCGTACAGATTTTGGGTGATACTCATATATAATTTTGGCTTCATCAGACTTACGACACTTGTCAGGGATATTGATAATGAGGGGAATATTTTTTTTTGAAAATAAAAAAAGAACCTTTAATTTTTTTTTGAGGCTGACTGAAGAACACATTTTATTTTGTTTACAAGTATTTATACGATCTTAGAGAGGAAAATCTGCCAAACATATATATGTATATAATAATGTATTAATTATTTTTAAATTTTTTTATTTAAACAAATTTATTACATACATGATTGTGTTTGGGTTTCAGTCATGTAAAGAACACCACCCATCACCAGTGCAACATTCCCATCACCAATGTCCCAAGTCTCCCTCCCCCCCACCCAACCCCCGCCTGTACTCTAAACAGGCTCTCCATTTCCCTCATACATTCTCATTATTAGGACAGTTCAAAATGTAGTTATTTCTCTAACTAAACTCATACTCTTTGTGGTGAGCTTCCTGAGGTGAGCTGGAACTTCTAGCTCTTTTCTCTTTTGTGTCTGAAAGTTATTATTGCAAGAATGTCTTTCATTTTCTTAAAACCCATAGATGAGTGAGACCATTCTGTGTCTTTTTCTCTCTCTGACTACTTTCACTCAGCATAATAGATTCCATGTACATCCATGTATAGGAAAATTTCATGACTTCATCTCTCCTGACAGCTGCATAATATTCCATTGTGTATATGTTTCTTTAGCCATTCATCTGTTGAAGGGTATCTTGGCTGTTTCCAGATTCTTGCTATGGAAAATAGTGCTGCAATGAATATAGCTGTAAGGAAGGGGTTTTTGTATTGTATTTTTGTGTTCCTAGGGTATATTCCTAGGAGTGGTATAGCTGGATCGTATGGGAGCTCGATTTCCAGTCTTTGGAGGAATCTCCATATCGCTTTCCATAAAGGTTGAACTAGACAGCATTCCCACCAGCAGTGGATAAGAGTTCCTTCCTCTCCACATCCCCGCCAACACTGCTTGTTCTCATTCTTTGTGATGTGTGCCAATCTTTGGGGTGTGAGGTGGTATCTCATCGTTGTTTTGATTTGCATCTCCCTGATGATTAGTGATGTGGAACATTTTTTCATGTGTCTTATATGCATAAGTGGAGATGGAGAATACAAGATAAATAATCTGTTTTTAGATTAGGGCCAGAAAAGTAGCTCCAAGGATTGAAGCATGTGATTTTCTTGCAGAATATCCATTTCTTTCCCAAAGTCAGATGTGGTCTCTGAACACGATAAAGTGACCAATAATTATAAAGATATATATTTTTCTGAGACTATAAAGTATTATAACACATGCATATGAGTACATGTATACTGTGTACTGAAATTTTTCAGAAAAGTTGCTAGATAAAAATAGATGTACATGTGCACATATATATACGTGCACATATGCATGTGTTATATACATTATAAAATGTTAAAAATAAATGTTAAAATTTTACATTAAAGGGGCCGGGAAGGTGGCGCTAGAGGTAAGGTGTCTGCCTTGCAAGCACTAGCATAGGACAGACCGTGGTTCGATCCCCCGGCGTCCCATATTGTCCCCCCCAAGCCAGGAGTGATTTCTGAGTGGATAGCCAGGAGTAACCCCTGAGCGTCAAATGGGTGTGGACCCCCCAATAAATAAATAAATAAAAATTTTACATTAAAAAAACATAACTAGAGGGAAAAAGGATTCAGTTATAGACAGACAAGGTAAAAAGAAGCATCTAAATAAAATAACTGATGAAAATAAAATATTGTTCTCTAAGGCCATGTACACACTTGTCCTCAAGCATATTTTATGCTGGTGTGTCCTTCATATTTATTACCTCATTTCATCCTACAGCTTTCCATATATTCATTTTGTAGCAACCACTTGTACCAATCGCTTGTCTGACATCTTTGTATTTTGAATGCCTCCAATCTCTGGGAGAAAAGAAGTGAGAGACTTCTGAGACTCCGAGACCTGAATATGTGGGGACAAGTGACTTTCTGGGATAAAAATTTAAAAAACTATTTTTACAGTTTTCAATTTAGGGGCTGGCAAGACAAAACAAGACTTAGGAATCTTGTCAACCTGGGTTTATTCCCTTGTTTCTCATATGGTCCCCTGAGCTCAGCAAGAATGATCCCTCAGTGCATAACCAAGATGGAGCCCTGAGCACTTCCATTGGAGGTCCATAACCACCCCCAAAAGTTTTAATTTCATTGCCAGTTATTATTTTATGTTCCTGATCATGCTGAAGGATATATTGAAAATCAACACTACCTTAAAAGAAAAGTGCAAATATTAATTATTCTGGAAGGGCACTATTTCTAATGATTTATAGTGTATCTCTGAAAAATAAGTTCATTTAAAAGACTCCTTTTGCTTTTAGAAAGCATAGAAAAGTCAGATAAATAGAGATATAGATAATATGTTTTTCACTACAAATATAAAATTAGTTGATGCTTTTTTTTTGCCTTAAAAATGAAAATGAAGATTTTTCATCCTCGAATATCTCAAAAAAATATTGTCAAATCATATGATGAGTTATGTAATGAAATGTGCTCTAGGCTTAGAAAGCTATATATCCTTGTCATTGTGCTCTGTATAAAATCATAATTATAGAATATTCAGTGTGATGGAGGAACCCCCATCATTGCTATCTATATCTAATTACCTTGAAGTAAAATATGCAAAAGATCAGTAGGCATTCTAAGACAAATAGATGATTATCAGTACTGAACAAAGTGAGAGATACTAATACCATATAGACCAGCCACATCACTAAACTCAATGTCAGTTAATTTTACACTAAAAATTGGAGATAGCTAGAATAAACTATCCTGTAGAGGAGCTTTGATCTAAATGACAGTGGGAAAATCAGTTGTGACTGAAGGAGTATATGGAATAAAAAAAGGATTTTCTTTTTCAAAGAGAAGAGAAATTACAGCAAATTGGCATCATGATGACTGTGATTCAGTAGGGAGTCACACAGGACTAAGTGGAAAGAATTGTTGAAGGAAAGTCCTTGAGCAGATGAAAGAAAATGGGGTCTAGCATGCAGTGGAGGGGTTAGCGTCAAATAGAAAGTTATCAAAAAAAAAAAAACCCATAAAAGAAGGCATAAAACATGTGAACCAGATCATAGCTGACATTTAATTTGTGAACTGAGCAGAAATAAAATAAAAAATTTTGCACCCTAGCCAAAGGCAGAGAATTCTTTCACCCCTTTCCAACCATTGACTCCTCTAAAGTATGGGGAATTCATATATTATTCTGGGTTCTTCTGGGAAATAGAACCAATAAAATTTGTGTTGTATTAACATGTACAGAGATTTATTTTAATAGGTTCTCATGATTATGGAAAATCACAAATTCAAAAACTGTAGGAAGCTTAGGCAGGACTGGAGAACTGGAAAGAGGTGATGATTCCAACTCGAGTCTGGGATGGTTATTTTTTATGAACTATTTGACTGGGCTAAAGATCAGTCACACAGCTAGGTAAAGTTCATTCCTATGCATATCTGTAAGGTTGTTGCAGAAGATAGGATCTTTAGAATCAGTTGAGTGAAAAGACAAGATTGTGCTTGCCTGTGTGAATGATTGTTATCTAATACACTAAGGACCTGAATTAAACTAAAAGGATGATAAAGGAGGGAGAATTATTTTTCTCTTGAGCTTGAACATTCATATTTTCCTGTCCTCAAATATTGCTACCAGAGATATTTCTTAGTCCTTTGAACTCCCAAACTCTGATCAGTCATCACTTTATTCTCAGGCCTTTGGAATCAAACTTCAGACACCACTTTTCTGGTGAAGTAGCTTGCAGATTATGAGTCTATTTAATCCCTATAATTGTATATTGTCATAATAAATTGCCTTTTATATCATTATATATTCTATTTATTTTGTTCCTTTGGAGAACTTTGTCTAATACAAAATCCAGACACTCATGATGTAAAATTGCCTGGTGCTCAGAGATGGTCAATCTTTTCTGACCGTACCTCAAATGATAGACACCAGTTTATCCCCACCATACAACTGGTTTTACTCTAAGTACATCAGCTAAATACAAATTTCAATCTAAGAAAATATGCACATCTAACAATGTTAAGAATAATGTACAGCCACATTACTCTGTAATCTAGTTGAAGCAGAAAATAAACAGTAGATGATTCTGTGGATCCATTTTCTAGAGGAGTAATGATTTAGTGCTGGAATGAGAAGTGGAATAGAACTATCACATTTAATTGCTACTAAATGAGCCATGGAATTCCCATTGCCTGGCTTTGGATGTTAAGGGTGTGGGGTATGTCTAACACTGACCTACAAGGTACTACTGACCAGATCTTTGGCCTGTGGTGGAGCATAACAGTGGACTGTTATAGTCAACATATTTTACAGTCTTACATACAGGATTGTAAGAATGAGAGGAGTATTAAAGAAGCAGGAGGAGAAAAGAAAGAATGAGGTAGAGAATTAGGGCTTGGAAACTCATTTAGAAGAGAGATTCTATGCACCTACAGCATACTCCATTATACTTCCAGACTTAACTTACAAAACACAAATTCAAAGGTAAAATTTTATTTAAAAGTGTTTTTAAATAGGGATCACAGAATATTAAACTACAAAAACAGACTACTCAATTTTGGTTTCTGCCCACTAAATTACACAGCCATAAAGTGGGCTCCCATGCAGAGAGCTAAAGGAGAAATTTCTTGTGGACTTTGTATGATTTTTCTGGTGGCTTTTGTTTTCTTAGTAAGATAAGCTTATTGACTGAGAGAGTCTTATTCTTTCTTTTGACAGGACAAAGGAATGATGGTGATGGTTTTAGGAGAGAGAAAAATAAAGCCAAATATCTTTCTAGAGGAGTAAGAGAGAGAAAATGAAGCAGAGTATCCTTGGGTTTAACAATCATAAATCTGAAGAAAGACCAAATTGCCGAAAAATGTGATTATCTTGAGCAGAAGTCAGATGTGTGGGTGTAGCAGAATTGGATTTAAGCAGCGCTAGAATTTTTTATAGGCAAGCATGCTAAAGCAAAAAAAAAAAAGCAATCAAGCTTGCAAGATAAAGGTCTAATTGAAATGAGAATATAGTAATCATTCAATATTTAACCTAAGGTTGCTTAGAAAATTTAAGATTTTGTATTAGATTGATTACTTTTACTTTGTTGACCTATCAAAACACTGATATATAATTTTTATTTACTTCACCAAAAAGTGGCTGGACATTATTATGTGACAGATATTTGGGAGTAGTGATTATGAAAAGTAGAAATACTCATTAATAAATAATACCAAACACACTTAAGACCAATACGAGCTGAGAATGAAAGAAATTTTTTAAAACTCACATTCACAAGAGCAAGTTGTTAAGTATCTGGATTCATATTCTAATCTTTTTAGCAGTCTATATCAATGGTGCCCCCAGAGATATACAGCAGCTTTTCTTAACATAAATACAGATCAATTGAGACTTGTTATAATCCCATTGTGTGTATGGGGTTGTGTGCTACTAATTTTTAGGCCACAGTCAGAAATGTTCCAGGTTACTCCTGGCTCTGCACTCAGAAATTATTCCTAGTGGTCACAAGTAACTATATGGTATTCCAGGGATCAAATCTGGGTAGCTTACCTGCAAGCAACTGGCCTACCTGCAGTGCAAACTCTTCAAATACTGGCTATGTTCTCATTGAACCAGGAAATACATCCAATACACTTAACTCATCCATTCCATGATTTAATTTGGAGTACCTTAGAAGTGTTTAGAATAATTACATAGCCTACAAGTGGGAAAAATCATCTAGCAGAAAGCCTGAACATATAAAGTGCTGAATACCATGTGTGTTTTATTAACTAGTAAATATAAAGTAAAAAATAAGTGTAAGAGAATCATTTATATGCTCTCTGGTTGCACTGCTGACTGGGAACTATAGTTGACACCTACTACTTAGCATCACTATGGAATACCATAATTCACATACTGCTAGAGAAGACCAAAATTTAAAATATGGTATCTACTAAATGTTGCACCATCATAAAAATTATAAAAATAGAAATATATATATATATTTACAGAGGACCATGTACACTAAAGATAACAAGACTTTCTATGCCTCTCTAATCTGCAAATATATCCTTAGTATATAGAAGAAATTATTATGAAACATAAAATTACCATAAGATGCTGGCTACTACTTTCTTAGAATTTGAAAACAATGTTTATTGTTTGCTTGCTTGGGGGCCACATCTGGTGGCTACCAGGTGTTACTCTTGGCTCTGCACTCAGAAATTACTCCTGGCAAGCTCAAGGTACCAAATGGGATGCCGGAAGTTGAACTCAGTTCAGTCCCAAATCAGCTTCATGCAAAGCAAATGCTTTACTGCTGTGCTATCACCCTGGCCCCGATAAAAAATATCTTTAATAACTTTAACAATTACTTTTGGCTGAGGCCAAAAAAATATACAACATAAGGCATTTGTCATGCATATGACTGACCCTGGATCAATCCTAGCACCATATTTAATTCCCAAATGCCACCGGGAATGGTTCCTGAGCACAGAGTCAGCAGTAATCCCTGAGCATTGCCAGATATGTCTGTCTTCCACCCCAAAATTCCTTTTGGTTCCAGTAGGTATTGTGTTTTCTGTGTTGCTGAGCTATGCTAGTTTGAATTGTATTTTCATTGTTCTAGAAGACCTGTCTGTACTTTTATATCTATTGACATTGTTGTTAAGAAAAATAATATCTAACTTTAAAGAAAGAGAAATTACTGGGACTGGCTTATACTTCTACATTTACAGAAAGTTTATTTGAAGTGCAGTAATCATCTATTGTATTGTCTATGAGGTTTCATTTTCTTCATTACACCCTAAAAATAGTTGTTGCCAGTATAATTTATATTCTACTTCTGTTTGGTGGGGTATTGGGGAACAGAGAAAGATACAGACAGGTTGCTCAGGATTTATTCCTGGCTCTTCACACAGATATCACTACTGATGGGGCTCAGGGGACAAGAGGAAATGCTGGGATTGAACCGGGGTCTGTGGTGTACAACTCAGGTGTATTGCTGCTCTCCTATCTCTCCAGACCCTTGAACTCTCTTCCTGCAAGTTTCTATGACTGGTTAGTTTTCTCTACTTGGAGAGCTTCTGTTCTTTAGCCATATACCCTTGTATTCTCTGTTATTTCTGTGTAACAGTCAGAGGGAGGGATGCATTTTATTTTTTAGTTTAATATGTCAAACTTTGGCACAAGTAATTTTCTGCTCAGTTATAAATTTGAAAAGATTCTTCACTGGGTAAAAATGTGAGTTTATAATAGTTACAATGTTCTCCTTTATGCATTTTTCTTGCTAACCTTTTAAAGAACCATTGTGTTTCAAAGCATAAAGAAGAGTGAATCAGAAGTTTGGGTTTCACTGATATTGCTAATACTTTTAACAAGCTTTTATTTTTTTTAATTTTTATTTTGATCATAGTGGCTTACATATCTTTCACATTAGTATTTTAGGTGCATATTAACATTGAATCAGGGGAATACCCACCACCAAATTTGTCCTCCCCCCTTCCTCATTCCCTTTCTGCAACCCATAACCCCCACTATCACCCCCCGGGCTACTAGAGTAGGTGATCCCCTCTTTGTCTAGCTTCCTATCAGTGGTCATACATCTGTTTGGTCCTGGTGCCCTACCTTGTTTCTCCCTCTATTTGAGAGGCTAAGCTAGATAAATCAAGTTATGTGGTTTTGTTTGAGGGAAAGAAAAGCAATAGAATGGGGTAAAGATTAAGAAAAAAAAATGCTGAAAATGGGCAGAGTCCTCCTAGTGGTTATCAGCCTCAGTTTGAGAGAGGACATGAAAAAGGTAATTGAAACACCATAACAATACAAAAATAAATGTCAAATTAAATATCAGCAATAAAGAAAAGCACCACACAATAGTCTCAGTTCTGAATTCAAATCATGTCAGAGTGCAAAAAAAAGAGAAAGATAAGATAAAATAATATAAAATTGAAAAGGAGACATCAACTTCAATATCTACACCAAAATAAGGACGTCAAAAAAATCAATCAATATATATGCAGAAAAATGATTATTTTATGCCTTTTTTTTTCTTTCTGTTTTTTCCTTTTCCCCCTGCATAGGCACAGTAACTATTGGTGATATCATAGAGGGAATTCCCTTGGCCTAGGAGATACAGGGTTTCTCCATCCCTGAAGTATACTGTCATGGGATTAACTATAGACTCCTTGCCTGATCATTTACTCTCCCCTCGGTGCTTTTGTGGTGTATGGAAGACTTCTGCTTCGTCATGGATGGTAAAATCAGTTCACTGTATCTAGAGAGCTTGGTGATTGTGCAGCTCAAGGAATGGAGCTTATGATGAATGCTTTCTTTGTGGTTCTAGCAGTTCTGCTTCTTCAGTGTCGTTTTAATTCATCTTCTGTAGTTTGTGTTCTTGATCATTATGTTGCTCCTAGGATGGAGCCTGGGACAGTCTTTCCTTATGTTTCTGGAAGACTGTTCACTTGCAGTTGTCTCAGTCAGACCTCTGGAATTGGAGATCTTGTAGCTAGGTTAGAGCTTTTTGTTGTTGTTGTTGTTGGTCCCGGGATGCGTACTGTCTAGTCCTGGTTGTAACAACCAGTCATCTGTATATAGCAATCTTGGTTTTTGCATAGATCAAAGGGTGACATATCTTCTGATTTTGTCTTATTGGTTGATGAGGAAGGATAACTTGCTCTTAGATCTAGTTGTTCCCATTTCCTCATTGTCAGGTTATCAATTTAGAACTGGCATATGTTGGCATCAGAGCAGCATTATGAATGCCCTGGAGGGGACTTGGTTCCTGGAGCTGTTGTGGAGAACTCTGTTGTTTCTATGTCTGGGATCCAGGAGTCAAGGCTGGATGGTTGGTGCCCATTTCCCTAGAGTCTAGGTTGTTTCCCCATGACATATATTCAGGATGGTAGATGTTCCTGTGTTGTAAAAAAGTATAAGTTCTTATCCCTAGTAGATAAGAGCTTGTTTTTACACGTAAAATTTACTCTATTTTTAATATGCCTTTGCAAAAAGAAGTGGTGCTACATTATATTGCTGGTGGATTTGGGGGTGGAGAGAGAAGAAAACAGACCTATGACAGAAACTAAAAATATATATGCTCAGACATATCTAAAGAAAAAAGAGTTTCTTAAAAGGAAAAAAAAGGATTAAATAAAAGACATAATTAAAGGAATAAAGTGGGGCAGGGAGGGATAGCATGGAGGCAAGGTGCCTGTCCTTCCTGCAGAAGGATGGTGGCTTACATCCCAGCATCCCACATGGTCCCCCATGCCCACCAGGAGCAAATTCCGAGCACAGAGCCAGGAGCACCCGCTGATTGCCGCCAGCTGTGACCCAAAAGAAGCACAAAACAAATCAAATTATAAAACAAAAAGTAGAACAAAACAAATAAAAAAAGAACAATGGGGAAAAAAAGAAAAAGGGAGAAAGTGATACAGGAGATTACATTTGAGGAGAAACAGTATGAGGTAGTGTTTTATATATGTTTATATATATGGGGAAGTCTATACTATTTTATATATATATATATATATATATATATATATATTCCTGGAAAAAAATACAACCAACACACCGACTGACTCATGTATATATATGTATATATATATATATATATATATATATATATATATATATATATATATATATATATAAAATAGTATAGACTTCCCCATAGTCTTTTGAGATTTCCACGTAAGATGTGAGGTCCTGGGTAGAGTGCTTGCAATGGGAGTCCTTTTGGAGCTTATCTGGTATTAAGCCACAATAGGGAAAGGTGATTAGGAGGGCCACACTACATGAGTCAGTCGGTGTGTTGGTTGTATTTTTTTTCCAGGAATGAGGTGTGAGCTTGAGTAGGTGTCTCTTCACTTGGGAACTGGGTACTGCTTTATTGATGTAGGAGGTTGGTCTTGATGCCTAGTGGGTTAAGAACTGAGGGTGAAGAGTTATAACATGGTGGGGATATCGGGGACTGGATTAAGGGGTGAAGGATTGTCAGGTTTCTGAGAGGGGGAGAGGGGATAGTACGTAGTAGGGGTTATATAGGGTAAAGGTATGGATCGTTTGTGGGTTAGGTCTCTTAAGGAGGATTCCTATCTCTGTGTGCTCCTGCCCCCATATAAAATATAGAAGTTAGCTTAGGTATATATTAATATAGAGAGGTGGGGAGGGCAAGAGATATGCTGAGTACAGAATGATAGGTAGGTATAGTACTTGTAAGGAAAGAAAACTAATAGATCAACTTTTGGAAATGTATAAGTTTCATGTCTCGAGTACTAACCATTGTGTTAGTGAGATCTATCTACATAGGTGTTTACCCTTTGCAGTATTTTCCACAGCACCCTATATTTCAGCTTTCTTTCCTTTCCTATAGAGGAGGTAACTGTGTTGTTTTTATTTGACATGGATTGGATTGATGGTAATGAGGAGAAGAAGGTGGAAGAAGAGGGAGACAAGAAGAGAGAAAAAGAAAAACAAAACAAAACAAACCAACAATTAAACAACAACAACAACAAAAATATGAAGGAATGAGAAGAGAGAGTAAAAGAGCAAGGGCATGTTAGTTTGCTAGAATGTGTTCGATGCTTAGGTCCTGTGGTAAAAATCTGTAGGTCATGGTTGTTGCTTCGGTGGTCTGGCTGGTCATGCACTTCAGGTCCTAAAAGAAGGCATAATTTAGAGAAAAAGGGTATATTAAAGAGTTATATTCAAATATTTTCATGATGCAAGCTGAGTATGGTGCCTCGTGTAACTCAGCACTGAGGTACCACCTTAGGATGTTCACCCTTTTTATCCAGGAACCCCTATGGGCAGAAAAACTGAGAGGTTATTTAAAGTGTGGTAAAGTTAAGGCATTCAACCATAATGTTTTGAAATGTTTCCATTAGAGTCAATAATTTTCCATCATAATCTTTACCTGTATTCCTGTATAAGATACCTAGTAAATTATTATGGGCCTTTGTAGTAAAACGATAATTATATACCTGTTCTCTCTATGCTGCTGTTTCTGATGTTGCTGATTTCTTTATGATATTATGTGTAGTTGGGCTTTGTGTTGTTTCTCTTCCCTTTGTTTTGGGCTCTACTGCCCAGTATATGGTGATTGTTACAGTGTTTGAGGTTTCTATCCTGTTACAACCTGTTTGGTTTTTTGTTGTTGTTGTTATTTTGGGCCACACCCATTTGATGCTCAGGGGTTACTCCTGGCTATGTGCTCAGAAATCACCCCTGGATTGGGGGCACTATATGGGACGCTGGGGGATCGAACCATGGTCCGTTCCTTGGCTAGCGCTTGCAAGGCAGACACCTTACCTCTAGCGCCACCTCATTGGCCCCACACCCTGTTATTTAATCGTGGGGTTTTGTTTATATATCTGGTGCCTATTCTAGGTAATTCAGAATAATGCTATCATCTGTGTTTATCTTTCATTTTCTGGCTTGCTTCGTTTAACCTAATATGTTCTAGGTCCATCCACATTGCTGCAAAGTCTGTGATTGTATCATTTCTGACTGCCATGTAGTATTCCATTGTGTATAGATACCACATCTTAATGATCCACTCATCTGTTGTTGGACATCGAGGTTGGTTCCAAGACTTGGCTATTATACTGAGTGCTGCAATAAATAGTGCACACATACTTTGGGATGAATTTCCTTTGGACTTGGGTGTAGATACCTAGGAGAGCAATTGCTGGATAAAATGGCAGCTCAATTCTGAGTTCCTTTAGCACTCTCCAGACTGTTCTTTATAGGTGTTGGACTAGGGAGCATTCCCACCAGCAGTGGATGAGAGTGCCTTTCATACCACATACCACATACCACAACTCTGCCAACAGAGATTGTTTCCATTATTTTTGATATGAGCCATTCTCACTGGTGTAAGGTGGTACCTCATTGTTGTCTTGATTTGGATTTCCCTAATAATGAGTGAAGGTGAGCATGTTTTCATATGTTTGTTGGCTATCCTTCGGTCTTCCTCAGAGAAGT